>NW_020230693.1:0-321877 GCF_003227715.2 Harpegnathos saltator
CCTGTTTTACCGCACTTTGAGGTATCCTTTATACCCGAAAAGGGCTCTTTGTCGTCATGCCGTAGTCTTGGCTGTGTGATATCGCGGCGCCGCTCCATCATTGGTTCTGGCCGACCAGCTATTCGCGTTGTACCTGGCATAACTAACGTATGCGACGAGAGCGTGTAGACGCTTGAGTGTCAACGCGGTGGTGTTGTGTTGTGTGACGTTGGTGTGTTGTAGTGTGTGTGTAGTATCTGTGTGTGTGTGTGTGTGTGTGGTGTGGACTATGTGACGGTGTGTGTATTTCGCTGCACGCCCGCTTTCCTCGTCTATCTCGTCTACCTCTCACTCTCCATCTCTCTCTCTCCTCTCTCCTCTCTCTCTCTCTCTTCTTCCTTATCTATAATATCCACCTATTCGCCGCGTTGAAACGATTACGCAAGAATATCTTTGGCGCGCGTGCCGAAACGGCCGGGAAATTTTGCCGCGTTATTTTAATGCGGCGGCGCGGGGCGGCGGCGCGATCCCATCGATCGCACCGCCGCGCGATTGCATCTCCGCGGTATAGTCGCGCTAAACTGAAAGTTTCTCCCGCAGATTGTCCCGTCGCGAAGCGCGTCATTTGCGTCTTTATCTGGTGCCGTTGGTGGATTTCCAGAGCCACCCCTCCGCGAGATGGTGGTTGCGCGATCTTTTTGTCGCGAGTCTCTGCCATAAATCCATCAAGGCGAGTCGCTCTCTTTCCCCCCGCCCCCGCCCTCCCCCACCTCCCCGCGGCGCAGCCTGGTCGAAGTTCAAATCGTGCACATTCGAATTCATTTCTCGCGAATCCACCAAGTCACCGACAATAAATCATGAATATTAAAACGAGCATCCCGAGCGGATCCCCGGGTACCTCGCGATGATAAGATTATATTCAAAGGTAAAAGGAGAGGATCTTGAAACGCGCGGATTGAGAGTACAGATAAATTAAAACCTTCATTCACCGTGAGAGAAACTGCATAGGTAGGCGTTCTGTAATTTAAATGCAAATCAGTTTTTAGTCAATCGTCGGGAATACCGTTTGCCCGAGAAAGAGGACGGCAGGAGAAAGAAGCGAGCGGGCGGGCGCGCCGGAGAACGTCTTAACGTAAATTCCTTCAAAACGAAGATCACTCCGTAACGTCTCGTTTCCACGGTCTACCAAATTGCAAGGTTCATCGACCGTCTTACGCACTCGCGCTGCGCGAGCGGAAAACTGACTGCGATGGACTGCAATTTAACGTTCGACTCGGATTTTGTTTCCGGCTGCTTGCAGCGTTGCAGCGTTGGCTCTATTCCCGTGGCAAAATTGGGCGGCATTCGAACTCGCGAATCGCGTTAGCCGCGCGAAACTTTAGCCGATATTTAATAAGAGATTTCTTTCTTCTTAAATATTTCTCTCTTCTGTACGTGCTCGCGCGCGCGCGCAGACGTATCGTCGTGAAATTTTACCTCTCCGACAGATCGAGAGGATTCCGTCGCGGCAGACGGACGGATCTTATTGTTCCTTTTATTCCTGGCGAGTATAGCGTCGCGCACGCGCGCGCGCGCGCGCGCGCGTGTCACGTGTCCATCGGGCTTGCCGGTTTTTACGATCATTAGGGTGAAATACTGACGCGGTGGAATTGCAAGATCGAAAGCTCCGCCGTCGCGTCCCGCCAAGCCTCTTTTGCCCGACGCGAAATGTCCGCTTGGGATTTCCGAAGACCAAGACGTACGATTCCAAGGCGCGTCGAAGGGCTCCGTGCAAGAAAACGGAAACGGGCTTGCCGGGGCTCGAGATTGCGCGACGCGACGCGTTTGGGTCGTCACGGAATCGCGCGCACAGCTGAAATTGACATCTCCGGGTGAAATGAAAGTAACCGTATTCATTACGAGCTCATTTTATCGAATCGATGATTAAAATTTTCAGGCGTACGTACACAATGACCGACGTAAATTGCACGAAAATTCTGCACCATCATGCGCACGCACACACGTGCGTGCGTGCGTGTGTGTGTGTGTGTGTTTTCGCGTTTGCGTTTATATGTTTGTGTTACAAATCGTTAAAACCATAAACACAAGCACGCGCGCGCGCTGTATTATTTCGCACACACTTGCTACGTACTGTTGCGTTTCACTGAAATCTGAATCTTCCGTGCAAATAGTAGCTCCCGTTATCTGCGCCGGTACAGTCATGTATAATTAATAAACAATGCTTTCGATGATTCACGGCGAAGTAACCAGGCCATCGATTTGCGTGACTCGTTAAATAACGCGCTAAAGCACAATCGACGCGTGGCGCATTCTCGGAAATGAACGCGCCTGACGAAACGCGAGAAAATGCGGCCGAAATTTCGCGACAGGGCAGGGCAGACCCGCGCGCGCGCTGATAGCCAATTAACGGCGATTATAAAAATGCGCTCGGTTTGGCGGGAAATGCGAGCGCGAGCTGGATCTTCCGCAACCGCGAGCTCTCGCGGATATTTGTCGTGCTCTGCTTAACGCGCGCGCGCTTTTTCGATTTACCGTCAAAGCATGCGCCGCGATGCGTCGCGCCAACGCGGGAACTTAAACCGCCGCCGCCGCGCGCAGCTTTCGCGCAAATTCATCGAATTCATTTGCACGGAAATAACATTTATAGCGGATTTTGAGCGACGCGATAAGTTGCCGCGTTTGATCCGGCGCGTTTATTCCGAAATAAACGACAATCGACGTGGTAGTTAGATAACTGTTATCACGCCGCAATAATTCTCCCCGAAATTATTCCGCGGAGCGTGATGTTAACCTCCCACCCGCCCCCTTTCTCTCTGTCTCTATCTCTCTATCCTCCCTCTCTCCCTCTCTCTCTCTCTCTCTCTCCTCTCTCTCTCTCTCTCTCTCTCTCTCTCTCTCTCTCTCTCTCTCTCTCGCCCATGTGCAGCAACCCGAACCTTCTCGCTAAAATGTCTTCGAGCGACATTTCGAACCACATGGACTTTCGTCCGCGCGCGCGCGCGCGCGCGATAACAGGTGCGGGTACCCTCTGGGATTATGCTAGATATTTCGAAAGTTCGCAACTCCCCGCGCGGGATCTCCAATTTTCTCCCTCTGCTCTTTTTGTTATGGGGTAAAGCGGATATTTACTTGGCGTTTACAAAATAAACGACAGCGAAATTCGGAAAGTTCGACCTCGAGCGCGAGGCATCAGCGGCAGCGGCAGCTGCGCAGCTGTTGAGGAATGCTTCCCGCTCTTAAATCAAACGGTTTCGCACGAAAACGGAAAATGCGTTTCTCCCTTCCTCCCTGTCCACACCCTTCTCGTCCTTATCCTCTCCCCCCCCCCTCGTGTCTATATACCCGCCCGCGCCGTACATCCGCGTGGACGAAATAACTCGCTCTGTCGTGTGAAATTTCCTCCGGCGCAACCCTAATTAATCATTATCGCACGGCGCTCCGCCGCGGCGGGCGAGCCGATTTTTTTACGCTCTTCAACTACAAAAGTCGTCGGGGATTCGCGAGTCTCCGCGTCTGGAAGCGCTGCCGTGACAGCTAAATTAATAACGCCGCAGCTCTCGTCCTTTAATCACTGAAATATTAGTCAATCGAGAAGACGCGAGGTTGGACGCAGATGTGAAAGAGACACCGAGAGAAAGCGACACCCCGGTCTTTCCTCGCTGGGCCGATCTTCTTTTTTTGGCACAGCGCCATCGTTCCGTCGCGGCGGCGGCCCCATCGTTCCTGATGAGACCCATCGCCGGGCTCTCGCGCGCCAGGGATACCCTGACATTTAACCGGCTCCTCCCCCTCCCCCGGTCGCTTCCCCGTTGACAGCTGCGACGACGTCGTGATTTTCCGGAAGAACGTGTCTTTAACGCGGCCGTCTCTTTCTCTCTCTCTCTCTCTCTCTCTCTCTCTCTTTCTATCCACGTCGCGACGCGTCATTTGATCTTTCTCGATGTGAAAACACGCGGCTAAACTTGCGCTTCGGGTCGTTCCATCACACACACATGATTTTCGGGGCGAGCTGTATCCGGCAGAATTTGGTTTACGGAAAAATTGAGATGAGAAAATAGCTTCGAGGGGGAGGAGGTGGTCGCGAAGAATCGGGATCGCGTCCGATATCGCTCCCAAGAGGGAGAGAGAGAGAGAGAGAGAGAGAGAGAGAGAGAGAGAGGGAGAGAGAGAGAGAGAGCGGGCGGGAGGAAAGGAGAAAAAAGGCGTTGAGAAATTCGGAGAAACTCGAGTGCGCGTGCGCGCAGCGGCGCGATGTAATGACAATTTTTAATCCGCGGTAATAGTTACGATGTGCATGGCATAATGGAGTATGCATAAGCCGATTAACTGTGCATTGCATCAGCGGAAAACGTATCCGCGATACATCATTGCTGCAATAATTTTGACGTATTAATGAGGACGCGCTATGCGCGCTAGCGTGTATCGACTAATGGTGGATACGCGAGATCTTATTATCCGTAGTGGCGTGCATAACGCGATTTCAGCCATATGTTTATTCGATGCACATTCGCGCGATGAAGAAATTTCGCAGCGCCGCGCGGTGTGGTCGTCGAAAAATCGGCGTATGCATCCGCTCGCGCGATTATATTTGATAAATGAATAATCAAGTCGCCTCATTTCACACAACGCGATCCCTGCGACGGCGACGGCGCACAAAGCGCCGATGATCGCGTCATGTTGTCGCATCCTCAGCATCGTCGTCATCGTCATTCTCTCGGAAATGATTGTCGCCGAGAGTAGCCCGGCGCGTGTACTCCCCAACAAGTGGCTCGGCTCTCCTCTGTCCGCGTTTGCGTTATCGTACACGCTTATGGTGATTTACGAGCTTGTAGCCGAGCCGCGAGCACTTATCGCGTGTAACCTATATGCGTGGTTAATCTAGAAAGAAATCGTATACGAGTCTCTCGACCTAGATGCGCCGAACACGCTGTAACGTTCCACGCTGGACGTAAGTGCCACGCGACCTCGCGATTCCTAACAGGTCTGAAACACGTTCACCCGACGTTAATTTTCCTCGCGAAAAGTACATTACACCGGGAGAGAGAGAGAGAGAGAGAGAGAGAGAGAGAGAGAGAGAGAGAGAGGCGGAGAGAGAGAGAGGAAGAGCTCAGTGAGAACTGCTTGCGGTGCATCCGCTTTGAATCCCGTTCGAGTAAGAAGCTCGATAAGGATATCTCGGGATTCACCTCGTCCTTATCGATACGCGAACATCTTCTTTACACGCGACGCTCGTCTCGAACGGGCTTGCGTAACGATCGCACATTACGAAGAAGCGGCGGGCCCCGTCTCGGGGGGCATCCGTTTATTTTTAACGAGCGGCTCGCATTCGCCGCGAACGAGCCGAAGGCGAATCGCGCGAGGCGGCGGCGGCGGCGTCGCGGTTCCATCGAAAACGCCGTGGCATTTATTTAAATGCGCGCGGCGCGCGTTACGTATTCCTTATCACACGGGCTTTATTAATGTCCCTGCGGAGGATGTACATACGTTATCTAGTACGGGCTCGCGACACGTACTTTACATGCGAGAAGGCAACCACCAGGCTTACGTCGGGACGTTGCGGCCTTATGCGACAATACATTTAACTGCCGTTTATACGATTCCATTATGCTTCGCGCTAAAATAGGATCTCGCTATCTCCCGTGACGTTTTGCTCAGCCCGGCGCCACGGTGCGCCACGGACAACTAAAAATTACATCGCCCGACCGATCTAGGCGACGAATCTGTAGGCTCGTAACCTGTCGGTCTGTGCGCCACGTGTGTGTGTGTGTGTGTGTGTGTGTGTGTGTACGCACGTATATGGGACGACGGCGGGCGAATAAAAATTTTCCCTCAGACCGTAAATAAGAGCGATATCTCGAGGACCTGATTTAACATGACTCTGCGGCTACGTGAGCGGAGTGCGCGATAAGAGCGCGAGCCGTTGGTCCTTTGGCGATTAGCATTAGATTGATCTCGAGCGCGGGATTTAATCGAGCGCTGCTTTATTCGCGAAAAATCCCCGTCGAGTGGATATCGTCGTTGTCGTCGTCGTCGTCGTCGTCGTCGTCGTCGTCGTCGTCGTCGTGTTTCTTCGCCGGGTGGATTCTCGCAGTGTCGACGAATGCACGAATGCGGAGAACAGCCGCGACACGCGCATTACAGGATAATTCGTCCTAATTCGATCCGGCAAATAATAATCGCGCGCCGCTTCTTTGGATCCCCGGGGAGGGGGCTGGGGGAAGGAGTAAACACGCGAAACAATCGTCTGCAGCTCTCTGCACTCGTTTGTGAAATCAGGTCGCCCTTCTTATCGCAGCTGTGCTGCCGTCTCTTACATTTTCGAAAGCCAGATTAATTACTGGCTAATTCGTTAAATGGCGCTCCGTATTTTCCGCTTTTATGTTTTTACCCCTCCCTCCGTCCCCCCCCCCCTCTCTCTCTCTCTCTCTCTCTCTCCATCTCTCCTCTTTTTCTCCTTCTTCTTCCACGCTACTCTTGTTTCAATATTCCGTCTACTCCGAGATTTTTCGTGAAAATGGCAACTCATTTTTACTTCACAGCGTCCATGAGGGATTATTTATATTCATTAATTTTTGCTTCGCGGGGCTTGTAGGACGACGCTAACAAAATTAGTGCCGTGAATTTTTCACTTGGCTAGCTCTGGAGCCGCGTAGAGAGGGAGAGAGGGAGAGAGGGAGAGAGAGAGAGAGAGAGAGAGAGAGAGAGAGAGAGAGAGAGAGAGAGAGAGAGAGAGAGAGAGAGAGCCGTCTCTATTATGACATATCCCCGATTTCACGGCGATGCCACCGTAAATTTCGTACGTTGGTCGAATATCGATCGGGCGGAGCTTATTTAGGTTTAATCGAATGTACAATATCCTCAGGACATCGCGGCGGTACATTCCTCGGGTCTATCCTTCGCAGCGGCGAGCGGCGCGACGATGGCGCTGGCGGTGGCGGACTGCGACGGCGGCATTGACATTGATATTCCAATCGAGACGGTTAATCCGCCGAGTTCCGGGATAATCCCGACAACAAACGATCGTAGGAACCTTTAAAATTCCGAATGCAGGGGCACTCGACCGCGAGTAACGCGGCTGCCGCTATAGCGCTGCGCTATTCCCTGAGATTTCTATTTCGCTCCACTTTTCTCTCGGGTTCTTTTTCTCAGTCATTGTACGGCGGTACCCTTTGTGCCAAGGAACGCCCATATTAAACTCCGGGGCAATCTGAACCAGTGCGAATGGTTCTTATTTTCAGCACGGCACCCATGGGGAACATATGAAATTCCTGAAGAGCTATCATTTCTGCACCACGTACAGGCCATAACTTATTTTATTATCAGCTTCTTTTCGTGATATCGGCACTGGATTATGTACAGGCGTTGTTCCCCTGTTTGTCGTTAATTATCAGCCGGCACGTGCGGAATACCGTCTCGCGTCGCTCGTAAATCTCGGCTAATGACGTATATATGATTCGCCGATGAAATTGTTTTTTGACGAGCGACGGATTAAATTGATAAAAAGTAGTAGGAACGTGACAGAGAGAGAGAGAGAGAGAGGGAGGGCGGGAGGGAGGGAGGGAGGGAGGGAGGGAGGGAAAAAGAACGCGCTGGAATACGCGTAAAAAAAGCGTAGAATGTGAAAAATAATATCCAGTAATGAGAAAAATTGCACGCGCGATAGGAACGTCACGTGTGACAGAGTTATTTGTCGGGATAGAGATTCTCCGTGTGTGTGTGTGTGTGTGTGTGTGTATGTGTGCGTCTATGTGTTAATACGTGTATATATATATATTTTTTTTATTTAAATTTTTCAGCTGTACATAAAAGTGTAACGTTTTGTGATGCGACCAAGTATTTTCTCCGACCGCGATGGCGCGCGGCGTGAAATTATGAATATTAGAGAACACTATTCGCGCCGCGCCGCATTATTCGATTGCGAAGCGCGGATGTCAGATAAACACACAACACGCAACTATATTGTTTTTCTCCTGCTTCAATCTCACCGGGCGCCGATCTGATTCCATTATGGGAACAAGCGTCCCCATGAGCGAATGAAGAACGGTTGAATGGAAACTCGAAAGAAACGAAGAACGCATGTCCGACCGTGCGCGGCGGTGCTACCTCTCTCTCTCTCTCTCTCTCTCTCTCTCTCTGTCTCTCTTCGCCAAACTAATTTCATTATCTCCCAACGACGGAGATTTTTAGGCGTCTTTGAAAAGCTGAATACGCGTTTTAAGGTGTGGTGTCGTTTAACTCGGCCGACCATCCCCCCTCGTCTTCTTTTCCCGCCTCGCCCTCGCCGTATTCTCTCACGCGATTTTGTTTCGCGGGAGAATATTAAGAGCTCTTCCTCTAGTTTCGCGTCCGTTGTAAATTTATTACTTTTGAATTCTCAATCCCGCGAGACACGCGCAGGGCTATTCTCAGCAAAGTGCAAAAGGGACAGCGAGGGAGGGAAATTATGAAAAGACATAATCCTGAAGAAATATGGAGATAAAGAGCGATTGTCCTCTCGCTACTTCTCCTCCCGCAAAGAGAACGTCTCACGCGACGTCCGTTGTCCGCTTTAATTAGGTCCTTTAATCACGATTTTCCACGGTTTTTAATTACGTTTAACCGTGTGGGGGTCTCTCTTTCTCGGTCCTCGAGATGGCGGGGCGCGGCCGCGGCTGGCGGTTGTCTTTGCAACAATAATTAGCCGGGCGATTTTTTCGGCGAGCGCGCGCGCGCGCGCGCGCGCACGGCGGCACGTAATGAAAGGCGCGTAATTAATAATCCGATCGTTATTACCGGTCGTTTATTAGCGGCGCTTTGAACGGTGTAATTCCCCGACGCGGCGATAATTAACTATCGCCCGCGCGATAATTAATACTAAGGCGGCATTAAGATACGCGCCGGCCGGGCGGAAAAATAACGTTTGTCTACCTCCGCTCGCACGCGCGTACACGCAATTAACGCGCGCCGCTTATCCCATCGACGGGATTGCATTGTTGCGGCCTACGATGAGGCCGCGACGCGCTCTTCATTAAGCGCGCGTTACTTGCGCGATCCGCGATCGCGGAGGCGCGCGTATGTTCAAGTTTTTGCCGGTAAACGATGCGACACGAGTCGCTTTATCCTCAACGTGAACGCGCTGCATCATCCCCGCCGCTTCGTCGCCGTCGTCGATCTGAAAATTATCGGGAAGCCACGTCACGTCACGGCCCGTCGGGCCGTTCTCTTTTGCAGATCGTAACGTGTACGAGGCGACTCGGCACTCGGCACTCGCTTACAAACATAGAGCGATGACACAAGCGAGCGACGCGTCGTGTCTATTGTGAATACTATTTATCGTAACGCGATACTTATTTAGGATTTAATTACACACGAAACGGTATACACGAGATACCTTCGCGCCTTTACACCAGATACCGGATACCGCGCGCGCGCGGGCTCCATATAACAGCTCGATGCGCGCAATTTATGGCGTTATCTAATTATTAATCATATAGACGATAATTGCTCACTAATTAGCTATCCGATACTCTTGCCGATATTGCGAAATCGCGCGATATTACCCCATCGAAACCGATTGTGTAACGCGCAGGTGAAGAAAATGTACCCTTCGCGGCGGATAATTTCGCGGCGGAAATTAAAGAGCGCGGCGGATCGATACGGACATCGACGCGACGACGAATCATCAGCAAGCTGGCCGACAAAAGCTGGGCTCGCCGCTTCGCGCGGTACCGATCCGCGGCGTCCATCGAAGAGAGAAGGGGAGAGAGAGAGAGAGGGGGGGAGGGAGAGAGAGAGAGAGAGAGAGAGAGAGAGACAGAGTCACCGATGGCGGACAAATTCATGGCGAATTAAGAGGCGAGGTCCGACCGCTCTCCAAAAACACACGTGGTTAGCCATTAGCGGCAGGAACAGGCGGCTGGCTCGTACCGACGATGGATGAATCGGTGGAACAAGAAGAGCAGCGGCGGCGGTGACGGTGCTGGCGATGTCGGCGGCGGAGGCGGCGGCGACGGCGGTAAAAAGAAGACATTACGTCTTGCGTGGTGAAAAAGGCGAATCAAACAGGGCTCCGGTGATGATACCCGGATGTTCTAATCGTATTAAATGGACCCGGCGATTCCCGCGATGTGAAGATCGCTCCTTTTTTCCGCCCTACACGTCTCCCCGGGTTGTCCGTAAACGAGCCGAGCATCGCGCAGAATTGTGGGAAATTCGACAGGTGCGAGAAAACCCCCACGCCATGTTTCGAGGGGAGCCCCCATAAGCGCTATCTTACCGGCGGCGGCGGCGGCGGCTTCGTCGAGAGAGCGAGAGAGGGAGAGAGAGAGAGAGAGAGAGAGAGAGAGAGCCATGGTTAAACATTACCGAAAGTAATTTAACGCGCTCGGGTCAGGCTTCGTAATCACCTTTACGGGCTATTTTATAAACTCCGGAGGAGCGAGAGGGAGGGGTGGTGAGTAGGAGGGAGACAAGGAGAGGGAAAAAGGGAGGACTTTGGCGCATTTTGGTTAGAATAACGTCGGGAAATCTCCGTTAATAATAACTTCTCTCCGTGTCGGCGCGACGGGCGGCGATAGCGGTGGACTCTCGATTGCGCCGTTTTATATTCAGCGGACTCTCGCGAAAGGGAATTGCGGAATTTGTTATTCATACGTAGTTTATGGTGTACGCGTACGCAGGATTTTATCAAATTTTCCACCGCGCATCTCGACTAACCGCGCGCGCGCGCGCGCTCGCCAACTTTTCTCTCTTTCTCCTTCGTCGCGTAGTTTCTCGCGTGTCGTGCGCGCGCGCGTGTGTATGCACAGAGCATACGGCAGCGAATGTATTAATTTTATTTCGCCAAAGTTAATAAGCCCGGGTAATTAACGCCGCGACTCTTTACCCGCCTTATAGCTTACAGCCGCGCGTAAAGCACGCCCGTTTAATTGTGTACGTCGGCTGGTAACTCCGCGGCTTCTTTCTCTCCCTCTCTCTCTCTCTCTCTCTCTCTCTCTCTCTCTCTCTCTCTCTCGTCGTTTTGAGATACATATATAGATATTGGTAATTAGGTGGATTCTTGTTTAACCTATTAGCAGGTACGCATAATTATATACGAATAGGCTTCCAATGAGGTGAATAATTCCCAAACGCGTAGCGTGGCCATTAGCCATCGACTATTAATTATTATCGCGTCGAGCACCTGTTGTTTACGGCTTGATTACGACGTTCGGCGCTTTAACGGAGCGCACAGCTCTCGGCGAGATCCCGATCAGTCAGAGGCGACGGCGTCGAAAGCGCGAGCGAGAACTGGCCGAGACGCGGATCGGCGGGCGCGCTCTCGCACGCATAGCCAGCCATTTCGCGTACTTTGCATTTCGCGTGCGGCTTCACGCTCGCACGCCTCGCGCGCCCCGCGACGCCTTTTGATCGCGAGTGTGTGCCAACGCGGCGCTACGTAAATCACAACGTTATTAGCGCGCGCGCGCGCGCGCGCGGAGTGCATTAAAGAGATGGAATGCATTACGGGAGTGTGTTCGCAGTAGATCCGTCGCATGGTTTCAACTTAGCGCGGCAGCTATCGCCATTAGTTACGACTTTGCGTGGGCGCTTTCCACTTGGAAGTCGATCACCTTATACCAGTCGCTCTACGTAAGAAAGTACGGAAAGAGGGTGGCGCCTGTTGGAGGTGAAACTACCGGCGGCGGCGGCGGCGGCAGTAATAGTAGCAGCGGTGGTAACGGCGGTATAGTAGAGGAGAGCCGAGGAGTGTGTACTCGGTATATACAGGCTTAGATATCGGGTATAGCGCGCGCAGCGCGCGGGTAACTTCGATACGTAGCAAAGTTCCGAGTGGCAAGTGGATCGGCTGTGTCTTTTTATCAATGTGTGTCTGAGTAACTTCGATTTGTTGTCGGAGCGAAGTAACCGATAAGAACCGTCTCACCACGATATGGCGCGGCATATTCCACTTAAAGCTGTCGAGAGAGAGAGAGAGAGAGAGGGGGGGGGGGGGGCGCTCGGTGCGAGCGCTCCGACTTTTTTCCAGTCGGCTGGAATGGGTGTTGTTTCCTTTATTAATCGTTTATCGGATTACAACTCTTGCAAGCGCGCGCGCTCCGATCGGTGCAATCAAAATCTGCACGGACGGAATCATTTCGAGAGTGATTTGCAGTTTATAATCGGAACGGACACGCGCGCGGACGCCCGCGTTTATTGAATTAAATCTTTACACAGGCGTCGCGTTCGCGCGGCAGAGTGCGATATCGTGTCGATATCGCGCGTTTGGGGAGCATCGATCGGTACGCAGCCGCCGCCGACGGCGGCGACGACGACGACGACGACGACGAGGAGGACGACGACGACGACGAGCGTAACGCGTATCGACAGGCGTGCATGCATGCGTGCGTATGTGTGAATGTGTGTATGAAAAAACTTAATAATCTGAATAAATTCCGACTTTTGGCGGGCGTTGAAACCGCGTGATGCGCGCGCGAGAGTTGAGTCCGCGTCGTCTATCTCGCCGGACGAAGAGACACAAGTTTGATCTCTCCTCTTCTTATTTTCCTCGCAATGCGATTTCTTCTCTCTCTCCCTCTCTCTCTCTCTCTCTCTCTCTCTCTCTCTCTCTCTCTCCCTCATCTCGGCCAAACGTCGCGTCTTACACGCGTTCGTCTCTCGTCGGCTGCTTTCAACTACTTCTGTTCGCGTCTACCATCTATTCTCAACATCTTCCCTCAGCGAGACAAGGCAGAGCTGTGGCGACTGGCACAGCTCGCCGAGGTAACTTTAAGCAACTTTGCTGATTTACAAAACAGACATCCTTTGCGCGAGATAGTAACGCGCGCTGCCGTGGCCGCGCGCGAGCGCGCCGGGGTGATGTAAGGTCGGAAGGGGGCAGGAAAGGTGAGAGACAAAGAACGTTGATAAAGAGAGGTCGCGAGATAGAAGGCTGGCTTGGGGTGGTGGCGGGGTGGAGGAGGGAGCGACAAACGTACACGTTCGCGGACACATTGTTTGTCGGCGGCGAGGTGTCGACAGAGCGCGCGGAATCCATAGAGTCCGCGCCCGCCTATACACACACACACACACACACACACACACACACACACACACACGCTCACACGCACGCGTACATTGTGCGCCGGGACGCGAGAGAAAGAATAGCGAGATATACCTCCTCTCTCGCCATAGGTAGTTCCATTTTTTCATTTACAGCAAAAAGACACACCAGACACTTTTGTACGAGACTTACAAAAGAGCGCGCGCGCGAGAGAGAGAGAGAGAGAGAGAGAGACCTGTTCGCGGTCGGGTGTTGCGCTTGAATCGAAAGATAGCGCGAAAAAACATGCCGATTACTGCTTTTAACGGCCGCCGAACACTTCCCGGGTAACAGCAGGCGGCGCAGGAGGGCACAGGGGGAGAGGAGAGAGAGAGAGAGAGAGAAAGGAGAGCTGCGCGCGTGTACACACGTCGTGACCGCGCACGGTGAAAATTTAGCGCACACCGGGCGCCAGACGAATGTACGTAACTTTATTAGCAGTCAACGCGCGTCGGCGGCAGCGCGGAAAGTCCACGTAAGTCGCGCTTAACTACGCTGATTACACACGAAGTTGCAGGACGCGCATTAGTATATTTTACGGCGTAAGAAGAGAGAGAGAGATAGAGGGAGAGAGCAGAGAGAGAGAGAGAGAGAGCAGAGAGAGCAGAGAGAGCAGAGACGCGCGGCGACGCGCGCGCCGTTGGAGAGATTCGATTAGGTCGTCGCCGGGAATCGCCGCAGATTCCCGGGGCTGCGGTCGCTCTCGCAGTGACAGGGATCTCCGGCAGATATCCTTGCCACACGGTGCTTGTATCGATACGGCAGAAAAATTACTCGCCGAAGAGAGCGAATGTGTATGTATGTATGTATGTATATGTATGGGAGGAGGGGGGGGAGGGAGGGGAGGAAATATTCGCTAGCAACTGCCAGCGCGCTGTGTTCGTAGAGCGGGCGGGCCGGGATTTGGAAGATATTCGCGATACGAATCGCGAAAGTGTGTGTACTCGGCAAGAATCACACGCGCCGTATTCCTTCGGATCTCAGCGAGAACTATTTGACCGAGTCAACGAGCGAGAGCGAGAGAGCGAGCGAGAGATACTAGAAATAGCGCGCGATGCATCTCTCGGAAGAGCAAGATATTTACATGTATTATATAATATTTATCTTGCCGTTTGCGCGAAAGCGCCGTTTTCCACAGGCGCGTCGCGCGATGAAAATTTCTCCTTCTCTCCGCATTGGTTTCGCGCTGCTCGAGCTGCTCGGAATAATTTACAAGCGAGAATCCTATAATGGCTCGCACGACACATCTCGACACATTTCTGACCGTTTCTAGAAAGACCACGCCGGCGTCTCGCGACCGAGGATAAAAGTCGTTTGGCATTTGGCAACTGCATGGGTTGATCGCGCGGTGAAGGAATTTGGGTCCCGGGGGAGACATTCTCGCGATAACTCTTCCCCCGTGATGCCGGCGATAATAATCCCACATGTGCAACTGCAACTGCAACCGCTACTTACTTTTTCCGTTAGAATCGTAATCGGAGCCGAGAGATGGAGCCGAGAGATGAGAGCCAAGCGCGGTACCATTATGCCACGATTTCGGATAGCATTAACGATTTTGAGCGATACCTACCTTAAGCGTACGCTCGCTCGTACGTGATGACGACTCGATTTTTCGTCCGCGTCGCGATTCGCGATATTGATTTCATATGTAAATGGCCCGTTTGAAGGTGCCTTTATTTCCCGAGGCCGTGCATGCACGCGCACACGCTTATCTTTGTTTAAATAAAATATCAGTAATTACGGACGGTCACTGCTGGCACACTAAGCGGCTCGCGTGCGCGCGCTCGCTCCGACAAGGTAATGTAATATTTTCGATGAATCCATACAGCCGCGCGCGCGCGCGCGCGCGCGCAGCCTTTAAGCCTCCATAATTATCGGCGACGAGTTATTTCAACGTAGGAAACGCGCCAATTAACGCTGACTGATCGAGCTTTCGTTTTGAATGGACACGTCCGCCGGACGTGATATATGTAAGGGTCCATTAACGGATTAATCTCCTTCACAATGATAATTGTCTCACGCATCCTCGACGTACGTCCTAATGCCAGAAGGGAGGCGGAATCCGATTGAATTTGCCAGCGTGGCCATTTCCAATGGCTCGCTGGATTACGTCCACGCTGATTCATCCGCGTATACACAACTGCTGTCATAACTAGTGACACGAGGTTTCGGGCATGAATAGAGTCCTGGGCGAGTGTCCTGCGCAGCGGCAACCTGGATCAAGCCTGACCAAACCTACATACCCGTGCCAGAGATATCACCTCTCTCTCTCTCTCTCTCTCTCTCTCTCTCTCTCTCTCTCTCTCTCTCTCTCTCTCTCTCGAGGAAGCGTTACTTCGGGGCACTCGAGCCGGGATCGCCCCTTATTGTTCACGGTGCTCACTCGAGCCTCCGTTCCATGGAACGGATCGCTCTGTGCTGGAATTGCGCGCGCGCGCGCGCGCGTGCAGTTCGATATTCCTCCCACGGAGGAAAAACAGGTCGTTATTATTACGCGATTAAATAAATTCTGCCGATAGACGGGCGGGAAGGCCTCGCCATCGAAATTCGCGCACGGTCCGCTTGCCACTTTGTGAAGCGAACTCGATAACTGAATATTAATACGTCGCACGCGAGAGTCCGCGATTTCCGATCGAATAACACGGACACATTGGCACATTCTCGGGCCTCCTATCGACGGGAATAATACTCGGGCGGCGTATATCCCGTCGCTACATAATTTAAGCTGGGGTCGCGAGTATCGGATTCAAAATTATTCAGCGGAATAGGTAACACCATGCTGGAGCGAGAGCGAGAGCGAGAGCGAGAGCGAGAGCGAGAGCGAGAGAGAGGGCGGACAAGCTCGCATCTTTTTGGCGCGAAATAAAAAGGAGCGGCGGGAGTGGAAAAAGCCGCTGACACTTTTATACGAACTGACGTGGCGGTCGCGCCGACACGCAGCAATGTCGATCCATTATGCATGCTTCTCTCGAATCTCCTTTACTTCCTCTCGCCCGATCTTCCGTGATCCTAAGTGCAGCACAGTCGTCACCCTTAATACGTTCTGATGCCTGCCCGCGTCTTTATTTTCGCCGGCTGCGGGATATTTTCGCGGCGGTGTTCGCTTTCCCACTAAATGATAACATTGTGTGCGGTCGAGTCGAAAAATTTTGCATCTCCGCGCTCGGCCGCGCGAATTTCGTCGCACTCGCGGCAACGGGGTGATATCCGAGCGACTACTTGAAATACTCGCGTAAAACATACTTGCTTCCCTTGCTTACTGCGCAAATGTCGCACACGCGATAAACAACGCGTGAAACGATTAACGAAGGTAACTAACCGGAGCCGGAAAGCGGCTGAATGAAACAACAAACTTTCCTTTTCATAATCCGCTCCGGTCTTCTTTATTAGCGTTTAAAGTGTCGGTAGGACTCGACGTAGGAGATTCCACGGGAACGGAAACGCAACGCCTGCGTTGCGAGAGCAAAGATTCGCAGCAATTGTGTAGCCGCGTTAATGCTACGCGTCGGTTCCGTAAACCGTTACATCCCTCAACTCTTCCCGACGGCGATCGATCCCTCGAACAGAAGCCGAAAAGACGTCGGCGAGTGCTGACAACAAGATGGAGCTTGTGAGGCGCACCTGCGATTCTGCATTTCGACCCGGGCGCTTTGGACGCGCGCGACCGCCCTGGCCTCGATTTTCACGGAGCCGCGAAACGCGAAGGAATATGTTGATTGAATTATGATCCCACGGGAACACGCGCCGGGGAAATGCGCCGCGTCACTGGCTCATCGGCGGCCGATTGGTGGGGGCCGAGCACCTTTCTTGCCGATTGTTTTGATAGCGCGGCGCGCCGCGACCGGGTCATTAAGTTCCGAGCCGACGAGCTGTGCGCGCGTTCCGCGCCGCGGAGTGACGCGTTTATCGGCGTGTTTCGTCCTTGTTGACTCTTGGAATATTTCATCGGGCTCGCGTCGGCGGCGCATTAATTAATCCGCGCTTCTCCGATCGAATTGTGTGTACTACGCGAGTGTCAGTGTCAGTGCCATGATGCGAGCTTTGCCTGCAGCGGGAAACTGAAGCGGTGAGGCTTCAAGATGGAGGCCCGCAGGACGTCGGATCGCGGACAACGATGCGTCGTGTATTGCCAGGTGAAATCGCTCGTTACTGCGAGACTTACTTTCCGTCTTTAACGGGACTGGACGGTCAGATTGCTGAAAAATCGTGCTTGTTTTTTCATAATATTGTGTGACGAATTGAATAAATGTGCAAGAATGAAAATTTTAGGTATAGTTGTACAACATATGAAGAGTAGAAAAATTTTGTTTATTCACAAATACTCGTATAAATAACGTACATATATATATATATATATATATATAATCAAAATATACTCTCCTTTTTTTTTCAAGTCATCGTTTTTGCAATAATATCTCGGCTCTCGGACCAAAAATCGAACAAAATTGACAAAATTAAAATGGCAGCTATTATTAGGAAAAAATTCAAATTTTTCAGTTCTTTCACAATAAAAAAAATTAACATCTCGAAATGAAATCTTTCGACGGAGTTGTCCATGGTTCACCTGAGAGCCACATAAACAAATATTGCTGTAAGATTTCAAATCGCTACGGAGCTCAGTTTCGGAGAAATCACTGCAAACAGTTGAACAATAAAATTTCGAGAAAAACGCGTTTAAAATTTAAGTGGACGTATATTGATATGAGTATTTGTTTAAAAACAAAATTCCTCCATTCTTCATATGTTATATAAATATATGTAAAATTTTCATTCTTGCACACTTATTCAGTTCGTCGCAAAATCATGATCAGAATCAAGCACGATTTCTCAGCAATCTGACCCCCCTCCTCCAGTCCCCTTAACGGGCCGTCGACGAACTCGCCGAGTATAGACACCCGAGTCGAAAGCTAAAGCCGGTATTCGTGGTCCGTTGTCCGTTGCCGATAATTGTAGCTTCACGCATCTTGGTTGTGTCACGCAACTTATTAAAGCTGTTTTTATTTACCTATATTTAATCATGAAGCTGTATTTGTGTTTATTGTACTCCCTCACACAAGAGAGGTATCGATCGAAACGGCTAAACAACGGTTTATGGATGCGAGATTGTAATTATGTTCCCGATGAAAGATCTTGAATAATTCACGACTGCGAATACCGGCTTTGTGGGAACTAATGCCAACTTCAGCAAGTGCTGATTTTTGCGTTTAATAATGCTCTTCGCGGTTCACGAACGTGTGCCTCTGTTTGTATCTGCCAACCTCGTTTTTAGTCTCTTGTTTAATCGCTTGTCATTGTACAGATTCTAAATTCAAGTCTTCATCGAAGAAACAGCATTATTAGACACACACACATACACACACACACAACTGCGATATTTATTTTCCCTTGCAGCTTCATATCAGCTCTTGTAAGAGCTACGAGTCTTATCGAAATTTCCAATGAAAAAAGAAAAAAGAGAAAAGACTTAGGAAGGGATAAGACTGAAACGTGTTTTTCTACCCCACACCTTAATCTTTATCGACTATCTTAATATCTGCTTATTTCCTACGTATTCTATTCATAGCAAAATATATTATGCAATCGGTACATTGTTGACTGAAATTGAGAATAAAGACTGAATGCGGATAGAATATTGAAATAATCGAATATTAACGACACACGTACACAACTGAACGTCTGTTCCTTCGAACGTTTCTTTCTCCTCAGCATGGAGAAAGAAAAGAAAGCGGCAGCAAGCGCGACCGTTCGTAGCGCCGAGGTCAGTCAACAGTTTGTGTACAGCGTTATATATCTCGAGGTTCTTCCTTGACTTTTCAAGTTTGACGGACTTTGCAGGGTCAACGTAGAACCAAAATTTCGACTCGGGTCCAAACTTCGCGTGATTTATTCGCGTTTCAACGTTTCGGTCGCATCGACAATTAGCGCATCAAAACAAAGCTCCTTTTCGTCACTCTATCGGAAAGAGTCGCCAACGACTTTTGACCGACCGCTTTGCTTAACGCTTTATTTATGTCTCTGCGTACGACCGGGAGGGGCAGGGGGGAAGATGATTTCTAATTATCTTGGGAACGTAAGGTAAAACCCTTATCATCGATCGTGGCGCCCGCGTGGAGGTTTACGACGCCGATAAGCCAAGTATACCGATCGTGATCTTTCTTCGTGTTTCGCGTAACCTGGCGTGACTTTACGTCGTTGTAAAAAGCCACGGTATATATCGTAGATCGTTCGACGGGCAGGTCCAAGTGTCGTTTTCGTACGCTCTCTCCTATCGACGTCGTTTGATTTCTCCCTTCTCGCGCTATCCACCTGCTCCGTCGAGTGGGTTTTCCAGCTGAATATAATCTAGACGAGAGCCGCGTGTCGCGTATAGACGTGTCGTGTATCGGCGTTGCCTGCGCTCTCTGTAAACGACGACGGAAGGTAACAAAACGAGAAAGGGGGATAAAAGAAGAGCGAGAGAGGAAAAAAAAGCTCGCTCGTTGACGAAGTCGAGCGCTCCCACGGCACTCCCGCGTGACAGGATTCGCGCTACCTATTCGCTTAGGAATCTATCGAATTTGATTACTCCGCGAAAATTCGCGCTCCGTATCTTCGCGAGACGTGAGCGCGCGCGCGCGCGCGAGAGAGAGAGAGAGAGAGAGAGGCGCGCTCGAGATAAGCGGAAAAACACGGGCGGATGACGGTAAAGGGGCGGACGGGCAAGGGGAGGGTAGCGGCAAAGCGACATAAAATACTTTTCCGATATCCGGGTAAACTGCTATTCATTTCCCGGGGCGATCTCGAGCGTCAGCCGAATAGAATCAATTATACCGGATTTAACGAAAACTTCTCCGCATATTCATCCGCCCGCGTAATTTGCATATTCGGCGTTGCCTCGTCAAATACGGGATGCAACACACGCAGAAGCCCCAAGGATGTACATATGTAAATCGGCAGTAGCGGGAAGGTTGTCGAGTTTGTAGGACCCCGAAACGGGGTTTGGGGCGGTAGTCAAGGGTGATGCATCGGCCTGGTACGTGAGGATTCGCGTGAGAGATCACTAGTATTTCTTTTATCTCATATATTATGAGTTTTATGTTCGCCCGTCAGAACATTTATTTGTTTGACTTCCTCGCGCGGGAGAGAAGGCAACTTTTTCCCGGCGGCGCTGGCGCTGGCGGGCGGGACCGCGGGAGCGAAGAAACTCGAGAATTATTGTAGATGTTAGTATCGCAAAAATCGTCTGGGGGATAAGCTCGTCTAGTAAAATGTGTCAGGATAAGTAATACGACGGACCGCGGAGCGACGGAGATCGATCTAGATCAACGTGAGAGATGTGCGTGTGTGCGTGCGTGTCTTTTTCGCGAATTTGACGTGTACCTTTTTTCTGAGCGCCCTCGAGAGCGCCGCGTATGCGGGTCCTCGCGCGTATAAAGCTCTCCTCCTCCTCCTCCTCCTCCTCCTCCTCCTCCTCCTCTTTTTTCCTTAATTCTGCGCTTCGCGCAAATTCCACGATGACCCGCGTTATTCGAGCTACGTGCTTAATTCTCCGTCAGGAACGATCATATTTCACGGGTCTTGACTAGCGGAACCAGACTCGCGACAGGTTCGTCGCAGGGCGGATTCCCGGAGCATGCTCCGCGTAAAACGTAGAACAAGCGCGAGAAAGAAGTATAAGAAGAAGTAGAAGAAGAAGAAGAAGAAGAAGAAGAAGAAGGAGGAGGAGGAGGAGAAGAAGTTTTATCTTATAAATAGCAACCGTTCGCGAGAGCAGAGGGACACAGTGAGAGCGCGCGATAAGGGGAATACGCTGAGAGCAAGAGAGAAAGAGAGATACAGAGAAACGAAGGGACGCGTTGAGCGAGGGAGAGGGGAGAAGACAGAGGCAGAGGTGAAACTGTGTCAAGAAGGGAGAGAAAAGTATAGTGGCGGGAAGAGTGTGGAGGTTATAATAGTAGAGCAAGGCATAAAGCGCACGACGGGCCGGACGAGAGACAGAGAGAAAAGAGACAGGGGGGAGAGAGAGAGAGAGAGGGCGAGAGCGAGAGCGAGAGCGAGAGCGAGAAAGCGAGGGAGAGACGGGGGCGAAGGCGAGAGACGAGACCGAGAACGGATGGTAGAAAGCATGGGAAAGGTAAGGACAGGCGAAACTTGAAAACTCCGGGGCTTAACAGCAATTAAAGTAAAATTATACAAAAGTGCATCCAGAGTGGCGCGTCTTGCGCGTCAAGCAGTCGAGAAACAACTGCGCGAATGAGTGGCGTACGCGCGCGCGCGCGCACGTCCCGTTCTCTTTTCTCCCTCGGCCAACCTCCTCCATTCCTCCCCCTTCGTCTCTAGCGACGGGCCAGGGAGATGTTGGCCAACAAGATCTCTCATATTTAATGACCCAGTTGGACCGCCTCGGGTGGTAAGCTGAACGCGCTGAATTTTAACACCCCAACTCCGAGCGGCGGTAGCCGCAGCGCGAAAAGAGGCTTTCGACGTCGCGAGCCGGCGCGTGTAACGCGCTCTCGCCGGCTTTGAGTCCGTGACTGCCGCGCGAAAGAGAGAGAGAGAGAGAGAGAGAGAGGGGGGAGGCAAAAAGGCGAAGCATTTGTCGTGTATATACGTGTATACCGAGAGAGAGGATCCTCCAAACGATATTTAATAAGCGGCGCTCTAATTAACCGTACCAACCCCTGTGATGGAATTTACGTCGCGAGAGTCTACCGCGCGGCATTCATCCGTTCGTCATGATGCAACTTTGCGAAAGAAGCGGAGCGAGAGAGCGAGAGGGGGGAGGGAAAGAAGGCAAGAGGAAGCGCGCGAGGAGGGGCTCGTCGTCGCGCTAAGTAATAGACGAGGAATTCCATTCGCAACGCCGTCGAGTAGTTAGCTGCGCACGTCCGTCCGTCTGTCCGTCGGTCGTTTGGCTCCTCGCCCGCGCGATACCCATCGACGTCGCCATTAATTATGACGGATCGCAGCGCGCCGCTAAGGGGATGTTACGTCTTACGTCGAATTAGCGTCTCGCGATAATAGCGCGGCTCGCGCGCTATTTTTGCCGGACGCGCCACCGCCTAGCCGACGCGCCTTTCCGCAGCAACGTGCTACGTCAATTAACGGGCTGTTCCGCTGGAGGGGAACGGGGGGAGCCGTGGAAACACGTCTTTACAATACTCTTCGCGGCCAACTTGAAGAGAGACGCGGCTCTCATATTGGAAGAGACGCTTGAGACGCCCCGAGCGATGGGTTACACGCGACCAACTCCGGAGAGAGCCAACAACCGCGGCTACTCTCTGTCCTTCTCACCCCTCGTCCCCCCAGCCCGGTGCGCGGAATATCAGATCCTCGGACTGTAACTTGGCGCCTGACCGGTCTGTCGCTGTTCTTTCGACGCGCTTCGTCTCGCGAACTCCGCCGTAACCATTACCCGAGTCGTTGCCGTGTCAGCGCTACGGGGGGTTAAAAGGGCAGCGCGGCTTTGCCGTCCGCGTTACGGTTCCTTTAACAGTCGCTCTCCTCGTTCGAAGGCTGCATAAAACTCGCCCGTTTGCGCGCTCGCGCGCGCGTCAAGCTCCGCTCGGCGGGGCTCTCGCGACTATTGACTCGAGCCGCGTCTCCGCGTCCGGTCACTTTGCAATTTTAGCGCAATATTCCAAGTCTCTCATTCGAGATCTCGTCGGCGTGGATCGATAATTAAAATCTTCCGCGGAGGTCGTTGCCTCAGAAATTCGAGCGACGATCAAACCCTCCCTCGCGACGTTGACGCGAATACCTCAGCGTGTGCGCTTTATATTTGTCGCCTGGAGGAGAGAAATTTAGACACGAGGGTGACTCTCGCCGGCTGCCTCGACACGTCTTAGGAAACGGTAATTATATCGCTTGAGCTTTCTGCTGCATTTTGCTCTGGCGGGGCGGGGGGGGAGGAGGGGATAGCGATTTCTGATGACGACCGTCTTTGCGCGCGCTGCCGATCGTCTCCGCTTTTGTAACTCGTCTCGCGACTCAAAGAAAATTAGGACCGAATTCATTGCGCGGAGCGTGTCGGGTAATCCGACGAATGCACAGTAATTATCGGCCAGAGGGGATCTTCCTAAATGACACGAGGGCCGCTGTGTCGCGCTGGCGCCGCTCCTCCGCAGTAGCCGCAGAGAGATTTCATTCTCCGCTGCGCACAATACCTACGACAAATAAGGCGTATTATTTATTTGGACGCTCCGAGGTGTCAGCGGTAAAGTCGGGCCTCGTTGCGCCGGTTTCGCCGGCGGCGGCAGCAGCAGCAGCTTGCGAGTTCGCTTTCGGGGCTGAAACGCGAAATAAGGGGGTGGAAATGTCTCTCCCGGATGATATATTCCCACGCCCGCGCCCGACATCCCTCGCTCCGCTCCGCTCCGCTCGGATATACGGTCGTGTTGTCGAAAAAAAGCAACGAGTCCCCGCGAAGGTTACTGGGTTTGAGAAAATGGAGACGCCGCGCGGAACGAACAATAATTCGAGGACGCGTAAATCTGGGAGGGGCGGGGGAGCGAGGAGGGGGCAGGAAGAGCGCGGCAGGGTGAGAAATTACGCTGAACGGCGACGCGAGTCGTCGTTCTTTGAAAGATACGTCAGCGAGGTCTTCTCCCTCCTCCTTGACATTTCGCCTTAGACTTGCTCTTCAGCCGCCATTGCTCTTGCCGCAATGACACTCGTCGGTCGTCGGTCTTATATCAAATTCTGATAATTGCGAACGGCACTTTCCAGCGTTCGCGCGCGCGCCAAGATCCAAATTCTCGTCGTCGCGGATATTTGCCAAGAGTCGCGGAGAGTCGCGTGATATTTTAGGAATAACGATCCTTATCTTTTCGAGCGGTGTGATTTGAGATTCCTCCGCCGCGACGTTCCGAATCCCCAAGTCTACGGCCCGACGCGTCGCGCCGGTGTCGTCGTCCCATTTCGGTGGAATAGCGAGATAGGCGTGCGACGTACAAACCGTTCCCTTTTATCACGCGCGTCTCGACAGACGGCGGCACAGTAACCGACGTAGAAAGGGCGAGAAATGGAGAGGCAGAGAGAGAGAGAGAGAGAGAGAGAGAAAAAAGGGCCACGCCAGACGTTCCGCGTGAGGAGGAGAGGCAGTCGGCTCTCGTGCGAGGAGATACTTACTCTCGATCATAAACTGACGACCGGACGATCGGTTCGATAAATTTCACGATCCTGCCTGTCGTTAGGACTATCCGGCGCACGCCAACCCCACGTCATTCGGGCCCTTTTCTCGCTCGCGTGATAATCCGATGTTTGAGACTGTATTAATTGCGCAATTTAGCCATTAATCAGCCGTGGCCGGCGCGCGAGAGCATTGTCAGCGCCAGCCCCTCGTAATTCCGCTCGTGTTGTTTTATCAATGACGCTCGAATATTTTGAATTATACGGAATTATTCGCTTACTCTGGAACACGCTTGCTTACTCTGGCGAAATTTGATAATATTAATATACGCCCGATTTTTGCGCCTCTCCACCATTTAACCAATTTACAAACAGACACAGCGCTGTGTGTATATATATATATATATATATATTAACCAAGCGCCGCGCCGCTGCGGAAACTCTCTCGCGAATGACGTCCTCATTCGGTCATTACACGAGCGCGCACCCTCGCGCGAGCACGCTTTACTCTCACCCTTGCGTTAACACAGAGTATCGCCGCGCGCCACCGCGGGCGCGACGATGCGACAACATCGTCTGCGGATTTTTGCATACGCATCCCCAGGCGGGAGGGGGTAGTCGGGCGCGCGCCTCGATAACGACTGTATCGGACCGTCGTCGGTGAAAAGTTGCGAAACTTGCGTCGGTCAATGTAACAAGTTGCAAATACGTTTCCGCCCGTAATTCCGCGACTCCCGCGAGACGGACAGCCGCGCGCGAGAGCGCGTAGGGCGGTTTTTCTTTTCTCGCCGACCACCACCGCCGTCGTCGTCGTCGTCGCCGCCGCCGCCGCTTATCGCCCCGTCGCTCGCGCGTTTATGTGTACACGTACGCGCATACATCCGATGCACGTGTAATTTACGACACGCTGGTACGCGGTGTCACGAGGGAAGAGAGAGAGAGAGAGAGGCAAAGAGAAAGAGAGAGAGAAGGCAGAAGGACCGAGGGAAAAGGAGCGCGGCGCACATAGAGAGAACGAAGTGCCGGCAATGGTTACAGGTGGATGGCGGAAAGGCGGTAGGGAACGCGGACGGTGGCGCGGAGGACTAGACAACTCATTACCGGGGACTGGCAAACAGAAAACTAGGTTATGCAAGCTCATACGTCATCGGAATTAGAACCGTAGTCCGCTCGCTGTATCTCAAATGCACACTATCGCGTGGAGAACGTGTTCCACACATACTCACACACATACCTCACCTTGCGTCACCAGCATATCACCAACCACCACCACCACCACCAACACCATCGCCGCTACCCTCCACCAGCACTGGCACCGCGCCGTCCCGCTATAGCCGCGCACCACCACACAACCACACCACGCGCCATCAGCAACATCGTCGTCGTCGTCGTCGTCGTCGTCGTCGTCGTCGTCGTCTCATCGTCTCATCCTAACGGTTGGCTCACCTACCACCCTTCGCGGTATATGAATTTATGTAATGCGCGCGCGTGTTTCTAGATTGCGAGGGAAATACCATACGCGGATGTGTGTTTCGCGCAACTTCGCCTATATAGTACGTATCTGACGAGTGTTGCCGCGAATACGGCGGCGAGGGCGGGCGGGGGGGAGGAGGCGCGGGAGGAGGGCGAGAGGGTAATGCGAACCGCAATCGATACGTACGGGAAATTTCGCGTTTCATTCTCGGCGGAAGCGCCGATTTGTCGTCGGCGGGATCTCCCCCCGCCGAGATCTCGCTAAAATTCAAGATACCGGAAGCCGGGGGTCGACGGGGGTCGACGGGGGCAGAGCGGGGGCGCGATACCTCGACACGTCGACGCGTTCCGCATCGCGCTCATTTGTACTAATTAGAAGAGGGCTTTCGGAGCGAACGAGCGCTAACTCGAGAAGGGCGGGCAACGGCGCGATAAACGCGCCTGGCGCTTTGCGAATTTCGTCGACGTTCGCGATCCGCGACTTTTTCGGCTCGACTCGAGGCGAAGCGCGCTCGCTCGCACTCGCGACAGTTTGTAATTCCCGGCGCGCTAAACACGTCGCGTGCGTCCGACGTCGCGCGCCGTTCGTCCGTTGTGTCCGATAACAAAACGACAACGCGAGATCTGACGGCGAGTCGTTTTAACGGGCGTTACAGTCGCGCGGTTCGGTAAAATAAGAGCGACGTGAATGTACGCGCGCGCGCGCGCGCGCGCGCGCGTCATTATTTCGACGGGTAAGATAAAAAGCGCCGGTGTTTTTCCCGCAGCGGCGTTTTGACTATCAATGCCCAGAGCGGCGTGACACAAATAACAGCTTCATGATTGTCCGACAATGTCCGTTTTATATCTATCCGCCGTATATTCGCGCGGCCCCTCGAATCCCCATTAGTCATGTCGCGGCTCATCGAAAATTGAAAATCAATGAAACGGTCGTTAGTGCGCTTTATACCCCGCCGAGGCCGGGCGTTTCCTAGCCCCGGCTCCTCCTCCTTTTTGGCTCGTAAAAGTCCGCTTTAACATTCTTCGAGCCACGCTCGCATATGTATACGTGGGACTTGATTCTCCCCCTTCGCCGGCTGTGTGGGTTCCTCCGGCGCGAGAGAGCTCCTCGCGCCTCTTCGCGTCGTCGGCGTCACCACATTGAGAATAAATGAAGGAGCCCATTGAAAAGTTATCTGGCTAAAGAACTGCTCTCGCTCCTCCTCGCCCGTGTCGCTCGTGTCGCTCGTGTCGCCTGCCGATCACGGCGAAATCAGATTTTAACGAGTCCAAAGGTCGAACGAGAGTAGGCTCTGTCGCAGTATTTCGCATCGATGGAATCGACGGCCGATTTATCCGCGCCGGCAGTTTGTGGCAGAAAAAAAGAGGGAGGACGCACGTTCAAGCGTGACATTACGTTCAACATGCAAATCACATATTAATAATATCATCTGAAGGTTAAGGAGATACAAACACGCGTGCAATCCGCGATTACCGTTACTTTATCTCGCTTATCTTGTCGTTTCAATTACGCAACGATGAGTAGGGGACTCTGGGAGTGGTGGGCGGAGGGCGGGCGGGGGCAAACTTCCGAGAATACCGTCGGGCTGGATTTTCACTCGCAGCCAGTGTTTGTCCAATTGCACATGCACCGAAATTTCACGCAAGTTTCGCGCATAATCGAATTAATGCGGGTCCCCGAAACTTCTCGATCTTCCGCGCTTCTAAATTTGGCGAAATTTTACCTCGCGAGCGCGAATTTCCGCGTGGGCGTGGGCGCGACAGCTGGCAGCACGGGGGAGCAGGAGGGGGGGGGGTGTAGCTGTTTCCTCCGTCCGCCATCCGCAACCTACCCCCCTCCCCCTCTCCCCCCCCCCTTCCCGGTTGCGGTGCGGCAAGCAGACTTTGAACTTTTCCGCCTAGCATCCACGGCAGTCACGGCGATGTAACGCCCGTCTAATTAAGACTAAATACATAATTAGAGTGTTAGTCACGTGCGACCACGGCGCAATTGAACGGTCAGCTTCATGCCGGCGCCTCTGCCGGGCAAACACGTAGCGTACAGTCAGCACGTTTACGTTTTAAGTTGCAGCGGACGCTTTGCCATTTCTCTTTTACTTGGCCGCGCGCGCAACCGACGCTTAATTTCATAAATTTCCGCGAGTATCTCAGGATCCAAACCTCACGGCAAAGGGCGCGCTGGTGCTTGCAACTCCGCGCCCTTTGTACATCTTTGTTGTACGTAATGCCCTCCTCGTACGTACGTGTAATCTCGTAATTTAGACCCGCGCGAATCGCGGCAAGCGCGGAAGTAATTGCAATTTCATATGTGACAATTGCCTCGCACGTGTGTCGTCTTTCTCTCTTTTCTCCCTCTCCATTCCATCCATCTTTTCGAATCGGACGTAATCTCTCCACGGAATTATTCACGCTGTCGTCGGAATCGCTTCGACAAATGCAGCCGTATACACGCTACATTAAATTTTTATGTTTCCAATATTCAGTAAAGAACACGCGAACCAACCGCGCCAGCCCGTTATTACCAGTCAAGTATTTTAATTAAGCGTATGTAGGGCAGAGAGAGAGAGAGAGAGAGAGAGAGAGAGAGAGAGAGTCGTTGGCGAAACGAATCGGCCGCCGCGTTCGATCGATCGCGGAAGTGTTGGATAAATATTGAACCGGTATGCGAGCGGTCGAGAGTGGGCGTCGTAAATTTTTAACGATCGCTTTGATGAGACACGAAATTCAGGCTCAATGCAGAGAGAGAGAGAGAGAGAGAGAGAGAGAGAGAGAGAGAGAACTCGGCGCTAAGGATCCGTAAAATTGGCATCGCATTGAAAAACAAAGACCGATCCAACCGTGACCGGCCATCGTCGTCGTCGCTTCACAACCTCGATGAATCCTTAAACACGAGAGTCGGATTAGTCGTTAAAAAACTCGGCTCGATAATAAACCTTATTATTCCGGCGGTATTCGTCGTTCGCATCGTGACGACGTGCACCGCACTCCGTCGATGTTCCCTGCCTCCCCCCGCCCTCTCTCTCTCTCTCTCTCTCTCTCTCTCTCTCTCTCTCTCTCTCTCTCCTCTCGCCTGCGTCCAATTGCGATCACCGTTGTACGTGTGCGAGACGACTGAAGTCCTGGAGCTCCCGACGAGTGCGCATTGACCTTTAAATTGGAGTCTTAGTGAATCGTCGTGGCATCGCGCATTGAGATATGGCCGCTTAATTCGGATGAGCGATCAATTCCCCGGCAGGAGGAGCCAGGACGCGAAACTGCTCGCTGGCTCGAGGATACCGTGGAATTCACTTAAGAGCTATGCAAGCTGCATTTAGTTAGTACATTTGAAACTATCCCCCCATTCGTATGCCCGGGACTCTGTTCATGTTCTCGGAGTTATGCATCGCGCATGTTCCGCACGCGGGTTATGTCTAATTTGCTTTTCCGCGAATTCCTTCGGCGCGCCAGTAACGGGAAGAGTCTCGTCGCGAGCGAGTCTGCCGCTTCTTCGTCGAGAAAAAAAGAACCTCCCTCCGCTCCGCTCCGACCGTAATTATTAATCGTTTAACCGGCGACGAGCGCGTCGTCGGCGACGCGAGTCGATAACGAACAACGCGTGTCCTTCACCGCGGGGCGTTTTGCACGTATTTCGGGCGCGCGCGCGCGCGCTTCTCGCTCCTCCGCGAAGATGGTAATTTGCGATACTTTATGTATTGGCTCGTGCAATAAGTCACTCCGAGGTTTCTCCGGAGGAAAATCCAGCGGAAAATCCGAGGTTACCACGACCCAATAACGCTAACGAACGAGACAATCGAGAAACTCCTCTGAGAAATTATTTATCCGTCGTTGTACATCGGCGTTAATTAACGGCTGAATTATATTACAAGCCAGAGATTTTAGACGATCTATAATCGCCGGCAGAATGTAGGACGGAGGGAAATTTGTCTAAAAATTTTATTCGCCGGCACACACAGGCACACAGTGTGCACGGATATTGTTGAGGTGTCGCGATGAGCGTTTTCTTACAAATACTGGGAGTTTCTGTCCTAGATCTGTCACGGATTATAATTCGATCAAGATTGATTTCGCTCGATGCAAATAGTCCTCCGCGTTCTCGCGTCGTGCGACAGCAAAATCCCGGAGTCAGTTTCTACCGACGAGCCTCTCGCGATTCGGTAACCTTCGGTTGCCTCGGGATGTGATTTTTTTACGTCAGACTTCCCCCCATTGATGCGTACACTGGAAAGCAAAATGGTTTCGACAGTTTTTTTCTCCTAGTGACGTTAATAATCCGTGTAGTTGCGAATTTGAGAATCACTGCTTGATCAAACCGCGCAAACCAAAGGATCGCGGGTCTCTCTCTCTCTCTCTCTCTCTCTCTCTCTCCCTCCCTCTCTTGCACAAGTGATTCTCAAATTTTGCAACTAGACCAGTTACTAACGTTTGTAAGAGAAAACTGTCGAGACCCTTTTGCTTTCTAGCGTACATTCGCAGGGATACTCGTCGGGGGATAATCCGAAGCTGCTTTCGCGCAATACTCGCGTACGTCAGATTAGTGCCGTGCACGTAAGCGAATCAAGCATTCCGCGTAACTGTCGGCTTACGACAACGTACGAATGCCGCTGCGCCGCGAAGCAGCCCTTAATTAATCGACGCATATTCGATTTTCCGTCATTTCGCCGAAAACTGCCGCCGAAGGAGGGGGGCGGAAGCTCGCCTCGGTGCCAATAAATTCGCGCGATATAATGTTAGGATATCCATTAAAATCATTTCCGGAGCGTATATCGAGTTTCAGCGCGCTCATAAATGGAAAAGGGTAAAAAAAAGGGCTCTCGAAGCGCCCTCGATATCGCATCGAATTTCGCATATCGTTACAATAATAATTAGACGGTGTTAGAGATTGCGCGTTCCTCTCTTGTAAATAGCGCAGAATCTGCAATCATGCACACAATCGTACACGCGCGCGCGCGCTAGGTAGTAGAGTGCGGATGGAAAAACGATTTCCTTTCTGATTATATAATAATCATGTGTAATTTCGTGATATTATCACATCGATCGGTGGGATTGTCCGGCGCGCGCCTCTCGTCGGCCGGGCTCGTCGGTTTCGATCATTTACAGCCGTTGTATCTATCATATCTCTCTGTGCTCACACACGTGCGCGTAAAATATATATATATATATATACATACGCGTGTGTGTGTATATATATATGTATTATATATATATATATGTATTATATATATATATATATATATATGTATAAAGGTACACAGCAGCGACCTGGCCCGGCGCTTATCGCGCGCAAATGTAATTAGTATAATTACCTTTATTGGTCGCATCGGTAAGCTGCATATACAACATGTTGCGACCGCAAATTAAATGCTATCTATCCGGCTGGCTAGGCGAGCAAACGGTAATTAGCAACTTTTCGTAGCGCGAACGTTAGCGATTCTGCCGGCCGATCGCGTTACACTGTCCGCGTCGTGGATTCCTGCGGGAAATCAGAGTTGAAGAAAGTAAGCCGCGGCAAATTTATTTTATCGCACAGACCGACGTGGAGAGCCCCCCTCTCTCCCTCCTTTTATCCATCCTCGTTCCCATCGTCCAACCCCTTTGCTGAGTAATCGCCACGCGCGCGCGCGCGCGCATGCGATCGATCGTCTCCTCGGGCGCGCGCCCGGTATGTCATTGTTCACGATTCGGTTTCTTATTGTTGGACCTCCTTTATCAGCGCCGATACAGCCGCCGTTCTCTGGTCTCCCGGTAGTTTGCCAAGCGGCTTAGATCTTTCGTTGCATAGCACTCGAATGCTCGCGGATAATACTCGCGTTCTCGTTGAGAGCGAACGAGAGAGAGAGAGAGAGAGAGAGAGGGGAGGGGGGACCAAGTCCGCCGGCGCGAATCCACGTGCGTGTTTCCGTGCACGGCAACGCGGCGACGGGCTCTCTTTTTCGTTTTCTTGCTCCGGCTTGTCGAGGTGTCCCCCTGTGTAGAGTCGCGAGATTATCTCGGATTATTTCCGATCACTGTATCGACATGGCCGAAACGCAGCCGCGACGTGGCAAGGTAGTCTCCCTTGGAGCACCACCACAGCGACGTCTCGTTATCCCGCCTTTGGGTGCCGCGCGCGTCAATTACGCGCGACGGTTCTGCGCGCGCGAGAGCGCTGACCGATATTCATATTTCACTTCGATATCGATATCGCCGTCCGGGATAGAGCGTTATAATCCGTCCAAGTCCGTGCGGTATCGCCGTGGAAAGTTCAAAGACGTGGTAAGCCGTGAAACAATGAGCGAGGGAGCGAGGCGCGCCATTATAAATCACGGTTTTTCGAGCGAATCTCAAACGCGATATCGCCGCCGCTACTATGAGAGAGAGAGCGAGAGAGCGAGAGAGAGCGAGAGAGAGAGAGAGAGAGATTGGGGGGGGGAGGAGAAGGTGGATAAAGCTCGTCACCTAGTTCCGTGACTGCGTCGCGCTTGTACGCGACAAAAGTCATAACTAGCTACGCTGCTGCAAGCAGGAAGTTGTAACGCCAATAAATAACGATAATGTTATCCCATACCCCCCCACCCCCCACCTCCTTCTCCGCGCTAGTTTGTATTCATTCCGTGTGCAAACGCCACGCTGGCATAAACCGCGAAAAAAGATAATGTCCGGTACATCGACATTAATCACGATAAGGCGCGCGCTCGCGAGTCCATCCGAGTCGTTTCGATGCATTCGGGCGTATTTCAGCGTGCACGGTAAAATGTAGCGTGGCCGCCGACGTTAAACGAGCGACGCTTCTTTCGGCCGGGGCCGGATTTAGCCGGCGGCGCCCGTTGAATGTTTGACGGCGCTTCGTCTCATGTACGCCCCGCGAGCAGCATCGAGCGGTCAATTATTAACGCGGCGACTAATGATAAGCGCATTAAGCGGCGAGTTAATATCCAGCACGAGCTGGCGACTTCGTTACTCTCGTTGCTCCGCCGTGTCAGCCGGAATTATTCAGCGCAAGCGGAAATATGGACGGGCCGTATTTTTGCGCGAGCCAGCGCGAGCGTTGCTCGCGCGGACTTTTAGCCGCCGCTATATCCGTCGGACGTGGTGTCGTCCGACGACAGTGCCGGAGGGTGCGGGGAGAGATAATCGCGCTATCGATTGTAACGGAAGACTAACTTCGCCGCCCCGCCCCACCCCCCTCCCCAGGGAGGGGGGAATAAGGTCCGCGATAACTGATGCGAAGTGGTAACGCGGTAACGTGATTCGCAATCGTGAAACGGTGAAACTCGAGTCCGCGAGTGAGATTACAAATCGAGCGTAGTCACGGTTTTTCGTGCAACGCCTCGCGGCCCATTACGGCTAAGCGCCGCCGGCTAAGTGTGTGTTGCTCGGCGATTGCGAATATTACGTGGGTTTTGCCGGTAATAGGCCAGGGCTCGCGATCGCTGCCGCCGTGAGATTCGCCTTGCAGAGGGCGGAGGAGGGCAGATTTCCGCGGCGCAGCGCTAAGAATCGTCGTCGCAGGGATCGCAGTAATCACGCAATAATTAGCCGACGCCGTTGAAACGCGCCTTCGGTGACGTTTATCGAACGAAGGAGAATAATAAGTTGCCTGTAATGATTATACGCGGGCGAGAGAGACGAGTGGGTGGGGGGGGGGGGAGGTCGGCAGTGAGCTTGAGGATACCCAAGAGAGGAGAGCTTCGATATACGAAAACATTGTTGCATCGAACGAGACCTCCCTCCTCTCTCTCTCTCTTCCCCGTCTCCTTGGCGCGCGACAGGGGGTGGACGTTCGACAAAAGGCCGTTACATCGTACACGGCGTCCATAAATATGGCGCACGTCGCGCGTAGTTCTATTGATTTATCCCTGACGGCGCAAATATATATCCATCGCTGTATATCGCGGCGGCGGCGGCGGCCGAGTGAGTAACCCGCTCGGTTTAGCAACGACAGACTCTCGTAGCTTGCGGTCGCTTCGGACCGATTGGATGATACGATTATGTGGCCCCCCTCAGCCCTCTTGCCGCTCTTCTCTGCCTGAGTCCCGAACGCCGCGCGGACGCGCAGAGGCTCCTTCGGCTGCGCTGACGCGCGAGAGATTTTTGGAGAAATTTCGAAGCGCCGCTCTCGCGAGCGAACGAAAGTCCACTCTCGTACGCTCAATTGGCGAGACGTCGAACGACGTCGAGTGCGTCCTCCGCGTGTAAACTGATAATGCGACCCCCCCCCCTCCCCCCGGTAGCGGCCAGCGCGCGAGTGTTGTTTCCCGATATACCGGGGAAAATTTAGGGGAACCCCGAATGTAGCCTGTCGGGGGCTGATTTAGCAGTCGCCGTTGAGAACGACGTGCGCTCGAAACGATGTGTGCTCTCTCTCTCTCTCTCTCTCTCTCTCTTAACGCATACCGACTATTGTTGTGTGGCATTAATAGATATGAGCAATGAGCAAACGCTCCAACTACAAAAAGCATTGAATGCCTGTGTTAGATTTATCTTCTCTGTACCGAAGGACACACATATATCGCCATTTTACGTGAGGCTCCGCTGGCTTAGGGTTGGGCCTCGTCGCAGCTATTTTGTGGGGTGCGCCATTTATTCACTAATGAATTTACAATACCCGCAAGAGCTGTATAAGGAGCTCGCCTTGGGAGCGGGGGATCTCGGGAGGGCGGACGAGAGCAGCACCTGACCTGTTGGAGATTCCTCAGTGCAGAACAGAAATGTTTAAGCGTTCTTTTAGAGTTGTCGCTGCATCTTTCTGGAACAGTCTTACCTGCAGTGGTCAGGAATGCAAATTCTGTACAAGCATTTAAGGCAGTCCTATACGAGTTCCCTCTAGCGAGCCAGAAATAAGCCTACCACATATATTGCGAATACCAAACTAGCGGTGCTGACCTCTCTCTTGACTGCCTTGAGACTTGGATATCTCTTGAGCGTATTCTTTACATGCGAAAAGACAGGCTGCGTGGATTCACTCAGATCACTCTTGACCTGTCTGGATATGGCTATGTACATTTTCATTTCATTCCGTTTCGTTTCATTTTATTTTATTTTGTTTTACTTTCACTCTACCTAATCCCGAGATTTCGAAATTGATATTAACGAATTTTAAATTCCAACTGTTTTGTATTTAACTCATGTTTTAACTTGTAAATTCTGTCTATGCGCTTAAGGAGACTTGTCCCAGAGCGCTCGATAAATGACGCTTCTTTCTCTTTCTCTCTCTCTCTCTCTCTCTCTCTCTCTCCCTCTCCCTCTCCCTCTCTGTCGCTCGTCTTCCTCCGAGTCGTATCTTTCTTCGGAGTGAACGAAATCAAAGTCCGGCAACGAGGAGGCGATGCGTAAAATAGTCGGCGTCACGCCGACCATATTTCCCGCGGCTAGTTGGGCGAACTATTATTGTTGAAATTTACATCGGCGAGCGGCGTCGATCGAGAGAGAGAGAGAGAGAGAGAGAGAGAGAGAGAGAGAGAGAGAGAGAGAGAGAGAGAGAGAGAGAGAGAGAGAGAGAGAGAGAGAGAATTACGCAGGAGCGGTGTTTTGCGCTCGAATGTGTCACATCGTTCGCGACGATAAAGCAACAAACGTGTCTCGCCGCGTACTTTACGTTAATGAGAATCGTTTTAGCCCGTCTCACGAGCGTAACATTTACGACATTACGACGTGCGGATCGATGCTCCTTTTCTTTAATCGAGACGATTAAGACGCGTGTCGCGTCGACGAGGACGCGATACGCGACGCGCGACGCGATGCGATTCGATTACAATTACATCTCAGAGCTCGAGTCGAGTCGAGTCGTCGAACGGAACGGCCAATGGCGATCGTGAAAACGATGAGGCGATCTCTTGCCGGCTTGCCGGATCGTTATCGCCCCTCTCCCCCCTTCCCACCTCTCCCCCATCCTCGTGCGCGCTCGCCGCTGAGGAACTCCCAGAAGGGCTCGCGAGGATCGTCTACGAGGATCCTAATTACGCATCTGGAAAGTTTTAAGATCATCTGGTCTGGGTGATATTAGAAGTTGCCATCGTGTCATAAAGTTCATCGTGGGGGGACAAGTTTGAAAAACGACGACACGAAGGGATACCTTGTCGAGGAAAAAGTTAGGGGGAACCGTCGAGTTTTCCGGACGAGCTAAACTCGATAAAACGTTGGTAAATGTGCTTCCACGACGACGATATGCGGCCTCAAGCTCGCGGAAACTTTCAGCACCGATACCGTGGGAACGCGGAAAATTAGCTCGATGACGAATATACTTGCGCGCAACGAGATAATGGCGCGCCGATCGTTCGCGTTTTTATCATACCGCAAGTTTACCTGATCGTCATTGTTGTTGTTTATTGCTTCTCTCCCCTCTCTCTCTCTCTCTCTCTCTCTCTCTCTCTCTCTCTCTCTCCTCTCGCGCACACCCGGTCTCTCCCCGCTCATTCCTCCCGTTCACTTTCTCTCCCTCTCGCTATTCGCCCCCTCCTAATTCCAACGGTGAATCCATTTTCCCAGGTTGGAAGCCCTCGAACAAATGGGACAAAGGAGCCCGGTTAAAGCACTCACTCCATCTTTCAATTGCCTTGCATTTCAATTTTTGTGGACGACGTCAAAATGGATGCAAAAGGAGGGAAGCTCGAAATGTTCCCTCTCTCGCCGGGCGACATGTCGCGTCGCGCCGCGTCGCGCCGCGCCGCGCGCTAGTCGGCAGAGCCTTTCAGCACCCTCGACAGCGCCTTCGACGTCGTTCGCTCGCGCGAACGAAAAGGAGAAAAAGGGCGACGGGGAAAAAAAATGGAAACGGGCGAAGAAACGAGTAGGGAAGGAAGCGTCGCGGCGCGGCGCGCCGGAATGGGAATTTTCGCGTCGAGAGACATGTAACGAAAACGTAAAATATCTCCCGTGCGAATGACGGCCCATCGCGCCGTCGCGTCGCGTCGCCGAGAGACTTGTCGCGCGCCTCCGAGGACGCGAAATGTTTTTCTTCTTCTTTCTCCGGAGCGCGCGCGCGCGTTAAAACGTGCGCTCTTGTTCCCGAGTGAATATTTCATAACGTTTAAGGCGCGCGCGACACTGAGACGATGCGCGCGCGAGGAAGGGAGAATCGCGTGTACGGACGTAATTTGTACGTAACGTGTATTGACGTAAACGTCATTATCGAGCGCGCGAGGAAGTCAGCGGCGCGCAACATATCAAGCGCGAAATAAATAAAATGACGAAGTCCCTCACGCGCGCGCGCGCGCGCGCGTCTCGGCAGGGTAACGCATACCCCGTAAATAAATCCTAGTTGGTATTCCGCTCGAGAGCCGGCGCGCGATTTCACGTTTATTACGAGATATACAGGATTTTACATGGACACGCGCGCGTACGCCCGAGGTTAATAAGCTCCCGCGTTGCGCGGCGATCGGACTTGCATGACTATGAAAACCCGGCCGAAGTAACTCCCGAATATACACACAGAGGAATCTCGAATGAATTGAGGGCTCGAAACTCGATAGAAGTAGCGACTTTCACGTGTGTCAAAAGCACACACGCGCGTAGCCGCGCAGCCAGACGGAACGCGCGATGGAACGCGAGAGGGAGAGGATAAGTGGCGGGGCTGGAAGGCGCAGCAAGTAGCTGGAATATAAGCCGCGTGCGCTCGTAAATTGCGAAGCATAAATAGAGAGAGATGTTCAGGATCGTTATGTTATATACCGAAAGAAGAGGAGTCAAACGAGTGGCTCAAAAGAGAGATAGTGAGAGATGGAGGGGGATTAAAAAAGCGGAAGAAGGAGGAAGAAAATGCGCGTGCGAGAGGCGGCCCCGGCTCTCTCTGAGAGAGGCTCTGAGAGCGAGAGAGAGAGAGAGAGAGAGACGGGCAAAACACGAAAGAGAGGGAGAGTGAGGAAGAGAGAGGGGGAGAGAGAGAGAGAGAGAGAGAGAGAGAGAGAGAGGCGGACAGAGGAGATAAAGGCAGAAAGAGGAGGAGCCAAGAGCGGAAGAGAGAGTGCTTGTAAAACACTACGCCCGCGCGTCTGTATCCCTGCAGAAAAGTTTTTAAAGAGAAACTACGTTCCGATAGAAATGTCAGTTTCGTGGAAATAGATGGGGCTGCGCCAGAGGGCGCGGCAGCAGCAGCAGCAGCAGCAGCAGCAGCAGCCCTCCGTTCTTCGCCCGTCGTTGCATTATATCCGCTTTGTCAACTGGAAGTGGGTTACTGGCGCATCGATACGGGCGGCGCATGGGCCGGCTTTCTCTGTCTCTTAAAAGCGCGATACACCCGGGGGGAGACAGGGCGTTATAAACCGGGCTAGAGTTACGGCTGGTATCTTCGCTGCACGCCGGAAACGATCTTGCGAAATGCACACACACACACACACACACACACACACACACACACACACACACACACACACACACACACACACACACACACACACACACACACACACACACACACACACACACACACACACGACCGCGACGCGCGGACCTGTGCTTAATTGCAACCGAGCGGCAAGCAAGAGCCGGCTGCAGAGCTTGACCCCGCCGAGCGAGAAACACTGAGAGAAACGGGGGAGGCAGGTCGCGAGGGGGAATAATCAAACACGGACGGACGCTGCGGTTTTTTAAGTACAACAGATCGTCGCCTCGCTTCTCCTTCGACCGCCTTCCAGGAAGGACAAAGCGCGCCCGCGCGATGACGCTTCTTATCGCTGCTAATTGTCTCGCATCTTCCACGGCGGGGGGGGAGGGAGGGGAGAGTCGATATCAAACGCGCAGATACGCGCCGAGGGAAACGCTCTCGGGAAACGTTGCTCGAACTTTCGCGGGGAAAGCTTTTCTGAAAGGCGCGCGCTCCGACGCATCTTTTAACAGCATGCGCGAAACGCAAAAGCGACGCAGAATAACGATCTCTCTTCCTCCCTCTCTCTCTCTCTCTCTCTCTCTCTCTCTCTCTCTCTCTCTCTCTCGCTCTCGCTCTCGCTCGCGCAACAAAGACGAATCGCGATATAAGCCAGTGGAAACAGGGCGGCGATTACTCTCGGGGGTCGCTAACCGGAAATCGATCGGCGTAAGTTCGGTGGACGTGCGCTTCCTCGAGAACGAAGGATATAATACTATACGTAACTGCGAGCGCGAGCGCGCGCGCGGCGGGCGGGAGGGGAAAAAAGAGGAATATTGGGAATGCGGCCGTGGAAGCTAGAGGAGACTCGTAGAGAGAACAGCATCTCTTGGACAGGTTAGCATCCCCCAGAGTAGAGCGATCCGATAGATCTAGAGCTTCTAACGCCAACCCACCACCATCGCCACCGCCGCCGCCGCCGCCACCACCACCACCACCACCACCACCACCACCACCACCACCACCACCACCACCACCATCACCAGCCGTACTACCAGCACCTCCTCCTTCTCCTCTACCTTCACCAATACCACCGCCACGATCGCTCGAGTGCTGATGGTGGACCTCCATTCTACGAACTACGAAATGGACCCAGGAGTAACGCGAGGGATAAATTTACCGGCCGCCCCGCGCGCGCCGAACGTTCCCGTTTAAAAATACAGCCTCCGCGTCCAAGCTGCGAAAAAGGGATAGCGCGCGAATGTGTTGTATCCGTGGCCTCGGACGTGTGCGCGTCCGTGTACAGGCCGAGTATAGCGCTTTCCCGAGGGCGAGCGCCCTTGTGCCGGGCAGGGTAGGTAGAGGTTAGATTCTCCATCTAACTCGCGGACACGCCTCCCCGTCGCGTATAAATCCCGGAGTAAGGTGCAGCTAATTGAGAGCGGGCTTCTGATAAGGGACGCGCGCGCGCGCGCGCGCGAGTCCCGCGAGTCGCGAGTTGTTTCATGTTAATCGCGCGAGAGAGCGAGCGAGCGCACGCGTGTGTTTCGTCCTCGCAGCCTGCCACGCGATCGCCGAGCGGGGCCGAGCGTTTAAACTCCGCTTGAGAACAGCAAGCGATAGCGCGCGGTATATCGCGCCGATATCTTCGGTAATGCGTCGCAACGTAACGAGCTCCGCAGATGATATCTTCTTCATTGGAGGGAAGGAGAGGGAGACGCGTGACGGCGTGCGGGGCCACGTTTGAAATAATTTCGAAATCGCCGGCGCGCTCTCTAATCGCGCGCCCGGACTGCCGTTTGCGATGTTACGGTAATTAAGCGCGCGCGTGCGAGCGACTACCGTACTTGATAATTCCGCATTGTGTGTGGACCGTGTTCTCGCGAATTAAATCTGTCGACCTGTAGTCGATAACCACCATCGTCGCCGCCGGCGCGAGCGCGCATCCTCGCCCGTCCGCTCCCTCGCCCCCCTCCCCCCCCCCCGATTCTATTACGACCCTTTGCGGAACGCGGGTAATACCGGCGGGCGCGGACGATGCCCGAGATGGAAAAGAAACAAATGAGAAATTTACTCGGCATAAATGGTCGAGAGTCCTGAAAATGGCGGGAAATTTACTTAGTTCCTCCTTTCCGGGTGATTCAATTGCGTAACATTCTTGGAAACGAACCGGAACCCCCCCCGTCTCTCCTGAAATTTTAGAAGTACGGAGAAGAGCGAGAGAGTCGTTTCTCTCTCTCTATTTCTCTCTCTCTCTCTCTCTCTCTCTCTCTCTCTCTCACCGCACCGCCGCTCTTTCTCCCGTCGTCGTCTCTCGCGCGGGACGCGGGAGAGGGAAGGGGGGAATTCATCCACAACCTCTTCTTCGCAGTCCGAGCTTCTTTTCCCGTTCTCCATCTATCTCCCCCTGCCCCCTCCTCCCGGCCTGTTTCTCTCTTGGCCTCTTTTCCTCCCTGTCTTCGTTCACTTGCTTCGTCCCGACGTTCCCTCGCGCTGTTCTCGCCCGTAGCGAGACGTTCACTTTCCGAATCACGGTACGTATCTCCATCCGCGGGATTTAATTCGAGGAAACATCCCGCCGCCGCGAATGGCTCTACATGATCCATTCCGCTACATGATCCATCCCCTACATGGCGCAATTAAGATGTTCCGCGGATGCGCCTCTTCCGCGTTCGCCGTCGCGCATCGATTACGCGCGCGCGGCGTATTATGCGCGTCGCAAAGGGGATGCGCTGGCGAAGGAGCCGCCGCGCTCGCGTTTTATCATCTCGCTCTCGTTATCCTTCGTGCACCCTTCTTGAGACTCTAGACAGATGTATCAAAACAGCGCGATTGTTAGCCGCGGTCGCTACAATTGCCGCGCCAACGAACACGGGAGCCTGGCTCCGCGGTGTGGAAAAAAAGGCCGCGGCCTGCGCCAAGTTGTAAAAAAAAAAGAAAAAAAAAAAGAAGCACCAAGTGGAATTTCTCACTGTTCCGCGCGCACGCGATACCGACTTGCAAGTCTAATGAACGCGCGCGCGGATATCCGTATAAAGGTCGATTCACACTATACGGCACGGACCGGCAACGACACGTACCGGCCACCAACACAACAAATTAATGCATATGTTGAGATTGTCCCGGTAACTGGTCCGTCAATTGACGTTGCAGTCACAATGGTTGGATCATCCAGCGACGATAAATTGGCTCTTGCAATCTTACTTTTAGACGAAGAAGAGGAAGCCGAACTGAACGGAAATAAAAAAAAAGAAATCGAAAATGGGTACGTCCAATGTTAAAAGGGAGAATTGTTCAAAGACTTACTAAAATATGACGACGAAGTTTTAATCAGTATTTTAGAATGCCGCGATGTAAATTTTGCGATCTGTTCAAATTAATTGAACCTGTACTACAGAAACGAAATACATCGTTCCGTGAGCGATTTCACCGACAGAGTATTAACATTTTCGCTTAATTTCTCCCGCTCCATCCTCTGCTGCGCCCGTTTTCTACCGCTTTCTTACTGATTCAGACTGACGTACCAGCACCGACACGCACCGTCAAAATACGTATTGTTTGCGAGAGTCGGTCGATCGGGATGCCGGTACGGATCCCGTTGACGTGCGGATCGGTGTCGGTTAGTGTGAATAGTTTCATTAAAACGCGTGTTTTAAAGTTTTCGGTCGTGTCATTGCCGGTACGCGACGGTCCGTGCCGTATAGTGCGAATCGACCTTCCCTCGACGAGCCGATTTGTCGGCATGTCGCTGAACCGACCAGTACGTCGGCAGTTTGCGCGGCGGACGCGCTCTCGAACGGAGTCGATAAACGTGCCGGGGCCGCAGCCCCGTCTTCAACTACGTTAACGAATAACGTCGGGGGTCCAAGCGGTCATTAATGGAAAGTGGCGTAAGCGGCGGATGATAGAGCGCGCATGGTAAACGACACATTCATAACGGCCGGCCCTTGCTTAACTCGCCGCTCGGAAACTTTTAATTACGCTTTCTTCATCGGATGAATACGCGCCAGTTAATTATAACTTCGTCACGGTTATATACCGTGAGCGTTCGGTCAACTTGCCCCGCTGTCTCGATACGACGACGAAAAAAGGAGGGAAAAGGAAGGGTGGCGTAGGCGGTGAGGGGAGCAGAGAGAGAGAGAGAGAAAGAGCGGAGCGTGAGGGAGGGAAACGGCGCGCGCGGAAAAACCGAGACGCTCCTTTCCTTCCGATCGCGTCGGATCGAAGTCAGACCTTCGGCCGTGTCACTTTTCACCCGACTCGTGCCGATAATTGGCGCGTATCGCGCGACTTCAAAGCCCGGCAAAGCGACAGACGAGCACACACACATACACACACACACACACACACACACACAGAGGTGACACGTCGCGCGTCACGCGTATGTTTGCTGGAAAATTCGCGCGCGCGCGCTTATCTCTTATCGCGGTCCATTCATAATTCGGCATTAAAGCGAGCCCGGTCGCGCGCAGATTTCACCGAATCCGTAAGCACCGAGCATCAAACGCTGCGGCCGCAGCGTGTACCGTGCCGCAGGAGGCCAACGGGCCTATGCACGCGCGCGCTAGATGCTTCTATCGGGATCGTGCGTCTGCATGTCCATTGCACACCGCACGCGCGCTATCATACCCGTCGGTACGTGAACAAATAGCGCTCGTCTCTGAAACAGATGCGAGCGCTCAGACACGGATACCGCTGCGAGAGGCCACTCTCCTGCGATCGTCGGTGTAATTTGCTTAATATATTGACCACGAAGTGGTGTGCTCTCTCTCTCTCTCTCTCTCTCTCTCTCTCTCTCTGCCTCTCTCTCTCTCTCTCTGCCTCTCTCTGCGCCTCTCTCTCTGCCTCTCTACGTTTTGCGACGCATTAATACATCCATCAACGTCGCGCAGGGATCGAGCGCGCAGGAGGAATCCGACACCCCCGCGGTCGGCGTGTGCGGAAACGTTCCGTCATTGGTTTGGCGCCTGATCGATCGTGGTCGCGCGTCGTTTGTCTCTCCTCTTCTTCCCGCTCCCTAATTATTGTTCTTTCGCCCGCGCTTGTTTGTCGTTTTGTCGCATCGCGGACGCGCGCGTGGTGGAGCAGGGAAGAGTGCTTTCTCTTCGGATCTCTCCTCCCGTGCTTTTCGGTCTGTGCCGATGGACTTCTTCTCGATCGGACGTCAGAGGCGAGAAATTGAACGAGGAAATGAGAGTTCTGTTTAAAGAGATACCCACCGGCATTAATATAACTCGCGTTTCACAAGAGGTCACGATGGAGACTTGTCGACGGTCGATCCGCTGAACGTTCTCCGCGATAAAATGACAAGGACAAAGAGGCAGGGGGGGAGAGAGTAAGAGCGCGGGGGGAGGGAGGGGGGAGAGCGAAAGCGCGCCACTGAGGAGAAAGTGAATTCTTTATTCATACCTTGCCGACCTTGATCGATAACGAAACAAAGCACGGTGACAATTCGCCTGATCGTCAGTGCGGTGCGCTCGATATTCACACGATCTTCGAACTTGTTACGGCAGAGGGAGAGAGAGAAGCCCAATAGTTAATGTGCTCACCGAGATAACCGATGACCCAGTTCTACGAGCGACTATAACACGGCTCTGGATATCGTCTGTATCGACAATCGTGATTGGATACAGAGATTCGTCATATATACCCGCACGCGGCCAGGTTCCCAGCATTGCGAGCCGTCAGATCTCCAGATGTGCATTGATTTCTCCGTCCGAACGTATCGCATTGTAGTCCCTCCTTCATCCCTTCTTCCCCCCCTCTCGCTAAACCCCCCGACTCCTACAGCCTCCATCTTACTCCTCCTCCTCCTCCTCCTCCTTTGCCCCTCGGTGGCTCGACGGAGTTGGTCGCTGAGAATTGTTAGATTATCGCCATTAAGGGCCTCGGGAGCGCGCAGCTTACGGCGCAAATACCTGATCTCCAGTCGAGAGATCCTTCGATAAGAAGACAAACTACGCGCGCGAATCGCGCCGATACCTCTCTCTATCGCCCGCCATCTCTCGCTCACCCTCACTCTCTCCCTCTCTCTCTCTCTCTCTCTCTATCTCTCTCTATCTCGCTCTATCTCGCTCTATCTTCCCCGCCGAATAGCGCGCGTGTCGGAGATCACGTACGACAAATACGCGAGACTCCTCTGGGGCGACGAGGGGGGGAGGAGGGGAATTCACGAGAGGGGCGCGGACAAAAGAGATCGGGAAGCCTGCCAATCTCTCGCGGTCGAGGCACGCGAAAACGGCGTGCAAGAAGCGCCGATGGCCACCGCGCGGCGGCGCGTCTCATTCAATGAGTGCGCAGCCGGTCCCATCGCGATGCGAGATCTCCCGGATATTTAGGAACGCGCGAGCGCGCGTAGCTGCGCGAATCGGACGGAGCGCGCCGCCACCGGTCGTAGAGAAATAATTACGTTGATAGGCTAATGGCAGGCCGCCAAGCGCGGCGATGCGGCGGCCTCTGCCAAAATCAGATATCTTCCCCTCCTCTGTCTCCCCCCCTCATCCCCCCCCCCGCCCAGCCCGGTGCTGCGACCGCGGACGCGTTATCCGGCGAAAAGACACGCAAATAAAAGAGACGCGCGACAACAACGAAGTCGGAGCCAACACGCCGCGACGCGACGCGACGGTGCGGCGTGTTGTCGTCAAGACAGCACCCCCTCCCCTCACCTACACATATTTTCGGAATTTGGAAAACAGGGGTAGGATTCGCGAAATTCTGGCGACCGCGCAACGGCAGTCGTGCAACGAGTCGAACGTTTTCTCGTTCTCGAGGGACAGCAACGATATTCGGGGATTACGGCGGAAGTTGGCAGAATTCAGTCGAGATTCTTCGGATTTCTGATTAACTCGGCGGAGAATCCCGAGTGAATTCTCAATCCCGGGAATTCCCGAATCGTTGATGCGTTTCAGCGGAAAATTGGCTCATCCGGCTAATCATTTTCCCCGGCGCGACCGCTTCAAACGTCGGAATTATTTCCGAAATCGATCAGCAGCCTTCGCGGCGATTCTCGGCGGCTGAAATTGCGGAGGTTCTCGCCCGCGCCGATACTTCGCGCCGTAATCGCGCGTACATTCCCCCGCGGAAGATCTCACGACGTAGTCAGCCCCGTGGATAGCCCGAGAATGATCGTCGTCGACCTCAATGGCCCTCGTCGCGCTTCTGTTCCTTCTCGCGAGAGGCGCTCTCGCTTTGTGAAATAGCGCACGTCGCAGTCGCGATTTCGTCTTTTAATTTCGGCATTCGTCTTTGACGACGCGTAATCGATGCGATCGGGGCTTCAGGAAATTGCCTGTTCCCGATGGATGTACAGAGCGCTCGAGACACACAGGAGGTCTTCTGCCCCGGTCCCGGTGCGCAGCGAGGAGGGGGACGGGCGGGGGGGAGGGGGAAGCGCTCTCCTGGATGAGATCCAGGCTTTATCGCCTGGGAATATTAAAAGTGCTCGCGCGCGATCTCGTGAGACGGATCGCCGGATCGGGAAACGCCGGGAGCAGCTTCTGCGCGCCCTTAGCCTAGTCGCTAAAACGATGAGTCTTCGTCGGCTGCGAGGGGTTACGGGAGGGTTAATCGCGCCCCCGCGGATCCCGCGGAATGAAGACGTTTTGCGCGCGACAAGCGTACAAATCCGGAGATATAACTGCCTTCACTCCTGCGCGCGCGCGATTAACTATCGCGGTTTATTTCTGGGTCTCGTATCGAACTCTCTCGTGCGTCGCGAGGAATTACACGAGGGAAAGCGCGCGCGCGCGAGTCAATAGCGAAAACAGCGTCATCGGCTGCAGCAGCTCCTTCCTTCCTTTCTTTCTTTCTTTCCTCCTTGTGCGCGCTGCGCTTCGCGAGCAACAACCTTCGACAGGAACGACAGGAACGACGGTTCGCAATATCGCGGCGATATTTTTGCAAAGTATCTCACAGCGGCGATTGCGCGGCGACGAACGAATGAAATCGAGTCGATACCAAATGATTAATTGCACGTAATTAGTTTGGTGACGCGCCGCTAGCCGCGGGCGTCAACGTCGCCGAGGCCGGAGCCGGCGATTTCTCGGGGGCAATTTATCAGTAATTTATCTTATTTTTCTTGCCCGCGCACGCGAAGGAAGAGCCGCGGGGGCGGCACGGGGCCAATAAGAAAGATGCATGGCCACGAATATCGTGTGCGTGATATTCCTGAATATAAATTATGAATAATTGCGAGCGCGGAGAGCAGCGCGGAGCAGAGCAGAGCAGAGCAGAGAAGGCGGAGAAGGCGGAAGCTTGCGCGCCCCGTGAAGTGAATAGTTTCGTTAGGGGGTGCAGCGGCGGATCGGGGGACGCCAATAAATTGTTGCTGAGCTTTCTGAAGCTCGTCTACCGCCTTAATTTCGCGCATGGCGAGGAGGGAAGTGCCGCTAAAATGGTCGTCGCCGTAAGGGACGCGCGCGCGCGCGCTTAGGCGTCTCGCGTAGGAAAGAAGCTCTCGCAAAAGTCGCTTTATTTTCACGACGACGAGCGCAATAAGACGCGCTTGGCGTGTCGTTGACGGCGCGGATGCGAGAGAAAGAGCGGCTCGCGCGAGAGAGCAGGTGAGAGGGGGAGATAGGGAAGAACGGCAGAGAGAAAGAGCGACTCGATGACAGTATCGAGGACCGACGGGGATCTGAAAATTTGGCATCCGTCTCTCCGCGCGTTGCGCGGAAGCGCACGAGTGCGCGAGTAATAATTCGTGGAGCTGCAAAGCCCGCACCGTGCATCGTGCGCCGAAGTGTGCGCGGCGGTGAATTTATCGCGCGCTTGTTACTGCTCTTTGTTAGTGAAACCGTCGAAATGTTATTGATGGCTCGAGCACGTATAACTCCCTGCCGCCGCCGCCGCCGCCGCCGCCGCCACAAGCCGGACAAGAAATCGATTTTGCAAAACGTGCGACAGAGGGAGAGAGAGAGAGAGAGAGAGAGAGAAAGAGAGAGTGACAGAGGGTGTGACGGAGGGGGGAGGGGAATAAAGAAAGAAGCTCTCGAGTGGCGCGATGAGGGATTGCGTTAGCCGGGCCGTGCGAAATTTATTTCGATTAACTCCACCGCCGTTGCGGAGACGAAAATGCGCGAGCCACATCTTTCACCGAGCGTGTCGATTTACTTGGACGGTGACTAAAACGGCCGGGGCCGTGTAATTTATCGCGGACGCGCGCGCCATCCGGCCGGGCGGACGCGCGGATTTCTCATAGAGTAACATTAAATCGACGCGATACCGGCGCGCGCGCGCATAATACGTCAGGATCAGGAATTGGATTTTCTGATCAATTAACAGTTGAAGCCAAACTAAGTGTTTGTCGTGGCGAGTTAGAGTTGCGCCCGCGGTGGCGGCTGGAAGAGGGGGAGGGGGGAGGAGGGGCGAAGTTATACGGTGTTCGTGATTCGTTAAGCCGTGCCATCGATATCCGGTCGATCTCTCTTTCTCTCCCTCTCTCTCTCTCTCTCTCTCTCTCTCTCTCTCTCTCTCTCTCTCTCTCTCTCTCTCTCTCTGTCTCTCCTCCTCTGTCGTACTCCGGGAGAAACTTCGTGGCCGTCCAACGTGCGCCCTCTCCCCATCTGCATCTCCCCCTGCTCCCCACCCCCGTCTGTTTATTCTCATTCGATTATAGCGGGGGTCGGGGCATATAACGTATTGGCTCACGGTAGATAAAATTTGCAATCTGCTGGCCGTCAGGACGCATCAGGCTCGACAGGTTTTCCGGCTTGTTAATCAAACGACTCGCGCGCGCACGCCTCTCTTCTCTCTCTCTCTCTCTCTCTCTCTCTCTCTCGGCCTCTCGCGCTCCGCAGGAGCGCTCAGGGGCATACAGGATATGCGTCCTGTATGCGGGGGGAACATTCCGCGGCCGAGATGAAAATTGCCGCGACGTTCTTATCGAGTTTCCCCGGCCGACGCGTCCGCGCCGGACGCTGTGTGTGCTCGCGCGAACGTCGGCTATGACGATGCCCGCCATGTTTTATTTATTTGTTAAGTGCATCCAAATAGATAGAGTGTAACGTCGCGCGGCGTTATCGATGAGACCACAGATACGGCGGCCGAGCGTCCGCCGAGAGGTCAGCGTTGCACAAACCACCGTTGTCGCTTTTGTTTCCCTCCTCCTCCTCCTCCTCCTCCTCCTCCTCCTCCTCCTCATCCCGCCGTTTCTGCGGCCGTCAATAGTATTTCGTAACTTTGCATTAAATCGATATCCGATAACGGTCCCGCGCTCGCGATGTCGTATACTTGCTTCCTTTTTTCTACCCTGCCCGCCCTCCTCCCTCGTCTCTCTTTCCGCGCGCGCGCGCGCGCGTGTGTGTGTGTGTCGCCTCTGTCCCGCTTCGTAGCCGATTTTTGCGACGGCCGAAGACGCGACGATCGATGACGTGCGAGAGAGTGCAAAGGGCGCCATTGCGGGTGACCCGTAGAAAACGCGATGTGTGTTCAATGATAGTAAACCGCATGTTTGAGCGGATTTAGGTCCGTGTTTTGCGGTCGCGCGATCGCTGCAGATGGATCCCGCTCTCCCTCTCTCTCTCTCTCTCTCCCTCTCTCTCTCTCTGTACGTAACGCCCGTAGAAATGGTCGAAATACGCTTCATTGACTCGCACGGTGATTTTAACCGAGTCTGCCGGACCGATATATCGTGCGTTGCTCGTGCCGATACGCGCTTGGCCGCGTGCTGTTTCGCGCGTTGGACACGGGTCTCGCGAAGAGGGACGGAGAGAGGAGTCCTTCCGTCGCGCGGAGAGCGCCATCGGGCGTAGCACGATTCCGCATCGGACGCCTCGCGCGCATCGTCGGGATGCAAATCGAGATGGAAGTTAAGACACGTATGTATGTTGCGAATTAACGGGCTCGTTCGCCCTGGCGATTGTCTTCCGAGGCGGAGAGAGCCGTCGTCCTTTTGCTCCTTCCTTTTCCTCCGCCATTTATCACCGATGCTCGCCCGTAACATCGGCTCGAGTACATCCCGACGTATAACTCTTCTTATTTTCGAGAGGTCGGAACACGGATACTTGAGATTGCGCGTTCGCTGCTCATGAACCATTGCGGACGAAAGAAGCACGATTCTTACGATGCGTAAAGTCTTGCACGGAAGCAGGGGGGGAGAGAGAGAAAGAGAGAGAGAGAGAGAGAGAGAGAGAGAGAGAGTGAGATAACAAAAGTAACAAGGTCGTCGGGTAGAAAGGAGGGAGGGAGAGAGGAGGCGGTAGTTACTCGGCGTTTCTGCATACGCCGCAGTGCGCGATTTATTTTCAAATCGGAGGTATTGAAAAATTTACGACTCGCCTTATCGTGCGGCACGAAAGTACCGAGAAAATAAAATGTCCCCCGTATTATCTGGGAGGTTATTTCACTCTATGTAGCGCGCGCGCGCGCGCGCGCGACGCAGTCATCCCCCCCGCGCGCGTGCCTCCCTACGATTCCTGCAAATTTATTTGCGTACAGCTGAGATCCCATTACACATTCGCCCGTTGCCGTGATATTACGTGCGACCGTGGGCGGCAGAATATCTCGCGTTTCCGCGCTCCCGCCACGTCGCAGTCTCGCGAAAAGTTTGCAAAAACCGAAGAAGAGGCGGGATTGTTCCCGGAATTGTCGGCGCGTGTTAAATTCACTTGAGACGCGCGAGCGAGCGAGCGAGCGAGCGAGCGAGCGAGCGTTTCTCCAGCTTCTTCCCCGTCCCTTTTTCTACCCCCCTCCTCCTCCCCCGCCCGCGTCCCTTTTCTCACGAGGTCCTCTCAAAGAGTCACGCGGTGAGGATATCGCGAGGATCCGGGCCAGTCCGCGCCAAGTGTAGCGTGTAATGCGCGCGCGAACGTAAATAGAACGTTCCGCCGTATATAACAAAAATGGAATCATAAAGAGCCCCGCGGTAAGCAAAATGGCCGGGTAGTTTTATTTCGCGAAACGTGCATAGCGCGCTGATTTCCGTGTTACTGGAGCGTATCTTATACCCGCAAGCGCGCGCGATACAATAGGAGCAAAAGTTTTCTAGCGACATTAACCGGCTGCATTTAAAAGCACCTGTCCGTACCGATGAGTCTGTTGAGATTTTAATTATCCGCGCGCGCGCGCAGAGAGAGAGAGAGAGAGAGGGAGAGAACGTCGCTTCGTTCGAGCTTTATCGAGCGCAGACGTTAACTCGGTAATTCACAATGACGAATTACTCGAATAATTTGCAATTAGCGATCACACGAGCGCCGCTCGTATGCGCGCGCGCGCGCCGTGTTTTATCCTCACCTCTCCGGCGATCAATAACACTTTGAGTCGTATAATGTTTTTATCAGCCCCGCGTTGCAACAAGATACCGCACGCGCGCGCGCGCGCGCGCGGCGTCCAAGTGAGACGCCCGAAATTGATGTTGCGCGCACGCGACGCGATACACCACGTCAAACCTCGAATTCGCTTCCGATGGTAAAATATTTAAGAAGCTATCTCGCGCTGTATCCCATCAGAACCATACCTCGTTTTCCTCATCTAGACGGATAGCAGCTGTCGCAATTCGTTCGTCTCCTCGCCTCCTCGCGTTCCACCTCGCCTCTTCGCCGTATTATCAGCGAGCTACCGTGTCTTTTTCCGTTTTCCATTCCTTCCGTGCTGAGTCAACTAAGACAACCTGGCAATTACTCCCCGAGGATCGTTACAACCTAGAAAACAATCTTGTACGACGAGGCGACGCGGTGACAACGACGTCGACGACGACGTCGACGTCGACGTCGACAGCGCGGTGGCAGCGGCGGCGGAACCGAATCGGCAGAGGCTCGACTTAATTTCAGACACGATCGCGTAATTTTCGAGTCTACGTTGCAGTTAGCGCGCGATGTTGCCGCGAACGCGAAGAGATGACCTGTCAAGATGTTCTTACAGCCGTAATGTCGCGGCTGTCGCCATTAGTCGCGCGCAACCATGAATATTGCATGGACTTATGAGAGAATTTTTTCCTCGTATTTATATCGATCGCGGCGCGAGAGAATCGTGAAAATGTTCAGCTCCTTCGTCCGGAAGTTTTCTCAACTTCTCAAATATCCTTCTCTCTCCCTCCCTCTCCCTCGCTGCCTCACTCACTCTTTCTTTCCGCCGTTTCTCGTTGAATTTTACTACGATGTACGATCACGACGCTCGTCTGTTGCGAGCGAAGGATACACACACACACACACACACACACACACACACCTTGACACGTGCAGACCGCGCGTGAATACGTTTACCGTGTGTCCGTTTTTATTTATCGACTGGCACACAAGCTGTAAAAAGCGGCGCGTCCTACTCCTTAAAACGGTCCGCGCTCCTCTAATATCGCGTGTCTGCCCGATGTTCCGGCGGTCCGGGGAAAATATGCCGGCTATATAACAGAGACGCCTCGACCAGAACGACAAATAGATGAAATTATACATTACGTTGATTGCAATATAACGTGGTATATGTAACATATGCATCTGCGTCCGCCGTCCGGCCCCCGCCCGGCCCCCCAAAGTGCGTGTTTCTCTATTTGAAATCCAATATCGTGGAGGGCCGTTATAATCCAGTAGTACATCCGATAGCAACGGGATGGCCCAATAACGAGCCAATAACCCTGCAGCTTACCATTCACAAAGTGCCACGAAATTAGCATAGATTGTTGCGGCAGGAGGGATTAGCCTCGCGTGGTACGATGTGTTTGCGGTAACGCAGCCAAGGAGGGCGAAGAGAGCGAGAATAAATATTTACAGATGCGCAGTAAAAGCACCTACGTGAATATGCATCATCCGCGTCGGAAACGACATCGAGCACGAGCGCGGCGGCCGCGGCGTATTTCGTGGAGCTTTAGGTGCCGCGGCAAAAGTAGTCTCTCCATCGGCCGCCATCACCCAGCGCCGTCGTCGCCGCCCATGTCGCCGAAAGCCCTCGGTCGAATTGAAAAGCCGCAATGCCGCGCATATGATGATTAACTTACGGCTGAGACGAATTGCCCCGACGCCCCCGCGCCGCGGCACTCGCCGCTCCGCTCCGCTCCGCGACGTTCGGCGCATCGAGTTCTGTTCGCCGATAACAAACGCGCTCTCGCGCGAACCTCGCTCGGCGTTTTACGCGAAATTACACGTCGTCGCCCGCTCGCGACCCACAACGGAGTTCGCCGCGTATGCAGTCGTCGCGGTCGCTCCCTCCGCGAGAGAGAGAGAGAAATGTCCAGCGTCTAATAATTCGCGTTGCGAATTTATCGCCGCGCGCCGCCCGGTCCGTCGGGATTGTCACGGGTCCGGCAACTTTATTTTCGTCGTTTGTGAGTTTGGCTTTTCGTATCTATTACGGCCGGCTAGCGCGACCTCGTCGTTCTCTAGGAAAATGAGCGGCCCCGAGGAACTTGCCAGCAGAGATATCCCGTGGGACAGAGAGAGAGAGAGAGAGAGAGAGAGAGAGAGAGAGAGAGAGAGAGAGAGAGAGAGAGAGAGAGAATGCGAGGGGGGGGGCAGAGGGTAAGAGGAGAACTGGCAGGGTGGCGACGATGGGGTGCACGAGACGAGTGGTATGTTCGCAACAAAGAGGAGCCGGCGCGTCGACTAACGTGCCGACGCCGACGAGTTGCGTCGTCGGCTGGTAACTTTTGACGAATTTACGACGCCGCCTGCGGTAGACGAAACATTGACATTGCGCAACATTAGGCGGGCGCTTGCAACTTTGATCCGTAGGATTGCGCGCGCGCGCGCGCGCGCGCCGGAGTCATAAAGAGGAGCAGCGCCGGCTGATGTCTTGTTCGGGTAATTACATTTACGTCGAGAAGTTTGCAGGGGGCGTATTAGAGAGAGAGAGAGAGGGGGGGGGGAGCGGAGTCCTTTCGCTCTCTCTCTCTCTCTCTCTCTCTCTCTCTCTCTCTCTCTCTCTCTCTCTCTCTCTCTCTCCCTTCGTTGAGCTCTCAGCTGCTAAATATTGAAACGTTATAGACAGCAACGGGGCTCGTGTTTGACGGCGTGCGTATGCACTTCGCTTTATTATTAATGGAAAGCTGCGATTTTAACAATACATGACATTTTATACGCAAGTCGAGAGACGTAACTACCCCTTCGAGACTTCATTAACGCGCCGCGGCGTTAGGATAGGTTATTTAACTTCGCCCCGTATCCGGTGGAATTGCAGTCGCGGAGGGAGAAGGAGCGGGGGGGGGGGGAGGGGCCGCAGGAATATCCCTAAGCCCTGTCGGTAATTCCATTGCCGAAGTTAACTTTGCGCGGATTACGCTCGCGCGTCTCTCGCTGTGTGTTTTACGCCGGCGAAGCCTGGCCCGGTGATAACATCAATGTTATTAAAAAAACGTCGCTTCTCACGGAGCTCGAGTAAACTGTAACGTACGATCCGCGAGTTACGTAACGAAAATCAAGGCGAAAAGAAAGATGAGAGAGTGAGAGAGAGAGAGAGAGAGGCAGGGAGAGAACCGGCCGGCGCGTGTGATATGTAAAAACCGCTCCGCGGTTCCACGCGGAGTTTCATTTACACCGCGTGCGTCAGCTCACAAACGTTGGAGTGAAAAAAAACGAGGAAGGGCGCGCGCGCACGAGAGAGAGAGAGAGAGAGAGAGAGAGAGAGAGAGAGACGTATGGAGAGCGAACTATCGATGTACTCGCAGGGAGCACGCGATAGAACACACAGAAAGCCCGGCTCATTAATATTGCACCGCGATAGCACCTGCTAGCAGCTGATAAGTTCGCGTACATTTAGTCGCGTGGCGTGTTCTTTCCGTCTGCGGCTCGAGCGCGCGCGGAGATAACTACTTCGGCGCGATTACCACTCGTCGTCATTTTCCACACACACACGGGACGGCGCGCAAACGTTCCGGTAACTTCGGTGGCCGCGGTGAATGAGCGAGAGCCGACTGGCGAGCGGATTCTCCGCTCCCGCTCCGAGAAACGCAATCGCTGCCGAATCGCGCGAGCGAATACCCTCGTCGCTCCTTGTAACCGACGGCGATGAAAATCGACACGCTCTCGGGCGCGCGTCCCGCGGATGCTCCGCTCAGCTCGCCGGCCATAAACCACCCGCCTCATTATGTCCTCCTGCGACGCGCGGTATTTACGCGCAGGAGTCCGTATAATAACGCGCATCGAGCAGCTTCGGTGACAATATTAATTTTCGCCGTATTGCACAGCCGATGGTGGCACGGGTAATCGGACGTCAGTAGGTTAATTAAATCGTGATCCTCGCGACGCGCGCGCGAGCCGATCGTCCGACCGTAAAATTAATAGTCGAAAGAATTTTCACTGCCGCCCGCCGCTCGCCGCTCGCCAGACCGTTGCCAGGCAATGGTAATCGCGGCTGCAGGTGTAACTGCGGCGTGACTTTATTATGCTTCGGAAATTTCCGCGGACGAGCGTGGGCGAGTGTAGACCGCCGATTAAATGCAAAAATGAATAACAATCCGAATATCGGGGCCGATTAAACCGCCGCGCGGGCGCGGACGCGGGCGCGGCTGATCGCGAGAGCGTACCTTATATATTCACGCTGGGCTGATTACTGAATATTATGACATTAATTAGCGCGGCCACTGTGGCGGGGCGCGCGTGGAGCGGGGCGAAACGGCAGAAGGAGGGGGAGGAGCGCGACTCGGAGTATACCTGGCGCGTTTCGCGGGGCGGAACGCGTGCGCGCTTCAAGTTGTACATTGCGATAAAAGCTGCGAGTACAGCTGGCGCAAATGCGCGTTTGACGGAACGGGACGAATATTATCCGCGGTCAGGAGGGTTGGGAACGCCCAATAAAACAAGTTTCGAATTTCTCTAACCGCGGGGGGATATTTTACCGTAGGATCTGTGTGTGTGTGTGTGCGTGTATGCCATGGCGGTCGCGGGATCGCCTGGGCGATCTGACACACTCGCGCTCCCCGGCTTTGCTCGCATAATTACGTCAATCTAATAATTACGTCCGCCGGGCGGAACGTCTCTCGCTCGTGAAAGGCGGCTCGCGATACCGCCGTTAAAGGGCGTCTGTATCGTTAGCGCGATTAATAACGCTCTCTTTTAACGGCCTCTGCTCTCTTTTACGACGTCGGCCGGGGGATGTATCGCGACGTAATATCTTACGCGAGACGAGCCCGACGTTATCCCGAGTGAGGATCCATTAATAAAAAGCGAACGTATCAGCGCGCGCGCGCGCGCACGCAGGCGTAATGTGTACAGTTCGCTCGTTCGATTAACTATTTGCGAAATGAATAGTCATGGTCGTGTTATAGTGAAATATCCGAGCTTCTTTGCTGCGCTACATATCACTCCGCTCGTTTGCCCTTCTCTCTCTCTCTCTCTCTCTCTCTCTCTCTCTCTCTCTCTCTCTCTCGCTCTCGCTCTCGCTCTCGCTCTTTCCGTCCTTCTCTACATCTCCCTCGTTTTCAACAGCGCTCCACATAACACATATTACACTTCCGTGAGTTATAAATTGGATCACGTCGCTGCATTATTCATGATCCCGAAGGGCGTCAAAGCCGTTTGATTCATTTCGTATCCGCGCGGTAGACACCACGACGACGCGAATGGCGGCACGGAGATTCCTACTTGACCGATATGATACCTCCGTCGCCCCGGTGTGTATCGCTGTTGCTTCCTTCGTTTTTTCGCCCCGAGACCTTATCCCTTCGCGTATCTCTTTTCTCTCTCTCTCTCTCTCTCTCTCTCTCTTTGTTTCTCTCTTTTTCTCTCTTCCTCCGTCTTCAGCTCTCTCGCTCTCCTTTCCCGCTGGTCCGCCCGCGCGCGCGCGCGCGCGCTTTTTTCTCTTCCACCTGGCGCGATTTTACTTTCAGCGACAGATCGACCATACGTCAGACACCGCCATATCTCACGCTGAAAGAAAGTACGGAAAACGACCGAGGGGTATTATTACGTAATGTTGCGTAGAAAAGTTTGATTTTAGACACGGAGAGATGTGTAATACGAGATGAAGTCGGAATAAAAATATCACCTCGTGCGCCGAGGTGCGGAATTAAAAACTCCGTTAGACATTCATTACGACCGATCTCGCGCTTGGCGCGAGTGTGTGCACTCGCGTGAAAAAGAATTTCGCGATACGCGTATTATTATTACCCGTATATTACAGTTTTAATATTTTAATAAGTCGGACTAAATTACGGAATCAACTGCAAGACTCGAAGCGAGATCATTCGGCCGTATTATTATTATCGCGCGTCTATTACGTCGGACGGGAATAAAGAAGCGCTGTTCAGCGAGCGACCGCGATATTTTTACCTCGTCGCTTTCTTCATTATGCACGGCCGAGTGAATCGTAAAAATCGTTTTTGAATCTGTCAGTCGGGATTATCGGGAAATCAGCCGTTTTGTGCCGCGTTAGCGTCTTTCATTCGCGCGTGAGAGAAAAAGTTGCACAAAAGGGAGGTGACGGACAAACTCGACGAGCGTGGCAAACACGCGATTTATTGCCCGGGCGAGAGAGAGAGAGAGAGAGAGAGAGAGAGAGAGAGAGAGAGAGAGAGAGAGAGAGAGAGAGAAAGAGAGAGAGAGATTGTGTCGCCGCGCCACATAAGCGTGCTCTTTTAATTCGAAATCGCAATTATAGCGGCGATTATTTCTATATTCCCGTTTTCCGCGTGTAGATTTACAGCGGCCGGCACACAATGTGCTTTTGTCTCTGCGCCTCGCGGAAACTTTCCCCGTGTTCCCTCTCTCGACTGCCGCCGGCTGAGAATTATGGGCATCCTCGCTAAGGTGTTTACACCAAATGTAGATTTTAGCCGCGGTAGCATGGCCGCGCATTCATGCTAAAAGACGTTTTATCGCCATATCCGCAGGTGCGCTCTCGCCGCACGCGCGCGCGCGCGCGGCTGCTAAAACAGGAGAGGAGAAACACCGAAATAGGGGAATTCCGCCGTATTCGCGGGACAGAGGAGCTCCACCGCAACTTTCAATTTGTTTTATCGCGGCTTCCGCGCTTCTTACGGCGCCGCTCAAAACCCGGTAATTAGGAGAAAGTCCGCCGAGAGAGAGAGAGAGAGAGAGAGAGAGAGAGAGAGAGAGAGAGAGAGAGAGAGAGAGACACGTCACGAACGTTTTAAAACCGGCCCCGACGAGCGTCTAATTTCACTCGCGCCGACAGCTTTTCCCATCGGGTCGTTACATTTCCGTTCCTTCACCCCGCGCGATTTGTCCCACTCTCTCCGGAAATTCGATACGCGCGACGATAACGTCGCCGCGCTCTCGCGGCCGGTAATCGTGGCCGAAGCGCAATGCGTAACGAAGAAGCGGAAAATATTTTCGCTGACTCTTGTAATTCCGCCGGTTCTTTCTTTCTTCCGCCTTCCCTCCTCCTCCGTCTCCTTTGTCCCCCGTACGTTGAAAGTTGTCAGGTCTCACCTAGGAGCTTTGGCGGAATAGAAAGATCGGGAGATTCAACCGATGGAAAAACATCCGCGAGCACCAATCACAGCGCGATAAAAGTTGGAAATCCCAGACAATTCGCCATCCGAGACTGCGAACTTTTCGACGCTCGCCTGCCAGTAGAAAACTCATCGTTGTTTCCAACTATAAGCTCGGGCATTCCCCAAATTGAATCTCTGAAAATCTTACCGATATCGGCTTCCCTCAACGATCCCGACTCGGCGATAGAGCGCGCGATCGCGGCGAACAGCGCGCGCGCATTATTAGGACTGTGCGAAGAAGCCGATCTCGGTATCGGTTATCAGACACGGGGGTTATGTTTGACTTTGCTCGAAGTTTAATCCGGTTTACCGCCGCAGCGACGAGCGTCGATTCATTCATACGCGCGGTTAAGTGCGCGAATTTAATGCGAAGGAGAAGAAAATGCTCGAGGCTGAAAAGCTCGCTCGAGGAAACTCGACGGAAAGGTAAAGAGACTTGACGAAAACGCGAAGAATTGGGAGAGGAGGGAAAAGAAGGAGAGAGAGAGAGAAAAAGGGAGAGATATTCGATATGCCTCGAAGATCGACGTCGCGCGAGAGAATTTAATCCGCTCACGCTCACACCTCCCCGTCATTGCGATTTCACACAAGAAATCAAGCGCTGCGTGTCGTTGTTAACCGCGGAGCGACGCAATTCACGCGTTCATCGTCCGCCATTCTCTCTCCCGCGGGCTCGCGCGCACGGGGTGAAATATCCGTACGGTGCAACTCGAAAAGCGCGCGCTCGCGCGCGGCCGCCGACGCGAGCACGGAGAAACGTTAATCGTCATTAATTCCATTTCACGACGGCGATGCGCGACTAACGAAGATGTTGCGTGAATGCGCTTCATTGCCGGCATCCGCGATTGGCCCGTGGCCCCTCCTCCCCCTGCGTTGTTGGTCCCTCACCGCGTTTCATCACCGCGTTCTTCGCCCTTTGCCCCGCGCCACCCTAATGATCCTCCGCGCATCATCCCGATTGTTACGGCGGCGGCGAGACGGCGTGGAGACGCGACACGAAGAGCCGTGTGCCGACCGATCCGCTGGATTACGTAACGCAATTGCAGATTGAATGAAATTAGGACGTGAGGCGAGCGCGCTCCGTATATTTTCCCCCGAGTCTGTGACGACTTCTCTCTCTCTCTCTCTCTCTCTCTCTCTCTCTCCCCCCCGAGAGACAGATTTTCAAAATTAATATAGAGACTCCGACGTTGTCGTCGTCGTCGTCGTCGTCGTCGTCGTCGTCGTCGACGACGACGACGTGTTCCACTAACAATGCCTCGTGTCCTCGAGAAACCGAGCGCGTTCTCGACGCGAAACAGCGCTTTCGTTTCGCTCGTTGTGTACGTGTTTGCGTGCAGACGCGTGCGTGTGTGTACGTGCGCCTCGAAAACCTAATTTTTCCGCGGTGCTCCGGAAACGGCGCGTGCAAGCGGCGGCGGCGCGGCGGCGGGGCGGTCGCGCGCCGGCTGTTCTCTGATGAAAATTCATTTCGGACGCTGAATCCCCGGCGTTCATCGACGAAGTAGCCCGTGTACCGGCTCGTTCATGCTACACTCGCCGCACGATAGACGCGCCCTTCGACATTTTCAACTTAAAATTGCTTTCCGGAATGAATGTATGAATTTCGTTCCGCCGATTAACTTGGTTGGCCCGCGAGCTCTCTCTCTCTCTCTCTCTCTCTCTCTCTCTCTCTCTCTCTCTCGCGCCTGTTCACTCGCTCGTTCGCTCGAGGCAATCGACGGGCTAACAATGGCGAAGTGCCGGCTGAAAAACGCGGTTGGTTACAAAAAAAAGAGCAAGGGAACCAGCGAGAGGCGAGGCGGAGAAAGAGGGAGAGTGAGGCAGGGAATGGGAGAGAAACAGGCGGAGGGGAAGGGAAGAGAGACAGGCGAAGAGAGGAGAGTAAGAGAGAGAGAGAGGGGGGGGGACAGGGGGAGGGGGAAGTGACAAAAAGGAAGAGAACGTGTAAAAGGGGTTTTGGACGTATACAGTCGTCGGGGGTATAAATGTCATAGTCGGGACTAGTTCCGGCGATGGCTGCGGCCGTTTGCGCTCGATATCGCCGAAAATGTTTTTCATTGTCTACCATCTTGCCGCGCGTGCGGGCGCGCACGGCGATGTCGGGACGTCGCGGCCGGCTGTACTTTATCGGCGAAATTGATTCCCGATTGAGAAAATGGCCCGAAATTGCGTCCGCGCGCGCGCGCGCGTCACTCGAACGTCCACCGGCGGAATTTTTCTTCCGTGCGATTTAATGCGCGCGTCGATGGCCGTTTCGCGGGATTAACGTCGATGTCGACGGGCACGAAGCGCGCGCGCGGCATTCGTCGTATATTAGCATAATCGCCGGCCGCGGCGGAGGCGGCGGCGGATGGATTTCGCCGTTTTTTCTGCCTGCTAAAAGAGACAGGCGAGGTGCGGCGCGGCGGCGCACACGCGATAAAAGCGGCCGCTTCCGGAGGGCCGCCGACGGAGATGGCGCGCGATACTACGCCTATTCGCACGCGCGCCTTCGATTATTCAGGCACTCTTCGGCCGCGAGCCATAAATCGTGCGGTCTAACCTTGACGCGCAGCACGGGAATCCGCATGACATAAGTAAATTGTCCGATGCGAAATGCGCGGATTAGCGCGGTAGCGAAACCCCGCCGGCGGCAGAAGTCTTCAGCCGATAAATTACACGGATAATAGAAGCCGCTTATTTGGCGAAAGCTACGGTGTGTTATTACCGAGAGCACGTATATCCCGCTTCCATCACCGCGCACGGTGGGATTTTTCGCCGATACTTTGCCGTGGTCGTGGCGGGCTGCCGCCGCAGCGTCGATTTCGACGGGAAAGACCGCGCGAACGGCGACCGCTTCGCGATTTTTCGCCGCCTACTAATAATTTCGATAATGACAGAGAGGGAGGGAGAGAGAGAGATTACATCTAATAATTGATCTAGAATCTTCGCAACAGAGGCAATATAACAATCGCTTAATTGGAGCCCAATAATAGCCTCTTTATTAGCTAAATTAATTTAGTACATTAATATCTGAAATGTTTAATCAATAAGCACACATACTCAGGCGGTTCCCCCTCGCCCCTCCCCGCGTCCTGTTCTATGCATGTTGTACAGATAGCGGAATGAATAATTTCATTTTGCTAATTTTGTTATAAGCCCATGGCTAATAATCATGAATTATAATATTGTATATTTCCTATTAGGATTTGTGTGCCGCGTACGAACCGTCTAATTAAAAGTATACGCGAAATCCCGCGATACACACACACACACACACACACACACACACACACGCCAACACATTTAACGCTCGGCATGCATCGCTCTCCTACTTTCCTGCTTACGTTGACTTTGTAAAATTCTGCAAATGCTTCGCCGCGAACGCGCTCCGTCGCTCACCTGAAAACCAGACTCGGCAGGGAAAGTTTCGTCGGCGCCTTCGAGCTGTAAATGTAAATAAAACGATTATTTTTTCACGCGCGGATTGCGCGAATTCCCGCGAACGAAAGGGCGGGCGGGCGGGCGATATATTGTATAATATATACGCCTTTCGCCGCGTCTCTCCGAGCATGTTTAACCGGCGCCCGTAAATACGAGTGTGTGTCACCTGACATTTCGCCAGCGTTCCCGACAGCGACGACGGCGACGGCGACGACGACGACGACGACGACGACGACGTTGTTGCCGTCGTCGAGTGAATTAATTTATCATCGGTTCGCTCGGGGGCTGGCTGGGCATCAATGAAACCACGCAAAGTTTCGCCGCTAGCATAGGGTCCCGCCGTGCCGGCGATGCGAAAATAACAGAAACTCGCCGCCCACCACGGTGCGAGAGACCAACTTGGATTATAATACATTGTTACGCGACGATGCTAGCTCTCGGGGAACTTGTAATTAAATGAGCCACTTGCTGAAATCTCCGCTGACATTTCAGCGCTCATCGACGAAGAGTAAATTATGTTAGGGGAACTTCTGCGTATTTAAGGCGATCGAACCGCCGCACAATTTGCTGCCCGCGAGGATGATAATAATTAATGTACGACGGCCGGGGATTTAAATATTGTCGTACACGGAACGATCGAACGGCCCGTCCCCTCCTCCCTCCGCTGCGCTTTCTCATCTGAATTTTTCCACGAGACCCGCCGACGCGGGCGCGCTCGCGCGGCGGCCGAAGAGAGAGAGAGAGAGAGAGAGAGAGAGAGCGCGGAAAAGAGAAAAAGTGCAAACAAAAGAAAGACCAACTCTCGGCCGATTAATGATGACACGTGATCGCGCGGCGATCTGCGCGGCCGTAAATTCACGACGCGCGATAGTTGACACAAGTTGATCAGTCATTTTTCAGTTTGGCATGCGATCGCGTCGCTCGTGTTCGGCCAGCCAGCCAGCCAGCCTGGGTCTTTTCCTCTATTTCTCTGCGTTTGTTTTTTCAGTCAACTGCAAAACTCCACCGACGACGAGGGGCGCATCGTGCTTCGCTCGTGTGCGTCGGCCGTGGGACAAAAATTATTATCGCCGGCCACCCGATATTCGCGAAAACTGATTTTTAAGTCAACTCCCGCCGACTCGACTATTTGCCTTTTATATTGCCGAATTTAATACGCGAACACGATATTTTATTATTTACTTATGCGTATGTATATGCATGAAAGAGCGCAGCTGTGCCGCGCGCGCGCGCGCGCGCGCGCGCGCTCGCACGCACGGGCGCGTATGCAGCACGGTGTGTGCGAGAGCACGCATCGGCGAGCGATGGGAATTTATGAGTAAACGCCGAGTGTACGCGCTCTCGCGCGCGCGCGCGCAGGAGCGCACGCACAGGCCAGGCGTATCCGTTGCGTCACATGCGTGTATGTACATTCCGCCGTAATCGCTCGGCGCTTCGGCCGGATCGGCCGAAGCGACGATTTGCGCGCCGCGCCGCGTCGTATCACCATCGATCGCGGTATCGAGCGTGATAAAGAGAGGGGGGCGGCCAGGGTGATTCGCCGGTATTTCACGCGGACGCGCACGGAAATAATTGTGTTTCACGCGTATTCTTGAATCACGAAACTCTCATCGCACCTCCCCTGCGAGTCCGCTGAATTTTGCAAGACGGTCATGCGCGCGCGCGCGCGCGCGCGCGCGCAGGAGCGAGCGGGCGAGGACGACGACGGGCCGGCATTAATCTTTCGGGAGATTCGAGGCAGCTCCCGCTGAAAATTTGATCCAATCCCGAGAATTTCATTTAACAGCCGTAAATCTCGTTGCGAATTCACGACTATGTAAATGCGCCGTAAGAATTACGCTATTAATTGATTAATGTTTGCGCGCTGCGGCCGTTAAAAAGCCGGCGGCATTAAAAAGTCAGACGCGAGACGCTCGCGTCGAGCCCTTCGCGCTCTCTCGCTTCGCTCTCTGTCTCTCGCTTCGCTCTCTCGCGAGCGTCGCGACGCGAGTTGTTCGAGTGGGATTCGGTGATTAACGAAAAAGTCCACGCGCTACTAATTTCGACCACATCCAACGCACTATTCTCTCTCTCTCTCTCTCTCTCTCTCTCTCTCTCTGTCTCATACACACACACACACACACACACACACACGCACGCACGCATTCACGCACGCACGAACGAGCGCGAGTTTATAACGCGCTCACTCTGTACTTGCGGCAGAATTACGCTCGGGTACGAGTGACGGGAGCAAAAATTTCCTCCGCCTTTGTGCCTCGCGCTGTGTGTTTGACTTTTACAACTGTACCTTCGCCTCGGTCTAAAGGCGCGCATTCGATGGGTCATCGCGTCCATTCTGCATACACGTGCGCCCGTTGCCGACGTTTTTTGACAAAAAGGACCAGCCGGCATAGAAAAGCGCGCTCTCTAACGGACGTCGGACTTTACAAACTCAGACAATTGAATGTCCCGCTTTTATAAGGCAATAACGCTTCCTCGATGCGCGCACAGGACAGCCTGTTGTGTCGAGTCAAAAGGGTCGGCGATAAAATAAACTCTCTTGTTCCCCGCGGAGGTACGTCCATACTTACGTACCTACGTACGTCGTACGACCGCGACGAGCCGCGATCTCGCGGAAAAGCCCCTCCCCCTCCCCCTCCTCTCCCCGCGTACGAGGATGCTCTCGGCGATTTTCTCGTTTGGCGCGCGCGATCCTCGCCGGCGGAATCGGCGGGACACGGCTGACTTTTACTGCCGGCGCGCGCGCGCGCGTTGCTTTCGGGACATTCGCGAACAACCGTCCTTCATAACACGTCGCCGGCAGCCTCGTTATCGTCCTCCGGCATCGCTTGTTAGCTCGCGGGAGAGGAGAGACGCGCGCGCGCGCAGGCTGCGTCCGGTGTTAGGAAACGACTACAACGACGACGACGACGACGACGACGACGACGACATTGCATTTTCACGACGAGTGGGAAATACACGGGGCGCGCAGCGCGGGTGTGTCCGCAGCGCGGAATGGTCGCCGCCGTGTGACCGTCGTACTTGGCAGGGGCTGTAACTGCGAGGATTTTACAGCGAACTAAGCGCAGCCGCGCGCGCGCGCGCGCGCTTGAGCGAGAGCGAGCGGCCCGAGCGAAATCCGTGTGCGTAAAGTTCAGCGTCGAAATTTGAAATCCAGAGTTGGAGGAGTCGTAGGACGGCCGCGACCGACGGCAAACTGTATTCAAACCGAGTCCGCGCGCGCACATACGCCAAGTCGTAATCTAGACTTAATCCCGTCTTGATTTCGCGCTCCGCCGCGGCGTGAGGCGCGACGCGACGGGGGCCTACGGGGGGGGGGAGCGCAAACGGATTTAAAATTAATCGTATAATTCGTGTGTACGCCGTAAAGCGGGCATAACTTCTGCTCTCTCTCTCTCTCTCTCTCTCTCCCCCCCTCCCTCTCTCTCTCTCTCTCTCTCGCTCTTTCTCTCTCTTTCGTGCCGTAAACGACCGCGATACGACACACATGTGCGCGCACACGCGTGTCTGTGTGTGTGTATTTGTACGTGTCGCGCAAATAACATCGCTGCGTTATACGCGCTGTACTTAAGAATCGGTTTACGGTATCGCGACAGATTTCGATCGAGAGCGAATGTATTCGCGAGTAATTGCTGCATTTACGGCTCTCCGACCCGAGCAGGCGTGTCGGTGACGCGAGCTTCTCTTCGTACGGCGCGGCCCCGCGCGAGCGAGAGATTCTCGGGATTTCGTTCCGGGATAAAATTCCGTCCAGCAGCTTGCTCCAGTTTCCGCCGCGCTCTCGCGCGGATTTGGCGGGAGCTCTCACGGGGACTTATCGGAGTTACTTTTTAATTATCATCATTTATTTATTCCCCGAGCTCCTTAAACACCTTGATAGTCGCCCCGGAACTCCGAGTCCCTCCGATATCTCTCCCGCGCTCTTCCTCGCATTGCGAATTCGAATTTCACCCTTTTCTCCTTTTATCATTCTGTCGGATACAATCGCCGAGTATAAAAGCGCGATTCCTTGTTTGTGCTCGCCATAAAAGTATACCGACGCGACGTCGCCGCGGCTGAAAAAAGAGAGCCGCGTGTTTCCATGCTAGTATTCCTGTCTCCGAGCGAATCCTAAGCGGAGAGAATCCTGTGCTCGCGCGATAAGACCGGTGCTCCCAGCTGGGAATCGCGATCGGATAACCGAGACCCGGACACGAATTCGGCAATTCTAATCGGAAACTGTGGCCGGCGGAATCCTGGAAAATTCCGTATGCATCGAGACGCGGGCTCTCGCGAGTCTTACGACTCGAACGGTTTCTCCGTCGTTGCGCTTCCAGGAGAAGACCCACCGCGTCCACTCGCGCTCACTGCGTTATTCGTCCTCGAATCGACAAACGCGCGCGTGACAATATCGATATTATCGCGAGCACCGGCACGATGAGCACGACGACTACACGATTACGAGTATGACGACGACGACGACGACGACGACGACGACGACGAAACGGCAGGCGGAGTGGCCACGTCGCAGGGGCGGGTTTTACAAGGGTCATTATTGCGGTGCTGTCCTTCAGACCGCGGTTAAATATTGCTTATCGGTGGCCGCCGGCACCACTGATAAGCCAAACGTTAGTCACTCGTCGCGTCGAAGTCCGACCGCAAACAAGCCGCCGCGCTGGCTGTCATTCGACGCGCCCGTTGTCTTCCTCTCTCTCTCTCACTCTCGCTCTCTCTCTCTCTCTCTCTCTTTCTCGTCTCCGATGAACTCGGTTTCCCGTTTCGCCCCTGACTCACCCTCCGAGACCCCTGGTTCCCCAGAGCACCCTCGGCGATTCTCCTGCCGCGCTTTCCGCGCGACACACGACCGTGTCGTCACCACCGCCAAGTGCAAAAGACCCGTTAATGCGCGCAATAGCGGCTTAATCCTCGGCGCGAAGGACGCGATAAGACGAGCTGTTTTATCGTTTTCATTGCTGCACCCTCTCCCCTCGAGCGCGGGGTTAGGCGGGGGGGGGGGGGAAGAAGGTCGTGGGAGTGTTAACGGGGTATGATTTACGACGGTCGGGAGGGACGGCAAATCATCGTCTCGTGGGCCGCATTTAAGGGCCACGGTCGAGCGATAATGATAGCGCGCCGTTTTAAGTAGCAAACAATGTGCGATGAATAATGAAGTTGTCGAAGCAACATCGGCGGCGGCGGCGGCGGCGGCGGCGGCGGCGGCGAGAAAGGCACGCCACACTGCGCTCATATTCATCGGATAACGTTTGCTCGATGAGCGCGAGTGATCGATACCGTTTTAATTGCGTGTAGCGTTAAAGCAGCACGGACGAGAAAAAGCTGTGTGCGCGCGCGCTTATGATAATTGATATTAATTCGCGCGAGTGTGCTTGGCGTGTATTTCCTCCCGCTTCACATTCGCCGGATACATCCGCATACGATTTTCCGCGCGATTAAAAGCGTAAATACGCAAATAAAGATGAGGTTTACCCCCGACGATTTTACATATATCAATATTTTTGTCGAGCCGGTGTAATTATTTTTCGAAATTACGCCTTCAGAGAAAGCGCGCGCGCGCGCACACGCGTGCGTGTGCGTCCAAGAAATATATTTCCTCCAAACGCTCATCGCGCTTTCCCCCGTCCCCTCCCTGCCGCGATTTTATAATATACCTAATATTAATTTCCGACGGACAAATGAACCGCGCCGATCGCAAATAAACCGTGTAACGTAATCGTCGACTCGGCAGCGTTCGGGACGAACTATTTTCGCGTGTTGAATGAATTACAATTACGATTACACAACTACAATTTACAATTGCAATTACAATTTACAATTGCATTAGCATATATTGCGCCGAGCCTCGCGGAAATTATTTCCGCTCGGGTTAGGTGGAAATAAATTCACGCGCTCTATGTATGTATATACATACATACATACGGAACAGCTGAGCTGTTTCTCACGAATAGATATGCGGACATGCAACACCGCGAGCGAGCGAGCGAGCGAGCGAGCGCGCGAGCGAGCGCGCGCGCAACCGTCTTACGATGATTTAATAGCGGAAGAAAGTTGAAACGTTTATCTGAAACGCCTCCGAGCCCCGGGGTGAATTACGCCCGTGGGACCGGCGAAAACTGATACGACCAATCGTGGATAAGAGACAGACCTCCCCAGGGATCGTAAATCCGCGTGTATCTAAATTATTTTCATTAGCATTCGCAGCTATCGCGACGCCCGCGTATACGCAAACACGCGCGAATCTCTCGCTGCGTATTGGCCAAGGAGAGCTGTGGCGCGGGGGAGGGGGGTAGGTTCGTTATATATAAAGCGAATATTTTACTGCCGCAATTATTACGTGACAGACTGCATCTCGCTGTCTCTCTCTCTCTCTCTCTCTCTCTCTCTCTCTCTCTCTCTCTCTCTCTCTCTCTCTCGCTCGCTCGCTCGCTCGCGGAACAATAGTTAAGTTTTGTAATGTATGCGCGAGCAGCAGGTCTCTATTTACTTCTTCCAACGGCACCCGGAGCAATTTCCTGCGAATTCAACGGCAGAAAACAGAATATCCGGGGAAAACAAGTCGATCGCTTGCTTCGCGCGCGCTCTGCATGCGAGCGCGCGGTGTTTTATTAATGTTTCCTGTTACTATTTGTTTACAACCTCCGTCCCACCGCGCGCGCGCGCGCGCATGCCCTGCTCATGCATTTTTCACGCATCCGGTGTAAAAATGAGAGCTCATCCGTCGTCCTCCCTCTCCTTCCATCTGCCTGCGTGGAAGCGTGTAAGAATTTATAAAAATTCGCCGCTCCACGGCGTCGACGAGCAGGAAAGAGTCATCGGACGGCGCGGACGAATTCGCGTCGAGGTCGAGAGCCGCGCGCGCGCGCGCGCGCGCGCGAACGTTTTCGCCCTCGGTGAAACGGAACGGAACGTGCAGCTCGGCCATCGGACGATCGATACGACGATCCGACGCGGCCGCGATTAAACGGAGATACCTTGAGGATCGAATGCGCATCTGGCCGCTGTAAGATTAAGCGCGCGCGATATCATTTCGTCGACGCGGTATAATTCCGCTGCGCTCGATTCGCAAACGCGAGCACGAGTGCAGGCAGGCAGGCAGGTGGAGCTTGCCCAATTATAATCGCGCGATCGAGCATCGACGTACACAGGGGAGCGAACGCGAGAGGAGAGGCGGGCAAGGAGGGGCCGGCTTTCCAGGAAGGTCAAAGCCTCGTTATGAGCCAACAAGCGGCCACCCCCGCTCCCGTTTATCTGATCGCACCTAATTACAATCTACGGTCGCGATCAGCCGTACGTTTTCGTTCGGTACACGGCCCCACCTCTCCGCGTGTAATAATTTACTCGCGGCGGAGGGGGGCGGAGTGGGGAAGAACGAAATTCACGGCGATACGTAAATACACTTGGAGCCGTTCTTATCGCTCTTCTCATAGTCTTGCTGCTGGCTTTCTTTCTCTCGGCTGTTCTTTTCTCTCTCTCTCTCTCTCTCTCTCTCTCTCTCCTTCTTCTTTCGGCTCTCTCATCTCCACTGTCAGCGACACTCCTCATTGTCGATACCGTCGCATTCGCGCGTTCGTCATGTTTGTCGGTTCGACGCGATGCCGTATCTCGTCGGGGAAACTCGGTTATCGCTTTAGACTCGGCGTTAAACGCTGTTAAGATCGTTTTAATCTCGGCTCGCGGCGCGAGCAGAGAGAGAGAGAGAGAGAGGGTGGGTGAGACAAGCCGAGCGAGAGCAGTCGAGCAGTGCCTTAAAAAATAACGACGGCGCTGCAAAAGGCGTTGCAAAAGGTTTTACACAACGCACGTGTTACGCGCCGTCAGGATACGCCGGGGATTGCGGCTTTAAACTGTGCGTGTTTCGAAAATGGAGTAGACCGTTGAAACTTTGCATTATCTCTCTCTCTCTCTCTCTCTCTCGCGCGCGCGCGCGCGCCGCGTGATAGAAGGTTTTACCTCCCTGGCGCAACGTGTAAACCCGGAGATCAGATGTACTTTGTTAATTCAATATTCCCCTTTGTTCTTATTTTCGAGCTTACGGTCGGACGGGCGGAATGCACGGCGCGGTACACCAGATTAATTTCATGAAGGACGTTAGCGTCACGTACAAACGCGGGGAAGTGCGTTAAAAACGTATAATGGACGCGGGGTAATAAAAATGTCGCGACATCTCGTTAACGTGTTTCGCGCTTCAACTTGCACAATTTACGTTGCCGGCCTTTAACGGCCGGCGCGAACGCGACCGTCATCTTGCCACCTCGATGTGGCGAGAGGCGCGTTAAAGTGAGCGCGCGCGCGCGACTTTCGACGGCGGTGGCGGCGAAAAATTGCCCGCAAGACGACGTATTTTTCGATCTATTTTTCATTGTCGTTCTCGCTCGCGCCGCGCCGCGCCGCGCGATCTGCCGACCTGAATTAAACGCTCTCCTCGAGATACGAGGACGTTCATGTCCTTACCTGGGCGCAATCGAGTGCCCGGTAATTTGCAAACAAGCTCTTCACGGGCAATCGCGATAACGTGCATCGTCACGACGACGACGACGACGACGTCGTCGTCGTTACTTGACGAGAATTTAGTGACGACGTTGTTCTCTTTTTTTTTTCTCAGCGAACTACTTGCAACGAACTACTCTCCTCGAAAATGACACTCCCGCCGACACTTTCGCCGAGCGGCTCGGCGACCGCAAGGTATCGTTTCGCGTCCCCGTTACCGGCAATTAACCCGTTCGATGCAATTACGAACTTTCGTGGTCAAAACGCTTCCTCCCTCCCTCCCTCCCTCCCTCCCTCCCAGCCCGCTCCACTCCACTCCTCTCACCGTGTCGTTCTCTCTCCCTCTTTCCCTCCCGGTTTCAACCGCGTCTGCCAGCCGTTAAACGCATTAGCGACGCGAAATTCACTCAATTTACGGCATCATGTAATTAATGTCAGGACGCAACAATAATTTCATTTGTTTATGATTATCGTGATTATCGTGATTAGCCTGATGACCAGGAAAATGAACGAAATCGGATACAAATGGCATTAAATCTTGCCCGCGCGCTCGGGCGCGCGGCGACGTCGCCCGTTGTATACGGCGCTGTTTTTGCCGTCGTTAAAACCCCGGCTTGGCGATGCGAGCGCGCGCGGGCTACGAAAACGCCGCGTCGAATCTGATTATTTCGTCGCCGGGGCGGCGCGGAGGTGGCGAAACGCCGGAGAAAAAGGAGCGGATCGAAGCGACGATAATTCTATCTGGCGGCTCTGTAATGGAACTTACATCGAGTAGTAGGAGAGAGTTACTCCCGTAGTTAATTGGCTTCTCGAGAGGCTTAGGCAGCTGAAGGTGAAGCTAGAGGAAGAGAGGGAGAGAGAGAGAGAGAGAGAGAGAGAGAGAGAGAGAGAGAGAGAGAGAGAGAGAGAAGGAGATTGAAATAGAGAGACAGAGGGAGGAACGATGCGTCGTTAACTCCAAGTCAGAGAGGGCGAAGGCGAGTTACCTTTCTTATGGAGGGTATTAGGACCCCCGTGCCATTCACGGGGAGAATCCACGCTCGTTGTCGTACAATGAGAAGCTGGGCTGTACTCGTCGTGGCCGTCATCGTCGTCGTCGTCGTCGTCGAACGCCGCTACGGACCGATACAACTTTCGAACACCGAAATTACCGTCCTTCGAGGAGAAAGATCCGCGACGCGGGCTCGCTCGCTCGCTCGCTCGCTCGCGCTTGCAGTGTGTCGAAATTTCATTGCCGGTTAAGACGACGGGAGGAGAGAGAGAGAGAGAGAGAGAGAGAGAGAGAGAGAGAGAGAGAGAGAGAGAGAGAGAGAGCGAGAGAGAGAGAGAGAGAGAGAGCAGGCGGACGCGGACGGACGATCGACGAGCGGAGAGTCGTAGCGGTGAAATTACGCGCGTATATTCCTGAGAATCTAATATCGGGAGCGGAATACCGGGGGCTGTGGCCGCGGGCCGCGGGGCCACGACTTTACCTCGTATAAGAGACTCTCTTACTTTTTATTCGGGTCAGCAGAAGCGCTGAAAAAAGGATTTATATATTTAGCGCGCTGGTTCTTCTTTCCTGCTCTCGTTAATGCCCCGGCATCCGCACTACTCGCCGGGGCATTAAGGAATCAAATTCGATTCGCGTGGAGGAGTTTGCGAAAGTTCCGGTTTACCTCAAAGCCGGGGGATATGTAAAACGAGAGATCGCGAGGCGCGCGAGACCCCTCTTGAAATGATAGTCACAGAGACGCGGACGGAGCTCGCCACCACCCGCGCCGCGAGGTATCGCCACGAGAGGGTCGCGCGCGCGTCCCTCTCAAGACTCTTAAAAAATTAATAAAGAATTTGAGATCAGGAGTTATACTCGGAGATTCCGAAACTCGCGCGCGCGCGCACGCTGCTCTACGTTCTTAGCCTTAACTTTGGGGCCGAGTGAGTGCTCGAAAAACTTTAGCTGGTTCGCCTCGAGTGGGGAGCGGGAAGTTTAGACAGGCATTAGAAAATAGACGCGAGTAAGGAAACGTCGGAGGAAAAACGTTCGGCGAACTTTTACTTCTCCCTTTCTCTCTCTCTCTCTCTCTTTCTCTCTTTCCCTCTGGAGCTACATGGGTCGGAGTCGACGTTACGTCACACACACGGAACGACCGCGCGGTCGTTAAGGCACGCGAATCCATTCAAATAAACATTCGTCAATTTGCGCGAAACTTTTAATTTAACGCGAGGACTCTTCTAAGCCGTAAACGCGCTGCAAATCCCGAGTAGTTTGGAGTTACAAGCGATTAGACGTGAACGGCTTTTCACGAATAGCTCTCGCGTTACCTATACAAGACGGTCGGCTATCGCAGCGGGAGTCCAACTCTTGGCCCATCTACAACTGCCAACTATCGACTAAGGATCCGTCATTCAATCGTGAGTGTGATTGTGACCTATGAATAATCGGACGCTTATTCGCAAATTGAAGGGGTTTGATGGAAATTAAGCTACACGATTCATTCTTACACTATCGGACTGTGTAATAAGTGACTTTAGGATTTCTCTTCGTTTCACGCCGTTGTAATTTCGGTAAATAATTTTCACACGGAGGATAACGAAAGTTTTTATAGACCAGATCAAAACGGCGCGTAATATATCCGTAAAAGGTGATAAAGATGCGCAAAGCGCAGTCATTTCATTTCGCTTGAAAAGTCCAAGATTACTCGCAAAATTACGCACAAGTCTATCGACAGATTTCAACGTCAAAGTCACAGCAATCGACAGATTTTATCTTCTTTCCGGTGTGTTTTATTTATCTCCAATTCGCATTCTTAGTCGTAGCTTCATTTTCAATTCGGCATATCGCAAAATTAATCGACTACGCAGGGAAAAGAATGCCTTGCGGTCTCGGGAGCGTCGACGGTCTAAGCTTGAAAACGCAATTTTCGCCGCGTCGCCGCGACTTTTCTACATCGAGATATCGGCGAACGGCGGAATCGTTTGACGGGGACTGAGGCCGCCGACGATTGTGCCGCGTCCCACTTTTCGCCGCGAGTTCTGAAGTCGGCGGCGCAAACGCGTCGCCGACTTTGGAGATACATAAAGACCGATATCTCGGTGAAAAATCGACGGTGCGAACGCGGAAGCAACCCGAGCGGAACATCGTCGCGCACGGCCGTATCAAAACCCCACATCCGGCTTCCAAACTTCAAATAGGGCCCGGATAACTTTATCGGACCCGGCAATCGGTAATAAGGAGCGAAACGCACTGCTACATAATGCCCTGATCGAGAAACCTGATCAAATGTCCATCAGGACCAAATCAGGCATCCAAATAATGACGTCATCGCTGGTCAGGGTATAATCCGGGAAATACTGCAAGACAATCGCCACACTCCGACCGGATGATACCGACCGATAGAAGAATATAGTTGAATTAACTATAATCTCACTATATTTTATAGTTCATTTTGGCGTCAACCATATTTTTATAGTTCGTGGAAACCTGCAAAATATAGTAGAATAAACACAAATATATGGTCAATGATTGTCTGAAATAATTGTTTAGTTACTTTTACCACATATACGGTAACTTCTCATTCACAAATATAGCGAGATTTAATTAATATTCATATAGTTACATCTGTCATCATTCAGCAAATATTCTGGTAATATCGACTGTATAAAAGAGTTATTTTACCTACCTACTATTTTATATTTGTATCCATGTAATAATATTAGTTTAACTTACTATCATTTTTAGTAAAAATATCATATGCTCGGTATTATACTATGCCTGTATCGCAATTATTACCGATGTTATGGTAATACTTACTTTATAAATATGGTATTTCGGACTATAATTTAGTTACTGCATCATTATAGTTCCAAATATCATACACTTTTCTCTCAGCGCAGGATCCATTTACAATGCCTTCTTATGGCTTGTGCCTAGTCATGCCATATCAGGCCGAAAAAGTTGCCGTGTTTGATTTCTGCTCGGGAAACGCCATTCTCGTTATTCCGCTCTGCGCGTCGCCGCTGCGCACTCGTCATGACGCGTGCTCACGTGCGGTGTCTATCTGTCCTCCACCCAGAGCTACCGGAATGTATCTGGATGAGGAAAGCAGGCAGCGCCGAAAGTTCCTGTCCTGGTGTAGAACGCAAAGTTTCTCGCGTGTACTCCGTTCGAAAAATTTCACCCTGGCACTTTGCGGAATCTCGTCGTTTCCGCCGGATAACACACGCGTGCGCCGAGAGCTGCAGCATTCGACGTCGTGCAACGCCGAGCGCGCTACGCTCGACGAAATCACTCCTGGCTGATGCATGTTTACGAATGCTTGGCCGCCGAGTGGGTCGCCGCTGTTGATTCCGAGTTTATCAAGCGACTGTAATCCGATATCAGGCCAAAGTTGACTGTCAATACCGAGACGATATTGGAATCACGTGCCTGCTAATTAACTTAGCGATCATAACGCTGCCTCATTAAGATTAATTCAACGTCGAGACGCTAAGAAGCTGCGAGAAAAGTGCCCCCCCCGCCTCCCGCCGCTTGCCCCGACCCTATCCGCGAGATCGTTGGCCCGAGCGCGCGCACCCCCTCGCAGAATTACAAGCTCCTCGCGCTCACGATCGTCTCGCTTTCAATTAAACCTACAACCATATTACCGCGAGGATCCAGCAAGGGTATATATTCTATTATACCGAGAACCCCGTCTCGCGAGGGTCTTGCGGAATCCTACGACTTCCTAGATCGATAACGCATCCCCCGGCGACCCCCGTGCGAGGCGAAGCATTTCGCGTCTAACGATCTGATGGTACTTTTTGGTTTTTTTTCAACGATTTTATCCTTGATTACCGTTGCGTTTCAAGATCCGCGGATAACGGGACACGACGACGAACCTACGCCGATAATGCCGCGGGTGCGGCGGGAAGCGGGTCATTAGAGACGTCGCGTTATAATTGTACGAATTGTATAATTCGTTGATTCTCGATTCCGCTCGACGGAACAATGACACCCAGATGGACGCGGCATAGTTTGCCTCGCCGGCATATATTATGTGATTCGCCAATTGCAACAGCGAGCCGACGGAGAAAGAGAGAGAGAGAGAGAGAGAGAGAGAGAGAGAGAGAGAGAGAGAGAGAGAGAGAGAGAGAGAGAGAGAGAGAGAGGCGGACGGAAAAGAGGAACAAAGCGCGAGGCGGGAAAAAGTAGCCCCGAAACGAGCGTCGCGACGCGACGCAACTGCGCGGGCGATAATCGAGAGCCGCGAGGCTCGATAAAAAATACAAAAATATCGCGCCAGAGTTGCGTCGCGTTGGCAGGGAGGCTGGTGGAACGGCGGGCAGCACGGGGGGAGGAGGGGTTCGGGCGGCGCGCGAAATTGCGGATAAATTATTCCCAAGATATTTCGATAGTATCTCTATAACAAGGTAATGGCGGGACAGAGAGAGAGAGAGAGAGAGAGAGAGAGGAAGCGCGCGTTATCGGGGTCCGATCAGCCGACAAGTAGGGTGCCGATAAACGAGCTCGTTGCGAGCATTTGCCAGATGGTTGCACCGACGCCTCCGAGCTTAAGCGATCATTTCTAATTTCTCTCGGCGAGCGTTAGCCACCGCCGCCGCCGCCGCCGCCGCCGCCGAGTTAAATCCGAATTCTGACGGATTAAATCTGGGAGCAACTCTTCACGAGAGCGGCTAGTTTATCGCGGCCTCGTAGGCGCGTCGTTAGACGTCTACCGCGCGAGCGAATTACCGCGTTCCGCGTATGTGTGCGTGCGAAACGCGCTCTCAAACACACGCTGTGAAGCTGTGGATGCGTGCGATTTATAAGCGGCAGTAGTGGGCAGATCGCAAAGTACGCGGGGGGATCTAAGTTCTAAACGGACTTTGTAGCCAGCTAGGTGCCCGGCTGCTTGACTGCTGGCTCCACTGGCCGGCTAGCTTACCGAGCCTGAGAACGCTCGATAGAACAACAACAACTACTACAACAACAACAACAACAAGAACAACAACAATGACGACGACGACGACTCCCAAATGACCCAACAGGTACAGGTACCACCCCCGTCTCGCAGACGATACCTAATGTCTCTCTTTCTCTCTCTCTCTCTCTCTCTCTCTCTCTCTCTCTCTCTCTCTCTCTCTCTCTCGTTCTCTCTCTGGCTCTCCTCTTCGCACCCTCGCAGCCCACTCGGAAGCGTTCGAATTACAAACCTCGTGTTTCAGCGTCGAAAGTCCACGTACACGTACGAGTACACGCTTTTCCGTAATCCTCCGGTAACACGCGAACAATCGCGCGCGCAGCTGAGAATGCGAAGATGGCGGATGGGGGTCGATGGACGGCGCGTCGACGGGTGGGTATTCGTTGGCCACGGCTGTTGTTTTACGGCACCGGGGCCGTTTCGGGGCCGCGCGCATCATCGGGGCTTCCGAAGCGTTCTGTTCGAAGCTCCGGCGCCGCTACGGGGTCGACGCGGCTAGTTTGCCGAGTAATAATACGATGTTGCGTTTTCAGCCGCGCGCGCTATTATTCCCAGTCGCAGCTGTACGAGCCGCTGTAACGAGATACAGGAAATTCGAAAAGCCTCCCCTTCTGCCGGCCGTAATACGCTCTTTTTTCCCCGGCGCCTCGGCGCCAATCATGCGCCGCGCGCGCGCGCGCGAACGAGCGAGCGAGCGAGCGAGCGCATTCCGCTTACTCGCGGATTCTCGAAAAATTGCTAGCGCGAATTATTAACCGGCCGGCGAGCTGATCGAGCTCGAGCGCGGTGCGCGCGCAGGTTATTTCGCGCAAACGGTGATTTCGTGCGTCGGACATTCATAAATCGTCCAATATATTCTCGCGGTGTGTGTACGTATTTTTTTTTTTATTATCCCAAAGTGATCGTCATTATTCCCTTAACGGGCGCAAAAATGGATTTCAATTTCGGCCGGAATGGAATCTACCCACCGACAGCGAAATACCGGCGGCGCCGCTGTTTATTTAGAAAATATCCAGCGACGTTACAAACAATGCTTCAATCCATATATAATTTGCCCGTCCGAAATATCGGACGTGTAAGTATGTGTGTATACGTACATGCACTGCTACTACGCGTAACAGCACACCCCTGTATGATAGAACCTCCCCCCCGTTACATGTCCATATACTTTCGGCTCTCGAAAATTCAACGCGTGCATCCTTACTTTAGTACTTTAGTAGTGGCCCGGTTTGCACCTCTGCGATTCTGTACAATCGATCCTGCCAGCGAAGAATAAAAGAGAGAGAGAGAGAGAGAGAGAAAGAGAGAAAGAGAGAGAGAGAGAGAGAGAGAGAGAGAGAGAGAGAGAGAGAGAGACAGAGAGAGAGCGTGAGCGAGAGGGAGAGTGCGACGGAGGGGGAGGGGAGAGAAAAATAGAGAAAGGAGGAGCGGAGAGAAAGAAATGAGAGAAAGTCTCGTAGTCGCGAGTCGACTTTTTTCATTCCCCGCGATAAGCGGAGATAACAACGGCGACAAGACAACCGGAGGCCAAATCGCCGGATATTTTTCGCGAAGTCAGACCTGTATAATGTACCGCGGTCACGTTGCACTTTATTTCGTCAGACACAGCGCGAGACACAGACTTACCCGACGCTGCCGCTAGCCCGGGTGGTAGTAGCCTGTGTGCAGCTCGGGAGAGAGCTTCCATGCGAATAAATATCAAATAAAGAGCTAAGAAGCTCGCGCGTCAACTAGCGCTATATCGCGCCGCTCTCGATCCGCGTAAGACGCTTTTAACGTTTTATTACCCGGCCACTCACACCGTCTTCCTCCGCCTCTGGCCCCCTCCCCCCTCTCTCTCCTTCTTTCTTTCTCTCTCTCTCTCTCTCTCTCCCTCTCTCCCCCTCTCTCTCCCCCTTTCTCTCTCTCTCTCTCTCCCTCTCTCCCCTCTCTCTCTCCCCCTTTCTCTCTCTCTCTCTCTCTCTCTCTCTCGAGCGGTTTCTCTTAGACTAGACAACCACCATTCGACACGCCCTACGAACTTCTTCCCCCGTACGAAAGATTTAAATTCACTGGCGCGCTAGAACGCCCCCGTTCCCTTTGCCAACTCCTACGCGATATCCATTATGCTAGCAAGGGAATGAAAACGAATGAAACGAAACGACGTGACCGTGCCCGCGTCAAGCCACTCCGTCGTGGCGGTTCTTTCTCGCAAATCCGTAACGTACGACTCCGCCGATTCTCCGTCGAAATAGGAAGGGCGGAATTTATTCGCGCTGTGTGTAATATGAGGCGCTTTCACGGATCAGACCTCGGTCTTTTCCGCCGACGGCATATTCGTGAGCGCTTCTCTCTCTCTCTCTCGCTCTCTCTCTCTCTCTCTCTCTCTCTCTCTCTCTCTCTCTCTCTCTCTCTTTCTCTCTCGACTGATAAATCCGCGGTATAAATTAGTCAGCCGTCCCGAGCAAATTTCAATTGTTGCCCTTTTTCCATCCCCGCCCCTACGTGCTATCCGCATGACCTCGCGCGACCTTTGCCGATGAGGATGGGAGTACGCGATGAGCTACTTCGATAGAGCTTTCGTTGCCGACGAGGAGCAAGTATAACGAGATATTCCAACGTGGCCGGCTGGTCGAGCGATCTGTTGCTCGGCGAATTAGTATTTTAAATTCCGGCCTGTCGCGCCAGGGCATTTTTCTATCGCGTCGACCTATTGCGTCAGCCTCGCGTCTACGCACGCGTCTCTCTCCCTCATTCTCCCTCCCAGCTACTCTCTTTCTCACTCTTTTTCTCTCTCTCTCTCTCTCTCTCTCTCTCTATGTTCGACATTTTTCAATCTGCCTTGTTCTCGAGCTATTCAATTTTCACGGGTGATCGAATCTTCAATAAGAATAAAGTTAGCATTGAAAACACCCACCCCCCTTCGAATTTCAAGCGCGACGTCCTTTGTTGCATTCGAATCTTCCGTCTCGGCGATCACAAAATTCACTCCGCTTCTCGCACCGCGGACGAGAGGGAAAGAGAGAGAGAGAGAGTGAGAGAGAGTGAGAGAGTGAGAGAGAGTGAGAGAGAGAGAGAGAGAGAGTGAGAGAGTGAGAGAGTGAGAGAGAGAGAGAGAGACGAAGAGAAAGAGAGAGAGAGAGAGAGACGAAGAGAAAGAGTGCGAGCGTCGTTAAACCAAAAACACTCCGGCATTCGTTTGCATTTGTATATAGTCGGCGCGTCTTGGCAACTAGCGCGGTAATAACTTTGTAGTTTTGCCCGTAATGGATTCGAGGTGGCCAAATGGTTACGTCGGCCCGCTAGAGTCTTCCATGTTTTTCACCCGCCCTCCTTTCTCCCTGCTTCTGGTCTGTCTGTCTCTCTCTCTCTCTCTCTCTCTCTCTCTCTCTCTCTCTTTCTTCTCACCTCGCGCCGTGCTCGCACGCTCCAAGAATAAATAGCAATTTCACGGTTCGAAATGCGTATGATGACTTGACGTGACACATTATATCCGGAATTCCATCTTCCTGATAATGCCGCGGCGCGAGCGCGAGCGCGAGCGCGAGCGGAGAAAGAGGCGAAAACGAGAATCGCGGCAAACTTGATATCCGCGTGTTCGGTTCTCTTTATCGAGTCCCTGCCGCTCTTTCTTCTCTCGCCACCTCCATTGTTCAATACTTGAAATATCTGGAGCGTAATATTCTCGCGTAACGTATGCTCTCGCGACGAATAGGAATTATACAATAGAATTTATGCTGTCGCCGCGGTAGCTTGGAAGATACGTGTAATGAGGTAACAATGGGTTTACTTTACGCCCCGCGCGCGCGCGCACCCGCGTGTATGTTAATTATCATTTAATATTTCGGCCTACATGGAGAGCGCGCGCGCGATATTAATCGGTCGCGAAAAATGAAGTTAAAATTAACGGCATCGATAATATCAACAGCACGGCGACAGTATTAACCGGCGCGCGCAAACCAGCGTTGAAATTTTGGTTCTGCATTAATCCGTTTTGCGGATTCCGTCGATATCGGAGCGCCGGCGGAGCTGTGTACGCCGCACGAAGTGCGCGCTCTTTGTGGCTTGCATTGTTATTTTTCAGCGTCGGAAATAGTTACTTATCGCGCAGATTCGCCGCGATTTATTTATGAAAAGGACTTATTTGGGGATTATATTTAACATCTGTCCGATCAGCCGAACGCGCGGCGTGTGTGCAACGTTCGTTTTTAACCCCAGCCTGTAACGTACGACTTTCGCGGACGTGTTGAACCGTAAAATGAAATATGCGCGATAAACAAATATCAAATAACCTATTTGATAATTACAGTGCAGTAACTTAGGTAGATAATTAATAAAGATTGCACAGAGAGGTTAGGTGGGTGGAAATGGAACGACAAGCTTCCGCCTTTCACAGTTCTGTGTTATCCACTCGCGTAATAAACATATCTCGACGGCGTCGAAAATTTAAACATTTTAACAAGCTAGAAAGGAAGAAGTCGTAAACCTCGTCGCTTCTCGCGATCGTCGTCACTGCGTCCCGGCTCCCGTCATCATCCTGACTCGGCTCGCTGATTTCGCTCGCGCCCGGCACCGAGAAGGTACGGATTTAATCGGAAACGCGGCGCGTTAATTAATCACCACTTAAATCATACCAGACTGCAAACGGCACTTAGCTGCGTACGCACACACACACACACACACGCGCGCGCGCCTGCAGTCGTTTTAACAAAATCCATCGTTCGCTCGTTCGGCGACCACCTCGAAGGTCCGGGGATATGTGTCGGAATATATCGATTGTATCGCGATATCTCAATCACCAGCGAGCGCCGCTCTTTGATTGGTGGCCGTTAACGCCTCGCGATTGGCGCGGAGGGGGGGGGGTTGCTCTCCCTTCCGAAGGTGTCGATTGTTTGGGGACTCTCGCGTGTCGTGTCCTCTTCCGTGACCGACTCATTACGCTTCGAGCCGGCGCGGCGGCGGAGCGCGTGGACGAGCCGGTGCGTTATTTACAATTCCCGGCGGGCGATTAAAATATTTCGCCAGTTGTCGGGGAGCGTTTCATCGGGCGCTTCCGTTTCGCGCGTGGCGATCGAATCGTGTTTACGCGAGTGTGTCGGTGTCGGAGTGCGGCCAGGAGATGCTGCGGCAGCAGGATATTCGTGCAGTCCCAGGTACGCTCGCGATTTTTCATTATGCAGGATATTCGACGGATTTCACGAATATTATGAGGTAGCGCGGGTCGAAATTTAGAATCTATCCTAAGACCGGCGTCCGTTCGTACTTGGTCTCGTCGTTTGATGAACAATCATAACCCTATGAATGTCTGATTATTTGTCGAGCTGTGTGCTCATTTTATACAACAGGAGATATCGATTCACGGCTGGCGAACAACGGTCGCCGCGGGAGCGAATCTATAAATAATCGCGCCCTCATTTTCAAGGGTCGTAAATAGTTGACTATTATGAATACCGGCTCGTGTCGCGCGCGAGCAGCGAGATCGTTTTTCTAACGGACGACGCTTCGTGGAAAGCGTGCGAGCTGTGTGTCGATTTGCATCTGCTATGTCGGGATTCATCCGATTTGATTACACGCCGAAGCCGATTTAGAATTCCCATTAATGTATGCAAAATCTTATGTATGTCATCCTTATATATCCCATTTATTTCTCTCGCCGCTCCTCTCTCTCTCTCTCTCTCTCTCTCTCTCTCTCTCTCTCAAACATTTCAGTTCCGTCGAGGTTTCCTTTAAAAACGTAATAACAAGGGGATTATTGCGAGAAAAAGGTCTATTGCTTTATTTAGCAACCTCCGCTCCTGCAGTAATCTTTGTTGGAGATTATTTAATATTTACTGGTCAATGTGCTTTCTCTTATCGCGCGCACACGTTCTCCCCGCAGTCGAGTAAGCCGCGTAATTAATAAGCCCCGTGTTGGGTAAGATCGCGCGAATGGAAAATATTGGGATAATCAAGTACTAAGATAATTCCCGAAATAAGCGTATCAAATTTCCGCACGGAGAGGGAACGGCGAGCGAGTAAAAGCGGCGCAGCCGCGAGTAAAATGCGCTGCGTCTGAGGCTGTCTGAGGCGAGACAATAGCGCGCGCAGTGCAGTGTTGTGTCTCTCAAGACTCTCCGGTCTGAATCCTCCAAATTTATTCGGGACTCGGCGGATTAATGTGGCGAAGGAACCGGCCGCCGAGAGACGTCGCATCGCCGATTTTTCTCTCTTCCTTTGGCGCGCGCGCGCGCCTTCTCCCTCCGCTTCGTAATTAAAGCGTACGCCCGCTCGCGCGCGCGCGCGCGGTCACGCGTGACTTGTAACCGAAGGAGAAAAGATCGATCGCGCGTGATTCATCGCCGTACGCGCGGCCAATCGCGCGACAGTCCGCCAATGTTCTGCCGAGACGCGGCGGAATAGGATTCGCGCGCGCGCGACAGACGAAATCCCATTAATCCGGCGATTCATTTGATGCCCCATAACGGGGTTAATAAAATGATAGGGGCCCGGCTCGGTCTGCCGACGCGGACGGTCGAATGGATTTTAATGGGATATCGCTCGGCGGAGATAACGGAAGTATTTAATCGATATTGCATTCCCTTATAACGAAATCCCTCATAGCGCGAGAGCGAGCGAACGGCGTTGCCGTCCTAGGCGTTACCGCTTGATAATCCGCGTATCACAACTAATTCGGTTATCGGGGCTTGAACTGCAGTACAGCGGCGCGTAGTGAAAAACACACGCGCAATAATCGCGGGAAAGGGTCAGCGAATTGTTGTGCGACCGTCGAGATTTCATCGGCGCGCAAGTGCACCGTGTCGATAATATACGCCGCGCGATACGATATTTCGCGTCTTATCGGACGCCGTGATTTCACCGGAATATCGCAATTTCACACACACACACACACACACACACACACACACGCGCACGCGCGCGCGCGCGCGCGCACCATCGTCGTCTACGTTGTTACGTCGTCGCGACAAGCTGTTCTAACGTCCGGACGTAACGCGCGTTTAATTCGCGCGATCGCTCGGTAACTCGGCCGAGCGCGAGGCAGCGCCGTGCAAGTTGGACGATGAATATTGCAAACGTTTCGACGAGAGAAGTTGGATATCGCGTGACAAGATGTTCGCGGCCCCTCGACGCATTCCGAATGAAACGGTATTGTTGTTGCGAAGCGAGCGCGGCGTTTCCGCCGCTCGCCTCGGCCGAGGACGAAATACGTGACGTTCATCGCGTTGCCAGGATCGAGCGCGATGCGTGGTGAATGAGCTGGTCAGCCCAGCCAGCCAGCCAGCCAGCTCGCCGGTTCTACGCTCGAAAACACTTGGCCATCGGTTGGAGGAGTCATCAATCACGATCCGAACTCTGCGAATGGCCACGGACGCCCTCGCCGCTCCTATTTTCTAAAGTATCGGGCCGTGTCGGTGGGTGCGCTGTTTATGCGAGCGCGGGGGCCCGTGAGAGAGAGAGAGAGAGAGAGAGAGAGAGAGAGAGAGAGAGAGAGAGAGAGAGAGAGAGCGCGCGTGAGAGAGAAGATCCTTCTCGCGGCGATGTACAGCCACCGGCTGTGTATTTCGATACGTATATTTTCAAGCTCGCACGCGCTCGCGTATTTTTATTCGACGCTTTATTACGTTCGATGCAATTTCGCGCGTTCCCTCGCGAGCTCCCCTCACCCTCACGCGGCTCCCTCCGCTTCCTCCGATTCTGTAATCCGGTGGCATTAACGCGGACGAGACGCCATTAAAGCGGCGCTTCGTAAAAATTGTCGCGCTCCTCCCTCCTCCGGCCTCGCTCGTTAATCGGTTCGCGTTAGATCGCGCGCCGGCGGAAATATTATAAGCTTCTGATGCAACGTCGCCGCTGTTGTCGTCGTCGTCGTCGTCGTCGTCGTCGTCGTCGTCGTCGTCGTCGTCGTCGTGGTGAAATATCGCCCGGCACGTTTTCGATATTCGATATGCGGCGGTAGTTGCTCTTCATTTTCGCGAATTCATTGTGTACCGGCCAGCATTGTTGCAGCCGGACGCGCGTGAACGCGTCAGAACATATAAATGTTAAATTTGCTTAACCGAATTTAACATGCATCGGGGCTAGCTACATATTTGAATAAGCTTTTTCTACAAATATCATTTGCTGGATAATTCACTAGCGAGCTCGCGAGCGCGGTAGCGATTAAAACGCGTAACCGACCGTCTTCTAACTCGCGCATCGCGATGGATCGATCTGGGATTTACGGTTGAATTATTTATCCCGCTGTTTGTTATCCTGAAATTCGAATATTGCTCGCGTAACGTGTATGCTAAATATTCGTATTAAATATCGTGCATTAAATATCAATTATAATGTTATCTCTTTCTCTCTCTCTCTCTCTCTCTCTCTCTTCTCCTCCTCTTTCTCTCTTGTCGAGTGCCTCTCGCTGAATCATCTCGAGATCGATCGTCACCGTCGAGCCTGTCGATCATTCGACAGGTAAACGGGAAAAGACGTTCCTCGAGGACCGGGTAAACTCCGTCCGAGGTGTATTAAACTTGCTAAATCCAATTTGCATAAATTTGGCGTCACAGCGACTTGGCTCTGTCTTTGGACGTCTACGGGGCGACGTTGCATCAGTAGCGCGTCCGTTCGCGACTATTTCGGTAGCTTAATTCGCGCATGATTGATGAAAAAGCGACCGCTCTCTCTCTCTCTCTCTCTCTCTCCCCCTCCCCCCCTCCCCCCTCCTCTCTCTCTCGAGCCGCCGATAAAAAACGTCCGTACCGTAAATCGTCCCGGCGTTTATGCGAGTGCAAATATGAGATTCGCGCGCTAGGAACAATTTTATTGATGTAAAACATCGCGTTTTCTGCCGCGCTCACTCGCTCCCACAAGAGACACCGAGAGGGGGAGGGGGCGCAGATATACAGAGAGAAAGGGAGAAAAGCGAGTTTCCCGCCGACCACGCAACCGCGAGCGTTGGCGAGTGTTGCGAGAATTTTAATAATCCCCGGTGTAACAAACGTTAACTTACGTGTAGCACCCGTTGAGCCACATACTCTGGCAAAAATGTTCAGCCTCCGTGCAACCAATCGTTCGTTCGTTCGTTCGTTCGTTCGTTCGTTCGTAATTACGCTCACGTACGGCCCGCTGCTACTCAGTCACGTTGATCGATCGTCCGTAATCTATCCCCCCCCCTCCCCCTGCCCCCTGCGCGAAACATCGTACAACGATGTGATTTCGATCTCTCGACGGCGTGATCTCGTCCGGCGGATCGAATATGCGAAATTCCGGGAGATTCCCCGGCGTGAAAGCCGAAGAGTTTATTTATACCGCGATATTCCGACCCTCCCTCCTCCGCCCCTTCCGTACGTGTCCCTTCGTGTTCTCAGGGCATCTGGCGTTGGGGTTATTATTTCAAATGAGGTTTGTTTGGAGCGCGAGAGAGAATACCATCACCACCACCTCCTCCTTCTCCTCCTACTCCTCCTCCTCCTCCTTCTTCTCCTCCTCCTCTTCCGCGGTAAACAAATAAATTATTTGCCTGCCCTAGCCATTATGCCACATCAACTGTTATCTTACTCTCAGTTATATCCACCTGTGATATTTCCTGCCCCCGTATGATCAAACAAGGTCCATTCCCAGCCGTGGTCCATTAATGCCGCGATTATTCCCACCGTAATTTTCATACGTGCATTTCAGCTCATTTCAACGGTAGGTCCTCCTGCATACATATGTATTCGAGTACATGTGTATACGCACATATATACACACACACACACACATATATCCAACATACAGCGTACGATCGGGCGAATTTCGCTTTAAAACACCGGGCGGTATGACGTGTTGGTTGTCAAAGCAGGATTAATAATCCGCGATAATTATGATGATCCTCGAAAACTTTAATACGGCTAATGGAACATCGTCCAGCGTGGGTGTCGCGGTACTCTTTAATCATGAGGATCCTCGATGGACTCTCCGACGTACAGCGGGAGCGTATACAGTCGCTCGGTATATAATATCCCGTCCGTGGGTAAACTGTTTCGCATTATTAGACGCCTCGATTAACGCACCCGGGGGGCAGGGCTGGAGGGAGGGAGGGAGGGGACAGCGAAACAGGAGTCGAACAAGGGAGAGCGGAGCGGAGTAGCCCGGGGGGGGGGAGGGAGGGAAGGACAGTTATTTCGTGCTAATTAATTCATCGATCGTCGCTATCTTCCGACAAGTTGCCCACCGCTGTCTTTGCAATTCCAATGACGCGATGGCTTCGAATTCTCATTCCCCTCATTAGTTGCCATTTACTCTCTCTCTCTCTCTCTCTCTCTCTCTCTCTCTCTCGACGAACTCGCGGCTTCCAGTAGCCTATATGACCGCGCCTCTCTCACTGCCCCCTCACTAGGTATTACTATTTTCCAGTCGCTGTGCGCAGCTCGGCGTGCGGCAACTTCGCCGTAAATTCCATTTTAGAGGGGCTTTGTCCGATTTAAGTAATTAGCGCCGGGAACTTGATATATAATAATAATGAACGTTTTGTATCTCGACGCGATAAATGTGTACCCGCTTGTAGTTTCCCCGCGAGAGGGATAATTCCCCGCGAATGAGCAGTGTCGACATTTTTGCGAATTTACCAGACAGTTCGGCTATCCATCGGTCGTTTTACGCGTTCGAGAGTCCCTTCGCCGGCGGTTGTACGGTATGTATATCGGTCGAAGGGAGAGAGAGAGAGAGAGAGAGAGAGAGAGACCAAGGAGGAGAGAGCGAGCCGAGCGAGCCAAGGAGAGACGACTCGTGAGAGAAAAACGTCTCTCATTTACATATTCCCGACACCCGAGTGGCTTAAATACGGAATTCGATCGAGTCACGGCTGTGAAGATATCCGTATTTCCGTTATTCCAGCTGCGCGCGCGCGCGACGAGCGGCCGCCGAGTTTCGCGTCGTCATATTGTCCAACAGGTACCGATCTAAAATGCATCGACGATGCGACGTCGCTTCCGCCGAAACGTGGAACTTTCCGCTCCCCCCTCCCCCCCCCCCCTCCGCCCCCCGGTCTATCCTTTCGAGTTTAATCATTGCATTATTCAAAGCATCGCGGAATCGCTGAATCACGGAATCCCGGCGACTGAGAAAACAGCGCCGCCCGGGCAAACGGAACGTCGGGCTTGCGCGCGTCACTACTTACGCGCGCTCGCGCGAGACAGAGAGAGAGAGAGAGAGAGAGAGAGCTATGTGCGTTGTCAATACGCGTTAATTATTACGTCGAGCGAGCATTCGAAGCGCGAATATTTGTCGATCGCGGTGGAAGCCGGAATACACATTTGCTTGAATAGCGACGGGATACGCGCATCAGATGGTGCCGACGATGATCGCTTCTGACACGAGACGCGGCGGATAGAAGCGCGGCGTCGTTACGCTGCGCAAACGTTGCCGACACACACGTCGCGATTTATCAATTTGGGATGTCACGGCGGGACAGAGCTTTCGCGTGCTGGATCGCGGAAACAAATTCCCCGCCCGGCAGCTCTGCACGTCGCGCCTTTGTGTCATCGTTCAAATCACTTTTTATTATTTTCCTCGCCGGCGCGGCGTTTCAGCAGCCGGCGAATCGTCGTCGTCGTCGTCGTCCCGTCGCCACCGCCGCCGACGACGACGACGACGACGACGACGACCGATCCCGAGGCCGAGTCAAGCGCCGCTAGATTGAATCGTTCGACCTGTTGGCATCTTGTCATCCGCCTTTCTCCCTCCCTCTGCGCTCTCCTCGCTGCCGGTGAAACCCACGTCTTACCCCCCCCCACCCCAACCTCGCATGTGTTATCTTTCCTTGCGCCTTCGACGATTCGCGTCGCTTATCGATCCGGCGAATTAAAAATTCGATCCCTTGTTCATGCTTGGCATCCGCCATCGCCGCCGCCGCCGCCGCCGCCGTCGCACGGCAAGTTCCTCCTCCGCGCGGTATCTCTCCGGGGAGAGCGCATCGGCTAACCGGTCGGAAAACGTATACACGACTAATACATAGGGAGAAATATTTACGAGTCGCAACTACGTACGAGCCTGGCTGCAGTCGAGGGGTTAACCGTTAAGTAAGCGTCCCCGGAGATAGGCGATCCTCTGTATAAGGCACGTGTCCCGTTCGAGAGGGAGAGAGAAAGAAAGAGTAGCGCCGGGCGAGCAGGAGCCGGAGATAAAGCAAGGTAGAATGAGAGAGAGAGAGAGAGCGAGAGAGAGAGAGAAAGAGAGAGAGAGGGGGAGAGGGAGAAAGGAAGGAGAGAGATAGCACGAAACTGCCAGGTAGAGAAGTTATCCGGAGCTTCCTCCTGCGCGAACCTGCTCCAGTCTTGTAAAATTCCCCGTGGGTGCACTCGCGCTGCCTAATCCTTCGCCTACCGAAAGAATGTTCCTCCCTGCGGGTTCACCGCGCTCTCGACGGAGTTCGAGTGTGAGAAGAGAGCCAATTCCCTCCGCTCGTTCTCTCTCGATCGTTTCCGACGTCTCGCATCCGAATCGACGACGCGATCGGCAGCTGGAATGAGTCGATCGGGTCCACCAAGGCGAAGAAGCGACTCTCGTCGCTCGGTCCTCACTCTCTGTGCCAAGTTTGCCTGGCAAAAGAATTCCTCACCCTGTTGTTGCACTCTCTCGTCGTCGTCGTCGTCGTCGTCGTCGTCGTCGTCGTCGTCGTGGTCGTCGTCGTGATCGTTGTCGTCGTCGTGATAAAATCTGTTATTATTTGAGTTGCCCGAGAAGGTTAGTTAGCGCGCACGCTCGCTCGCCCTCTCGCGAACTTGGCCAGCGAGATTTGCTGGAAACCGCAACTCTGAGTAAACCGGCTTTGCCGTGGGACCTTCACTCTCATATCGAAGTCTGTCCGGGACGTAAGGAGTTATTCCCGAGTTTTAGTTGACCCTTGTCCAGCCTGATCTACTTGGCTCGACTTTAGCGGCCGGCCGCCGTAGACTTAAGAGGAAACGTATGAAACTCGGGTGTCACAAGCATTCTCCGCGCCGCCTTTCGAACTTCACCGCGAAATCTCCGCGGCGGTCGTCGGATAGCCTATCCGAAACCTCTGTGCTCGTGGTGAACCGGGGGGGAGGGGGGCGGTGGGAGGGGGATACAGCTCCGGTGATACGCCGGCGCCGCGGCGTATCGCTGCCACCTCCGTGGCAGATGCACGCTAAATATTCCAACGGACGCGCACCATCGGCAACATATTAACTTCCGGACATCGATATCCTTCCGCCGAGACCCCGCCGAGTCGTCCTGCCTCACCTCGGCCGCGCCGACAAGCGTATAGACGGGACAGAGGGGAACTTGACTCCGCTCCGGTCGAGTGCGATTCGATTACGCTTTAAATATCCTCGCTCTCTCGTGCCTCGATCTCGAACCGAAGCCGAGATATTATTACGTAAGAATGATGCGCGACATTTCAGTGTCGCGCGTGCGTCGGCACTCGGCGCAGCAGTCACGTTTCCCCGATAGACGTGTGTCCTCTCCTCCTCGTCCGTATCACTTTTATCTCTCGGCCCGCTGAATGACATTACCCGGCTATGTTTCGAGAAATATCGACCGTACGGTGCGCGCGATATCGTATACTGCAGCGGCACATAATATCTAGATATCCGTTACGAGAAACGACGCTCCCCCTGCCTGGAAGGGGGGAGGGGGGGAACGTAATCTTTGTACACTCTCTGGCGTCTCCTCCGATTATCGATCGCGGTTTTGCACAATCGTGGGACAAAGGGAGACGCCGGAAACGAAGCCGGGGAACGAGAAGACAACGAGGGCGGGAGATAGAACGCCGGCGACGTGGAGAAACGAGAAGCGGAACGGAAAGCGTTACACGGTGTCTTTTTACGTCTTGCTGCGGGACGCTCGTAAATTATTCTAATGTACTCCCCGGGCAGGTCACCGATTACACTGATTTAGGGGCACCGCCCTCCTTTTTTGACGATGCCTCATCCGCGGCCCTTGGGATGCATACAAGACGTGGCCTGACGTTTTAATGTCGCCTTTTCACTAACACCCTCGCGAACTTAAAATGCTACCCTCTCTCTCTCTCTCTCTCTCTCTCTCTCTGTCTCTCTCTCTCTGTCTCTCTCTCTCTGTCTCTCTCTCTCCCTCCCCTTCTTTCTCCTCCTCCTCCTCCTCCTCTCTCGGTTCACCTCACTCGGTTCTACATGGCTTTCACCCGCTCCCTTTTCCTCGTCGCACCGCGTCCCCGAGCCCCTCCCCCTCCCCCGGCCTCTCCCTATCTGTTCCGCAGCCACCCTCCTTGACATCCCTACGGGAAAAGTTACGTTCGCCTGAGTTATAACGGACAATTAAAGCGCGCCCCGGTATCTGCTCGCAGCATTAATGGACCGCCTAGCTGCGGGCGTAATGAGCGTGGTGCACGCGCGCACGCGCGAGGGCGAGAGCGAGCGCGAAAGATCAACGCGGAATAAAAGAGAGGTGGGTGGAAGAGAGAGAGAGAGAGAGAGAGAGCGAGAGAGAGAGAGAGAGAGAGAGAGCGAGAGAGAGAGAGACAGGTTGCTTTCTTACCGCCACGTCGCCTTTAAAGAAACGGTAAACGCCGTGGCTGATGATATACTTGGGAATTATGCATTATACGCCGTTGTATGTCGCGAACGGGCGACCGCCCCCGGCTTCTTTGTGCCGCGTAAAACGCTTTTATGCACCGATCGACGATAAGTCGAGCCGGCGAGGTGCACCTGGTCGCGCATTCAGCCGCGATACGCGCCCGTCCCATAGTGTCCACGTTAATTGCAGCTTCTTCGATCAGCGTGAGGCAACACGCCGTCTTAGGCTTCGTTATCTTGCCTTTGTTCGACTCCGTCATGTTTCCCCTTCGGGGTGAAACCGCGCTTTTAGCGGAGCGTCGGTGCAGCCGCGAGCGGGCGCGAGCGAGAGCGAAGACGGGAGAAAAATCGCCGCGCCGAGTTAGGAGAGGGATCCGGCGAGATCCGCGGGCGCTGGGATGTTTAATTACGATGCAATTGGCGTTAATAATTACTTTAGCTAGACGCGCATTCAGCGACGTGTACCCAGTCATCAAATTGGATCTGCTCCTCCTTGTCGTCGCCCGTTATCTCCTTCTTTTCTGCGCGTTTTCGCGCCCAGTTCCGTTCTCCCTCTCCGTCTCTTTGTCCTCCTCCGCGCCCTGCCTCCCCTAACCCCCTCTGTAATCCGTTTCCTATCGCGACGCGGGGAGCGCGCGAAATGTCGGAGTTGTAATTATTTTCATGCGCTCTCGCCGCTCTCTCTCTCTCTCTCTCTCTCTCTCTCTCTCTCTCTCTCTCCCTCCCTCCCATCTCGCGCTGCTCATCGCGCGCTCGCGCAATTCCACGGCCGCGCACGGTAGACTCTCTCAGTCATAACGTTCTAATTTCCATCGCGCGTTTCGCGTGTAATCGACTCGCGAATCAAAAGTTCATCAACTGCCGTGGCCGGGGCTCGCGCCCTCCGCGAGACGGAGCTGTGCGGCGATTAAATGTTTCGCTCTCGGCGAAAGATCGAACAGCGTTTCTGCTGCATTCCCTTCCTCCCCTGCCCCTTTCTCCCCCCCCTCTCTCTCTCGCTCTCTCTCTTTCTCGCGCGCCCGCCGAGAGAGACCGACCAGCATCGCGCGTCGTTCTTCCCGCGACATCTAGGTATCCGTGAAACATCAGCTGACAGAAAAGGCGAACGCGCCCGCCGCCGCGCCGTCCGCGATATTCGCGGAGCGTCAAAAATTGCGGCCGATAAATCTCCCGGAAGCTTCACGTTTCCTGACGTGCGCGCGACGACGTCGCCGTACACACGTATCATAATTGCAAAATGTGTCTCCCGCGCGGGGATATGCAAGAAATGATATCCACCGTGAAATTGGATGATCGCGCGACTGCCGCTCTCCTGTGGCTCTAAAAACGGAAGATACCAACTTCCCACGGCTATCGACGTCTGTTAAGGATAATTTATGGTCCAATAAATCGGTAACTCGATCGCCGCGGCCATTCCTATTCTGCCTCTCTCTCTCTCTCTCTCTCTCTGCCCCCCGGGCTCTATCTCGCGCTCTTCCTCGCGCTCTCTTCCGGTATAAAGATCTCGGCGCGTTCTTCATTGAATCCGCCGACGCTTTCCCGTCTTATCTCGACCGTCGCGAAAGCTCGATTCGCGCCGTGCTTCGCGCCCAGGCGGCGCCGTTCTACGGCGATAGGCATACGTCGGCCAGGACGACCGAGTCGTTATCACCTGTCTCTCTCTCTCTCTCTCTCTCTCTCTCTCTCTCTCTCTCTCTCTCTCTTTCTCTTTCTCCCTCTCACTCTCGGTTCGTAGCAACTTCTCATCGGGCCAAGCGGACGTGCTCCTCCTCCTCGCGAATACATCGCAGCATCCGCTCACGTATACGCACGTAACACCTGCGGGGCCAAAAGGTTCAGAACGATAACAAGCCCGGATAAAGGAGGGTGAGCACTGTTCATGGCGATCCAAGCTGTGACCTCGCCATAAATTTCCCGGAAAGCCTGACGCCTGAAAATTCCTGCTGTAAGAACGAGAGCCGCGCGCGCGCGCACGAGAGGAGGCACTTCAGGTCCTTCCGCCCCCGCGCGTGGTGCTTGCTCTCTCCCTCCTCCATCGCTTCTTCTTCCTCCTCCTCCTCCTCCTCCTCCTCTTCCTCCTCCTCCTCCTGCTCCTGTTCGTCCTCGCGCTCGCGCGAGCCGTAATCCTTCGCTGGAGGACCATGGCCGATCCGAAAAAAGGCTCATTTGCTACGACGGGCCGCGCGGTGCCTTTTTGTCATCGCCGCGGCCGCCGATAACCGTAGCGCCTAATATCCGGTCCCGGCTTAACACCCGCGTTATGTTCCGGCCTGACAAATTCTCGCCCCATGAATTCCGATGTCAAAAGCACGAGGGGGGTCAGGCTGAGCGAGAGGGTGGGAGACGGGGCGGCGGCGGCGGCGGCGGCGGCGGGGGGGGGAGGGGAGCGAATGCCCGGAGCTATCTTTTATCGGAATCTATTAAAATTCTTCCGGGTGACAAATCCCAGCGAGAGAGCGAGCGACAAGTCCGCTCGAGAAACGAGAAACTCAGGTCCCGCGCGAGGTCCCCGGCGCGGTACTTTGATATAAATCTCCGGATACAATGCCGGCGCGTATTTCCGAAGGAGGGCTTCGACGAAAAGGCCGCGCGCGCGCGCGCGCGCGCGCGCTCGCGTGCGTGCGAAGTTCTTCCGTTCTTCCGTTGTAACAAATATTTTATTCTCGCGCATATCTCCTATAACATGATTCCCGACGGCGGCGGCGGTGGCGGCGGCGTGTTTCGATTTTTGTCCCCGTGCGTCTGTTTTATTCACGACAAAAGAGGTCGCGGGCGCGCAGGGGTCACGCGCAAGCGACGTGCGTGAGAACGCGGTGAACGCGAGGACGTACGAAAGGACGACGAGTGTGACGCTATTCATCGTTGAAGCCAAACGTAGGATCGATCAAGCTGCCAGGAGCGAGCGAATCAACTGGAAGAAAGCGAACTGAAAGAAGCGAGAGACGAGAGAGAGAGAGAGAGAGAGAGAGAGAGAGAGAGAGAGAGAGAGAGAGAGGAAGAGCAGTATTTATTACGCGCTTTAGGACGCACGTTTCCCCAAGCGGCGAAAAATTAATTAATATAAAACGTAATCTGTATGTCTTGAGCGGATGGCAAGAGGCAACACAAGTTGCTCGGGTTGCAATTCACATTCAATGTCTATAATATATATATAATATATAATATATATATATAACTATAAGTATTGGAATAAATATTGAAATATCAGAGAAAGAGAGAGAGAGAGAGAGAGAGAGAGAGAGAGAGAGAGAGAGGGAGAGGGAGAGGTAGAGATATCCGAAACCAATAAAGTTGAAGAGAAGCCCTCGAGCATGAAACAACGTCATCGAAGCGTTCAAGAAGAATAGAATAAAAATGAGTCCTAAATTCTCCGATAGATCTTGACCTCCTACGGAGTCGGAGGAGAAAAACGTTCCATAATGACGCAGCATAATAGTTGAAAGGACGCTCGCGAAATCCAGTCCCGCGTTTAGGTAATCGGAGTCTGTCGTCATTGGATGCTCTGGTCTTCTCTGATGCAATCTCAGAGGGAGATTTAACGTTCGTAGAAAGAATGAGAGAGAGAGAGAGAGAGAGAGAGAGAGAGAGAGAGAGAGAGAGAGAGAGAGAGAGAGAGAGAGAGAGAGGGAGAGAGAGAGAGGAAGGGAAAGCGATTCACCAAAATTCGCATAAAGAGGGCGAAGTAAGCGAGTTAGAAGAGAGATCATACGCAAAGTTTCGCTCGACGAGCGCGACAAGCGACTCTCTGTCGCCATTCGCGCGACAGCCATCGACACCGAGAGACAAGAGCGCATCGCGTTGCGCGCAATTAATCAGCAGCTTATTATTTAGCGGCGACACTAGTGAGCGGCACGCACACCGACGGCGAAGTTTCGCGAGTGCGTGTTGAAGCTTTGACGTGTTCTTAATATCGTTTGTATCGTTTATCGCATAATTAGTGTATCCGCGTACCCGCGGCTCTCGATCGTCTCTCGACGAGCGCGCGCGTGGAGCGTGTCGCATTTAACGCACGCACGCACGTCTTGAGATCCGCCTTGAGAAACGCTCGAGCCGAAACGAGAGACGAAGATTAACGCGCGCGCTGCGCTCATCTCGCGACGTGACCGCCGCCGTCAAGCCGCGACGTCCGTCAAGCCGCGGCTTTCTGCCGTCGCAGACGGGACTCGTCGTGGATCGTCACGCGTCAGGCGATGACGCGCGCGGTCGGTCCGTTAATTTCAGCAGCGGCAAAGTTTCCGCCGCGAGGAGCAGCCTCGCGTCCGCAAGTGCCGCAAGTGCCACTCCGCACCTGTGCTCGCGCCTCCCTCGCGCTCGCGCCCTACCTCGAAGGTACGTGACGACTCGGGAGACGATTGCGATGGGCGACATCTTCCCGGCGACGGAACGTGGATATCTCGCAGGTGCGCTCCGGCGCGCATCGAGAATCTCCGGCGATTGCGCGCGCGCGCGCGCGCGCGCACGCCGATCGATCGCGCGACCCGAGCGCGCTGCGCCGGGCGGGTAAACGCACAGGTGAAACGTTGACGATGACTGCGAGAGACGCGAAAGTTGCAATAAGATCGCGATGATTTACGGTCGGCTACTCGTGAAACGCGCCGGACAAGTAGTCGCGAAATAACGAAATAGCGCTGAAATAAATGAAGACGTGAATTGGTAACGCGCGAGGAGACACGAACAGAAGAATGTATCGATCAGCTTGTCGTCACAGCGCGAAGCGTGATCGTTGTTTATTTTCACGATCGAGGAGGTTCTCTCTCTCTCTCTCTCTCTCTCTCTCTCTCTCTCTCTCTCTCTCGTCGTAGCAGCGACGCGACATTTCGCCGAGCGGAATAAAATTGCGGGGGGCGGACGATTGACGTGGAGCGACTAATAACGCGTAGCGAGGAATTCCTCTTTGACGTCAACTTTCGTCGCTGACGTCCTCCACGGATAAGCGACTCTCGACCGGCTTTGCGAACAATTATATATCTTTCGTTGCGAAAGCCACCCTTGACGGATCCGGCAAGATATAGCGCGCATGAAATTCCCGCATAAATTGTGAGCGCGCTGCCAGCGTCGGTTTTGTATCTTCGGGAAGGATACGAGAAAAGTATCCTCGTACGCGCGAGACGCGCGCCGCGGCGCGCGCGGAAGGTGCGAGAGAACAATCCGGCCTGTGCCAGGCGATGTTTGTGCATCCGCAACTTTTAGAGCGCGGTATAAATCAAAAGCGAGACATTCTTTAGCCCTCCTCTCTCTCAGCCTCCCCCGACGTTTCTCAGCGAGACGCTGGGGGGAAAGAAGGGGATGGAGAAACAGAGGGAAAGAGACACGCACACACACACACACACACACATATATATAAAGAGGGAGTGAGAGGGGGAGGGAGGGAGGGGTGAGAACGTCCTTGCGCGCCAAAAATAAGCCGCCGCGTCTCTGAACGCCGCGAAATGCCGCCCCGATATATTATCTTCCCGTATAAATTTTACGAACTCGCCCTCGCACTTTCTCCCCCTCGCTTCGCGCTCCCCCCTCCGCCGCACGTTTACTCGTGCTCCTCTTCTCTCACGACGATGCTTTCTTCCGCGATGAAAGTCTGCGACGCCGCTGCCGACGACTCGGTCGCCGAGGAACAGGCAGCAGCAGCTCTCAATGAGCAGCGCGACGGCGACAACGACGCGATCTTCACGCGAGCGTGAAGAAACACAACGCACCGTCGAGCGCGATAAACTCGCAGCGGCGTACACGCCGCTGCGTAAACTCACGTAATATGGGAATCGTGCACACATACGTCTCGCCTTGGGAGATGTATTAACTTTCAGCCGCGCGTTCTCGTGTTCGGCAATAACATTATCCCGCGGCATTTCACGCCACTCTCGTCTCCCCCGCTCGCCCGCTCGTCTTTATCTCACGCGCGAATCAATGTAGGATAATGGCGCGATTACGGAGCCTACATCACGGCCAATTCACCGGGTGACGTTAATTCGGGGAAAGACAAATGACAGAGGGTCGCCTGCGTCGGCGACCGAAGCTGAAACTTTCCTCATAATATCCAGGCTAATGAAACCGCGAGCGCGGCGAGGATGATCCTTGTACACGCACACGTACACAACGATAAGCGCCAAGAGGAAGGGTGACGGAGGGGGAAAGGAAGTGACAGTGAGGAAGGAGAGGGAGCGGGATGGGAAGAGAAGCAGAAAGAGATGGAGTGTGTGTCGTCGCGCGATAGCCTTCGGCTTTCAGCACGCCACCGTCGGAACTTGCTGATCATCCTGACGCCAGTTCCTCCCCGCCGCTGAAACGCCGCTCCGTCGCTTTGGCAAATTTCCACGCTAGTCCACGCGTTATCTTACGGCCCCGGATAATTGTTTCGCGCGGGCGCGCGCGCGACTTTTCTCGGATATAAACTCGGACGTTTATGTCGTAATGAAACGCCGTCTAGTCGCGTGCGCGACGGTAATGCTGGACCCGCGTTGTCATGTCTAATTACGCTCGGGGAGGATTCATTTCAGTCCGCGACATCGTCCCGCAGCTTTCGCATTCCCCGCCTTGGTCTTCGATAATTGCCGATTGCCGCAAAGGCGGCCGCGGCGAGGAGAAGAGGATGGAGGAGGAGGAGGAGGAGGGAGGTGCGAGTGCTCGAAAGGTGATCTAATTGTTCCCTTGAAGAACCGTGTCGGGGATTAGCGCCCTCGGTTACGTGAGCTGCGTAATTAATCGTGCCACGTGCGCGCGCTCGGAGATCGTCGCCTTCGTGAGCGCCCTCGCGCGTGATTTTGTAAATCCTCGCGCGAGCGCGCGCGAGCGCGAAAAAACACTATCGCCGGCGGCGCGGCGTTACGGGGGCGTTGAACTGAGTTACGACGTCGTAACGTCGCGCGAGCGTCGCGTATACACACTTTGCGCCAAATTCCCATCGCTCTTCGGCCACGTGCTTTTTGTGTCAGATACGGGAGAGGGAGAGGGGAGAGGGGGGGGGCGAAAGCGAAAGCGAAAGCGAACGAGAGGCCGAGAGGCGAGATACTACACTGAATAATTTAATAAATCGCTGTAATTTTGAAACACGAAAGCGACAGTGGCGCGGATAATGGCGCGCTTTCATTTTATTCCGCGTCCGCCGGCGAATGCGCCGCGTGTACGTAGGCGGCCTGAAAAAATAATGATCGAGAAGCGTGCGACGAGTATTTTACGCCGCGACCGTTTCGACACACACACACACACACACACACGCGCACATACACATAGAGGCGTACACAGAGCGGCAACCTGTTAATCGAGGGCTCCGTCGAGATCGCCGGCGATAGCTATCGCGCCGTTAAATTGATAATTTTACGTGTCGTTAGGCTGACTCGTCGAGCTGCGCGCGAACGCCGATCGCCGAAAGTTCGCTCGACGTTGCGCCGCCCGCGCGCGAGACGTCGTGGCTCGCGCTTTGACGCGCGGAGTAACCGGTTTTTCAATTAAACTTCTACAAAGAGAGAGAGAGAGAGAGAGAGAGAGTGAGCTGCTGACAAATTAGAAGAAAAGAAGAAAAGCCATCGATCGCTGGGAATTTCTCGGCGGCGCGGCGAGTCGAGGCTGATGTTCTCTCTCGATCGACGTGCAAGCCGCGCTCGCGTTCCAAATAATATCTCCTTTGGCGCTGCTTCACGGTACGTCGCGACGAAAAATCGTAACGGTATGTAACCCTGCGAAAAGGTGAGGGTGAGGAGAACAGGAGGAGGGTCAGAGGAGGAGAGAAGGAGAAAGAGCGCGGGTGTGTACGTGCGGGTGTGTATACGCGATGCTTTTTGCCCAGATACATTTCCCCTCGCGCAAAAACACGGGGCGCACGGAATTGCATTACAGCGGCGGAAACGGGGACGAGATTTCGCAAGAACTCGAGAACCCGAGGGCCGAACTCGCGAAAGCAGCAGCGTGCCTACGATCGCGTTTTTCGCGGAACCGTGTCGCGTCAACTTTAACTAGCGCTTCTTATTTACGGCGCCGATTACGCGCGCTCTCGAGATACGCGAGAGCGATTGCGCGACAATGCAGGTAACCTAATCAGCACGAACGATTGAAATGCAAACAGTCGAGCGGCGGCCGCTCGCGATGCGGAGAACGCGATCGGAGACGCGATGGAGAGTATTTCGTCGGGGCGACGCGACGCGACGCGGCGGATTACGACGGATAAGCGAGGAATGGAGTGAGAGAGCGGCAAAAAGCGTGGTCAAAACACGCTGCTTACGTTGAATGGCGGCGGGGTGGCGAAGAAGAGAAGGAGGAGGAGGAGGAGGAGGAGGAGGAGGAACAGCTTCCTCGCGGCAAATCAACATAAAATATCGCCGTCTATACGTCGCCCGTCCCCGGCCGGAGGAAGATTGCACCTGAGATTTTTAGTATAATTAACGCGGGCGCAATGAAAGAAATGTCGCGAATGAATCTTGTTACTCGCTACGCTGGAATATGGCGCGATTCCATATAAATCTCCTGCCTTGGGATAAAAAGTAATAAACGTAGGGTCTGACGTCCATGGCAGTCTCGTTATAATTGAATTAAATGGTCATACTTTTAACCGAAGGGCCGGGTATCCTTGGCTCTCTCTCTCTCTCTCTTTCTCTTGCGCGCGCTACCCATCCGCGGAACTTAAAATATTAATTCGAAAACGTAAAATACGACGTCTCGATTTACATACTCCGTGTTAATGTTGCCGACGATGGACGTCACGGAATTAACGTCACGCTGGGCCGCGTCGCGCATCGGCGCCGTCACGTTGAACGAAATTGAATAATTCCCTGCGAGGATCAGTCGAGCGAATTACGCGCCTCGCCTCGCCTCGTCTCTCGCGCGTCGTGAACTTACAGATTTTGCATTCGCCGCGTTAATAAATCGCACACCCTCCCCCCTCCCCTCCGCCCCGCCCCCCTTGAACGCGCACACGGAGCGAACGTCGTTGCGAGAGGCGCGCGAAAATACACAGAGTAATTATTTTTCGACTGACGCTCCCTCGTTCCTTTCTTTCTCTCTCTCTCTCTCTCTCTCTCTCTCTCTCTCTCTCTCTCTCACTCACTCACTCTCTCTCGTTCTCTCCATCCATCGACGATACGGCTGAGGGTTGCGATTCCATCATCGAAAGCGTGGGTCTCGTTTCATTCTCACGCTGCGGGCGTAACCGGCTCCAAAAAATAAGCGGGAAATGGATCATTCCTCCTAACATTTGTCTTTCTCCGCGCCCCGCGTACTTAGAGCATCCGAGGCGCAAGTAAAATATTTGCGCAAAGTATACCGCGCGCGCGCGCGCGCGTTCTCCTGCCTTTCTTTTTTTGTTCTACATTCTTGCCATCTCGCGCCCCCTCCCTCCGCCGCTCTCGCGGCCGAGCCCTCGGCGCCGCACGATATCCGGCGTTTGTTGGCGTCTCGGGCTACGACTCGCGGCACGGTAAACCGGCTAACATATATTTTTACGGGGGATTACAAATCCTCCCGGTAATTCTGTCTAAACTATTTGCGGAGGGGATATACCGCCGCGTGGGGCGCGCAAACAATCCGCAAAACGCGAGCGCGTGAAACGCTCCGGGATCTGAGCTTCGCGCTTTCCTTCGAGGGTGGCGTATTAGTTGAGAGCGAGAGAGAGAGAGAGAGAGACGACGACGGAAGAAAATCTGTAGGAGATCGTCGATATATCTCTCGGCTGGCATTCGATTTCCTTCTCGGTCCTTTACGCGCGCGCGCGCGAGAGAGAGAGCCACGTATTATTCTCGCGAGGATAAATTGAGTGAAAAGAAATTGACGAGAGTCGAGATAATGCGTCGTCACTTTGACAGAGAAATTCCGACGAGGATGGAACGATGAATGAAAGAGAGAAAGAGGGAGAGAGAGAGAGAGAGAGAGAGGGAGAGAGAGAGAGAGAGAGAGAGGGAGAGAGAGAGAGAGAGAGAGAGAGAGAGAGAGAGAGAGAGAGGGAGAGGGAGAGGGGGAAAGAGAGAGAGAGAGAGAGAAGCAGGTCGAATGCGTATTCGAGCGAAATTCACACTCGAATATCGACGGGAAGTCGCGCGTGCCCCGCGCGGCCACGGCCGCTGCCTGCGACCACCGTAATGCCGTGTTTTATATTCGATTAATTCCGTCCGGTTTCACGCGAGAGCGGTCGGCAAACGGCAACGGCGGCAACCAGTCGCGCGGCTTCCTCCTTTCGTGGAAATTTCAAATTCACCGTCGAGTTAAAATTCCGCCGACCCAAGGAGCCCTCGTCGTCGTACTCATTTCTCATAATCGGAGGGGAGAGATCGCGTTTCTATGAAAAAGACCGAAGGAGCGAGCGAGCGAGAAAGGGGGAGAGAGAGAGAGAGAGAGAGAGAGGGAAAAGCGGAACGAGAGAAAGAAGGAGAGTGCGTATCGCGGTGATGTCGCCTCGCCGCGCGAGAAACGCGGCTTTTCGCGCGAGCCGTTTCGTTTCCCACGACTCGACGTTTCGAGTATACGGAGTTATGCCGCTCGCATCGCTTGGGGTTCCCCAAGTAGACAGCTCGCGGCACTCGTCGCGCTAATTTGCCCGGTGCTGTTTTTGATGGGGGAGGTTTATGTGGGAGGTATATTACGCGCGAAAGAGAGGAGAGCGCGCGCGGCCGCTCCGGTCCGCGCTTGCCCTTTTCCGTTTTATGCTTTATACATCGACTTCTCTTTTTCCTTCCCTCCCTCTTCCCCTCCCTCTCGCCCTCTTTCACCCTCACACACTCATACACACACACACACACTCTCTCTCTCTCTCTCTCTCTCTCTCTCTCTCTCTCTCTCTCTCCTCATGCTGCATCTCTCTTCGCAGCGAAGCCAGCGTTGGCTCGGGCCGGTTTATTAAAAGCAACGGAGGCCCGATATTTCCGTGCCGGAAACCGTGACAAAAAATCGAAATAAATAACGCATTCGCAGTGTTCATCCATCGGATGCCGCGCATCGCGAAGCGCTCGCGCGCGGGAATATACACGGCAACGCGCGGCGCGCAGGCGATCGTTCCGTCAGACTGCGGGACCGTGCCGATCTAGATACGCGCGTCGAGAGAGCGCTCGCGAGTAACAGGCCGGCCATGGCCGGTAATGGCCAATAATTGGAAACAAAAAGTGGCGCAATCGAGAGATCGCGCGCGGCGGCTTCAAATTGATTGTAATAGATACCCGCTTGGCCGCGCCGTGTAATGATTACGCTCGATGCGCTGTAATCTAAACGGACAGATCTACGGAACGACTGCCGCGCGCATGCGGGAGGAGTAGGGGAAGAGGGGAGGGGGGGGGGAGGAAGGGGAGAGATATGTTTATCCCGCGCAAACTTTCGGATTTTCGTATTAATAACAGGGATCGGGAGCGGAGCGCCGGAGTACACGATTGAAACGTAGCGCATCGCGCTGATATTGTGTTGTTCGTTGTTGCGAGTTGAACTCGAGGCACGATTAACGCGCGGAAGCACGCGAACGCTCTCGTCCATTTTGGAGCCGGAAATATCAAGTTGCACGCGCCGCGACCGGTCGGCCGACCGCGGCGCACCGGTTGCGTCGCGTCGTTAAACATCATCGCCGTGGCGCGCGCGCGCGGCCGAGAGGCGAAAGCGTGGACATCACCCTCCTGCATTTTGAGCGCGACCGTGGCCAGCCGCGATCACGGGATTTCAACAATGCGCGATCTTGGCGAAGTTATCCGGATAATTCGGCCCGAGCGGCGCAGCGCGCGCAGCCGGGCGTCTTCCTGTGAATTCGAGCTCGCGCCACCGAGCGACCACGCTCTCTCGCGCGCTCGCCCGTGTAATTTGGCCCGATGCGGCGAGGGAATGGGGGGCTGGCAGGGGAGGGAAAAAGAGGAAGGAGATCCCCTCCCCCCCTTCCCCGCCGACGAATGTCGGCTATCGCGTCGCGATGGTCTTCGCGCGCGATCGAAGCGCGGACGGAGGAATTACGCCGTCGTACGTGAGGACGGAGGAGGAGGGAGAGGGTAAGCGCCTGCCGGCGGAATTGGACGTCGCTGCGCCAATGCGCTAAAAAGTCCTCGCGTAGCGGAGTGTGGAAATTTTCGCGAGGGCTCGCGCGCGCGAACACCTTTAAACCACCCCCGCGCAACTCCGAAATACCCCCTGCCCCTCGCCTCTTCTTTTTTGTTCCTCTCCATTTCTGCCATTGCATTACGAATTATTTCGCTGGATGTGGCGCCGAGGAGGAGGGCCCTGTGCACTCGCGAATGAATGTGTGTGTGTGTGTACACATACACACACACACACAATATATGATACACAGGGTGTTCAGTGCAACGGTCTGCACGGTTTTGAGGACGCTTTCAGCGGTTTAGAGGAGAGATCGTGTAAGGCGAAAATTCACCTGTTTCATGCAAGTTGCCACTCGACGCGCGACGAAGGAAAATCGTGAAAAATTGTTCATATAGAAATCAACGTCACACTGGAGTTCTCAAATGACACCGTGCAATTTTTCTCTTCATGATATTGCGGGGGACCTTAAGACGAATCTACAATGCTCTGTCAGAAACGCGCTGGCTGGCGTGAGATAGATGAATGCTCACCTTCGTGCAATCTTTTCTTTAACTGTCAGAAGCGTCTCAAAAATCGTGCGGGCCGTTACGCTGAACACCCTGTATATTTTACACGCGCGCGCGCGCGCGCGTGTGTGTTCGTGTATGTGTGTGTGTGTGTGTGTGTGTGTGTGTGTGTGTGCGTGCATGTGTAAATGAAGTAAATGCACAGGAAGGCTCGGTAGAGTCGTACATATCTACGACAGGCATGTATCGGCGCAAATGTCCTCCCGCATATCTACTCGCCTATGTGTGTGTATATTTTATATATATATATATATATATATACATACATACATATATACACACACATACACGTATATATATAGACACGTACATGCACGCGCGTAGGACGTATGTAAAGAAAAGCTGACGAACGGAAGCGGAGAGGTAGAAATGGACGAAAAACGAAGGAGGACGGAGGGAAACCCTTTCACCTTGGGGGACAGGGAGAGAGGTAGGAAGAGGAGGAGGGGGCTCTCAGTGTTTCCAAACGCACTCCGTGGAAACTGCCTTCTATTACGGCTCGTCCGCCGGCACCTGGGCCCACCCTTTCACACAAAGGACCACGCAAATCCGGGCGCATCGAATCGATATCCCGATGGACGACGATGGTGGGCGGCGAGAAGAGAGCGGCCGAGAAGGCGGGGGTCGGAGGGGGAGAGGAGGAGGGCGGGGGGGGGCGGTCGAGTCTCTCTAGGTCTAGGAACGGGCCACGGACCAATTTCGCCGGGACACTTTGCGATTTTTCACTTTGCGCGCCTTCGAGCCCCGTAATCCCATTCTCCCCGGCTAACGACGGGAACGTGTCTCGGTCGCGCAGGGAAAATATCGACCATTGCCGCGACGCGCGACGTGCTGCGCGTTCCTCTTCGCTCTGCCGCGCTGCGCTGCGAGACGGCGAGCGGGCGCGCGTGCCACACGTCACGCGAAGAAGAAGGACGCCGAGTGTCGGCGCAGCAGCGGACCGTTCGTACCGAATCGACCGATCGCTCTTGACCGCTCCACGTGCGCTCCTTTGTCTCCGTGTTAAGGCTCATAATTAATTTCCGACCTGAGGCAGACGCCGCGCGCGCGCGATCCCTTCTTCCCCTTCGGACGCGAAATTGCATTTCTCAGGCGTGAGTATTTATACCGCGATCTACACGCGGAAAATTTACGTTTACTCTCGGGACGACGGAAAAAGGATTAAACTGATTTCTTTTTCTTTTGTTTTTTTCTTTTTTACCGGAGAGAGGATACGTAATGCGAAGCAATCGGATAATTTATCAACGCGCACAAACGACGCGCGATCTTTCCACACTTTGAAAAATATCTCGATAAAACGCGCAGATTTCAAAGCGCTAGATGCGGGTCAACGAGAGGAGCTCGACTTGTGAGGTCTCTCCGTCGCGCTGAAATCCCTAAGGACGGACACACAAAATTAACGCTAACGGCATCAATCGCGCACGGTAAACTCGCGCAAGCGCGCGCGCGCGCTATGTAACGCGGATTTCTCTCAAGGACGAGAGGCGGAAGTGAAAGAAAAAAAAAAGAGTGAGACAGAGGAGGAACGCGAACCTAATTAGGCTAAGTTACGCCAATCTCATCACAATTAGCTAAAGTGCTAATTATACTGATGACGTCGGCGGAAAGGAAGCTCACGTGTCACGGGGGTAGGCAGAGACTGCGGGTTAATGGTCGAGTAGTGAGTTTTAACGACGAAACGGGGTGAGAGATATTTACGTGGGAGCCATATGGTTGAGCAAGGCAAAACAGTTCTTAAAATAACGCTCGTAAATTCCGGTAAACGCGCTCGTAGGAATTTATATTCTACCTAGCCGTGTAAAGAGGACGACGCGAGCGCGCTCGCTCGCGCTCGGCGGCATCCTTCGGCGGCGTGCGCGGTTATCCTGCTGGTATGCGCTACCGCACCACCACCAGCACCAAACACGCGCAACGTATATGATACGCAGGAGAGCGCCTCTCTCTCTCTCTCCCCTGTATCAGCGGTCACCGCCGCCGGAAAGTAAGCACGCACACGCGGCGCGCGCGGGAAATACTTTGAACAATTAACTTTATTGCACGGACCGTCTACTTTCTAACCCGGAAGAACTGTCGCGTACGTTCGCCCGGGCGAGAGAGTTAAACCGTCACCTTGAAATTTAATTAGTCACCCCACGCGCTCTCGTTCCGCATATTTCAGCCGACGCGGCGCGTTTAAGCAGAGATTTCACATGAACGGGAAAAAGAAGAGCGCGCGCGCGCACGGTCGCTCTTTCGTTTTGCCTCGCTGCATTTTTGCTCGCTCGCCTCTTTTTTTTCTCCCTTTTTTCGTCTCTGACGAAATACAGCGGGTTGAAATAATGTCGCCGTGTGTGTAAGTGGCGTTTCAAGCGGCCGATATGGCTCGCCCGCGCGAGACGCCCGCCGCCGCCGCCGCCGCGCGAGCGACGTTCGTTGCGAACGGACGCGGCGATTTTATCGCGCGTTTTACTCACCTCGTCTCACAGTCGCGGGAAAAGAGAGTTAACGATCAATGTTCCGCACCGCGGAAATTTCGAGCGCGTCGCGTAGCATTGCGTTGCGCGCCGACCCGGCGAGCCTCAGCGTTCCGCGAGATTTATAAACGTTTCACTCCCACCGGGGCCGTTTTGAATACTGCGAAACGTTAAGTGCGGGGATCCGTTTAACGAGACTCGCGTAACACGCGCGCGCGCGCGCGCGCGCGGCCTCTCGTCAGTTCGCGTAACTCGCGCTCGATTCTACTCCGCCTCGCGTTCGCCGGTGGCTTTGTGCGCGAGCGGCGCGCACAACTTGCGGCTCGGATAAAGAAACGTCCACTGTTGACCCCGTAAAGCGGCAGGCATGAATTATTAATGAAAGAGCGCGACGCGCGCAAGGTGGAGCGATGCTGAGCGCGCGCGCGCAGCGCGGCACGTCGACTGTTTAAATGGTACAGAATTAATGTTCGCGATCGAAGATAGTTGCTCTGCTCGTCGGCGAAAATTATTGCGATTGGTTTTAATTCTTCCTTTCTCTCTTCCTCTCTCTTTGCCTCTCCCTCCCGTTCTTTGTTGAGTAAGAGCCGCACACGCGCTTCTCCCTCGTCGGAGCGGAAAGGTGCAGACAAGAAGCGACGAGACAATCGTCCCGCGGCGAACACGTGACAGTAGGAAAAAATGGATGAGAGCAGGAAGAGGATTCTCTTCTGAAAGGAAATTCTTCTTTCGAGGAGGACGATTTCTAAAATTGTTTTCTTCCGGCGGGGAAGTCTAACGGAAGAAACAATGGATATAGAGTATCTCCGTCTTTCTCTCTCTCTCTCTCTCTCTCTCTCTCTCTCTCTCTCTCTCTCTCTCTCTCATCCGATTTTCACTCATCCGATACGATGAATTGTTTTCCATTTGAACTCAATTTTTTACACCGTTTACGAAGTGAATTACCCAAAAGAAAACACACTCGTTAATTCATTTATGTCAAACGCGTTTGCACGATGCAGAACTAAAATGCAAACGTTGAGCGAACAAAACGCAAATCCGGGCGCATAAATGAGTTAATAGGCGCTGCAACATTAAAAGGACGAGATTTGAATTTTACGCTCTATCGGAGAATAACAGAAGAATACGGTCGGTCGTTTGTACGAGACGGCATAAAAACTTACGAGGAGCGCTGCGAGAGAGAAAGAATATTTTCCCGTGGCGAGAGTCGATTCGCCGGATTCCTGTTTGCTTCACGTGCCGTTTCGTTCAAGAAGAAAGATAGGAGAGGCAGAGAGGAGCAGGGAGAGAGAGAGAGAGAGAGAGAGAGAGAGAGAGAGAGAGAGAGTGAGAGAGGGAAAGAGAAAGAGAGATAGAAAGAGCAAAAGACACGAACCGGATAGTCACTCAAGGCGCGCGTAATACCTCGGCGTTCTCTTTTTTCGTTCGCCGACCGGAAACGCAATGTGACATTAATAAAGATGCACCAACGACGGCTGCATTCATAGAAAATTTCATTTGTTCCGCTTCTACGCCTTTGAATTTGTTCCCCGGTGGTATATCATTGTGCGGAGGGAGAAAAAGAGAAGAGAAGCAAGAAAAGAGAGAAAGAGAAACGAGACGAGACGGGACGAGACGAGAGACATGAGCTCGCGCGAGCGAGCGCAGCAGATCGCGGTAACGTTAACTAAAAAAAGTACAGTTTATTCAACAGTTTAATATAACGACGTCCTTTATTAATCAGAACACGACTCCGCGCGCGCCCAGCTTCTCACGGCGAGAAACAATAATGCCAAGCGACAGCCGACTCTGCTCATCGACGCGCGCGGCTCTCGGACTCGCTCATGTCTGCTGCACTTTTCACACGTTAATGCGCGAGACTTGCACGCGCGAGATAAAGCCCGCGCGATATTTCGTCGCGTCGCAGGAGGCCACTCGACGTTTGACTGAATCGCGCGACAGTCGGAATTAATTCGACATTGTCGACCGGGCCGACGATCGTCGTCGAACAATGTCAGCGACGCGACGACAGCAGCAAGCGCGCCCGGGGATCGTCCTGACGAGAGAGAGAGAGAGAGAGAGAGAGAGAGAGAGAGAGAGAGAGAGAGAGAGAGAGAGAGCGAGAGAGAGAGAGAGAGAGAGAGAGAGAGAGAGAGCGTTTAATCTCGAACGTCGCGTGACTTTTCACTGAAGCCGGGGGAAAAAAGCGAGCGAGAGATGAATTATAAAACATATCGTTATATCATATTTTTTTTTTCGCACGGCCTATCACCGAGCGATATTGTGCGGATACGCAAGTTGCTAAGTGCACGTCCAATCGCATAAAAATCACACGGGTCATCCGCCCGCCTCTTGCCGCCCCGTCCCCGTCCCCGTCCCCCGCAACGTAGCGACAGCGGCAGCAAAATAAACGATGAATTAAAATGCCTCGCTGTATAGCTTATTTTTTTCCAGCCCATCACCGAGCCATATTGCACGGATATCAATCGCGCGGACAAACGTGTATTTTTAGTATCGCATTTAATCGCGCAAAAACCACCGTGTAAGCCAACGCGCGCCCGAAACTGCCGACGGTTTAAAATGTTGCGTAACTTTGGTGCCCCACTCCCCTTCCCCTTCCCCCTACCCCTCTCGCCGCCATTCGATGTTCCGGTTAAGCGTGTTTGATACTTAATATCGTTCGGCGGTCAGACTAGGGTCGCAGTTGTTCGTTCGTTCGCGTCAAAGGTGAGAGAGAGAGAGAGAGAGAGAGAGAGAGAGAGAGAGAGAGAGGGGGGGAGGGAGGGGAGGGAGGCAGGAGAAAGAGAGAAACGCGAAAAGTGTAGGTCGTATACTCGAAATTCGTCTGACGGTGCGTCGGCGCGCGGCAACGGCCGACATAAACAGCCGTCGCGACGGCGAGGCGCGCGAGGTACGCGGAGAGGTCAGAAAAGGATGACGACTCCATCCTGAGAGGTTGGAGGTCCCCGCTCTCATTTATGATCTTATGCAACGTGCGCGCAATATGAAATTTCGCCGCGCCGCGCGCCGGTGCATATTAAACGCCCGAGCCTTATCCGATGCAGCGGCGGCGGCCGCAGAGAGAGAGAGAGAGAGAGAGAGAGAGAGAGAGAGAGAGAGAGATAGAGAGAGAGGGAGAGAGAGGGAGGGAGGGGGAGAGAGGTTGGGAGGGCGAGAGAGTGAGAGGGAAAGAACGTGATCGGTGTTTTCCTCGCGAGTTCGCGGGCCTCCGACGACGCGCGAGAGAGGGAAGTTTCTCACGGAAACACACTCTCGCTCGTGTTTACCGAGTCACACTCAGCTGGGGTCGCTCGGGGTTTGATAGTGGTGGTAGCAAGCGTTAACAATCGGGGCAGCGGGACAAACGTGCAAAATCGTACGTTGAATTGGTAAACGGGCGGCTTGAATTTTTCAACGGACTGCTTTTATCCTCCGATTAATTCGCGTTCTTTATTCATTCCACGCGAATTACAACGTATTTGGGCCGACGTTTATGACGTCCAATCGTTGTGACTTTGTATCGCGCGCGCACACACACACACACACACACACACACACACACACACACACACACACACATACATACACATACACACACAGTTATACGGGCGGGTAAAATGAAAAAAGGAGAAAAGAAAGAGAACGGTACCATCGTGTCGGCATTTAATTTTCCTAATTAATTCGGACCGCCCTCCCCTCCCCTCCCCTTCCCCCCCCCTCTCTCTCTCTCTCTCTCCCATTCACGCTTTCTCTCGTGTTCCCTTTTCGCGTTAACGATAACGCCTGTGGCCAAGTTGCGCCATCATGAAAATTCGGTTTATTCCCGAACGCAAAACTATTTTGCGGTCGACTTTCCTGTAATGAAAGTTGGATACCGGAGTTTAATTATCAAACCGTCAAAGCGAACGAAAGCCGATCAAGTGAGCGAGCGCGCACACCTTCGTGATTACATGGCATTTCGTGCATGAAAGAGAGGCGTGTGTTTGTTATACGTCGAGATGGTTTACGCAACCATGTCAAATTGCTACCTTTATACCCAACACGGTCGGCTTACATTTATCCGGATTGAACAGCGTTTCCCGACACAGTCGACGTATTAAATATCTCGGTGCGATGTAGCTTTCTCGTCCCCGGCGGTCTTGGTCCTTTCCCGGCGATAATTCCCATATCAATTTTCGTCGTGATACAGATATATATATATATATATCTCTCGCTTTAGCAGAATATTCCGACGTGACGCTGGAAATAACAAAATACACGTCGGACAAGATCTGCTCTCATTTTGTACACCCGGCTGCTCACACAGCGGCAGCGACTTAACGCGCCGAGCATCGAGCTTGCTGCGAAATCGCGACGCGTACGTGCGCCGACATGATCGTGACGAAACGCATTTTCCAGCGTTTCTGTCGCGCGGCGAGAAGACTGCCTGGAAAATACGGCGTGTCGGCAGAGAACCGCGCCGACATATTTAAATATCTCGGCGATGCAGCTTTTTCCTCTCTGCTTCCCCCTCCTTCCCCCCCCTCTCTCTCGCTCTCTCTCTCTCGCGCGCGCGCGCTTTCTCCCTCGGTCCTGGTTTCAACGATAATTTCTCAACATCGATCTAACAGTAATTTAAATTTTTCACTTGGAATATATCCCGATATTAAAGAAGAAATAATACACTCGAGACGAAATCTATTCTCGTTTCATGCTCTCGCTCTCGCAGAGCGCAAACACATTACAGTGATTTCACGCTGCCGGGCGTCGAGTTTGCTGTGGAATCGCGACACGTACGTCGTCATGATCGACGAAACGCAGTTTCGAGTGTTTCGATTGCGCGACAAGAAGATTGCTTCGAAAATGCGACGCGTCATAAGAGTCCGCGCGCAAAAGGAGCGCTCTCTCTCTCTCTCTCTCTCTCTCTCTCTCCCTTTCTCTCTGTTTATCCTCCTCGCCCTCCCCCGTCCTCCCTGCACGCTCTTCGCATTCCGCGTCGATGCAAATACCTCGTAAGAAATATCAACTACGTGACTCCAACTTTGGACAAAATAAATTTTAACTTAAGGAACTAAGCGAGTTAGTAGCGTCGTGCCTCTTGCAGGACGCGCCGCGCCCGTATACATACAGCTGCTGTAACTACTTCGTAAATAATTTCCTCCCTAAGTAGCGAAAGAGAGCGCTCCGGTCGCCCGTGTACGGGCGATATTCGTTTAAGCCGGAGCGGATTTACGGGCGCGGGGCGCGGGGCGCGCGCGCCGCGGAAATACGTCGATTCGGCCCGGGTGATTTTTTACGATCTGCAAATTGCCGCTGGGACCGATCGCAATGATAAAATCTCCTTGCTTTCAGATGTGCCGGACCCGCCGGAACGACCGCTCGTCATAAGTTACACGTCCAAGGCCGTGAATATATCGTGGGCACCTGGTGTTAATTCCCACAACACTCCAATTTCGCAGTACGTCATCTACACCCGGTAAGTTCGTTAAATATTCACTGGCAAAAAAGCCCCTGCGCGGGCGAGCGTGTGCGCGAGTTTCATCCGCCCTCGCGCACCCCTCCTCCCCCCCCCCACCTTCCCCGTGAGCGACGCGCGATGTCGTTGCGGTGTGACCAGCGAGAGAAGGATGAGAACGGCTTTTCTTCGGACTGGCCAAAAACGCGCGAGACGACAGAGAACCTCGCCGCGTTGAATTGATAATCCTCTTCCCCGCCCCCCTTGCCCTCCCACCGCCCTTAAAGCTGACAATCGCGTCGCCGCGCGTGCACACGTCGCGCGAACGAGAGCGCAAAAATTAATTTCCATCGATTTGACCGACTTGGGAGGGGTGGGGAGACGGCGAGGAGGTTCGCGGAGAGGGGGGGGGGAGGTTAAGGAGGGGTTGTCGGAGAGCGAGGGAGTTCGCTCGTCGCAATGTCGTTTAGGAGTTACCGGCCGGCGACGTCAAACTTCATCGTTGATTTCCGCGACACGCCACTGTCGCTTTCTCGCGAAGTTCAGCAAATTGCTACGCCGAAGTGAATTAATGTCGCTCTCACCCGACGGAGAAACATTTCTAATAGGACAAAAAAAGAGAAACGAAAGATCGGAGCGCCCTCGGGCTATGCCCTGGAAATAGCGGTCCACGCTCGAGTAGATCTCGGTCTGATTATCTTACGGATAACCGGGCCACCGACGTCGTTCGGTGGTTCTCCCTCTTCCTTCTCTCTCTTCTCTCTTTCTCTCTCTCTCTCTCTCTCTCTCTCTCTTTTCCGCTTTCTGACCGCGCGCGGAGCCGGGAGAAGAAACGGATAAAATAAAAGGAATTACCGGGGGATAAGAACCGCGGTGTCGATAAGAACCCTTTGTCCTCTGCCGCATCTCTCTCTCTCTCTCTCTCTCTCTCTCTCTCTCTCTCTCTCTCTCGTTCCCGCTATCTCCGTCCTTTCCTTCCGGTACTTCGACCTCGCGACCGACCCCTACTTTTCCCACCGATTCCGACTTCTCCCTCTTCCGTTTTCCCACGAATCTCCCCCGCTAAAAGGACGCTTCGATGTCACCGCGCAAGCAGAGTGACCAGTCGCGGTGCTGTTGTAACCGGCAATAAAAAGCCCGAAAATGCAAAGGCGGGCGTAAGAATGGCAAGAAAAGGGAGAAGAGGCAAAGGAGTGCTGTCGAGAGCGGGACGTGTGTAAAATATCGCAATAGTGGAAATATCAACGCCGATAGATTTCAAACACCGATATTTTTATCCTCGATTTTTTCCGTTCTAGGGAGGAGGGGGGCGGGGGGCAAATAAAAAACATTTGCATTATCCAAAGATAAAGAATATTTGGATACACTGTAAGAAATAACCAAATCATCCACTCTCATTTATGTGTTAATTTAACATACAGCAAATATGTTAAAAGGTAACACGCATAATATGTAAAAGATTAACACAAAAATTTAACATTCGAATGCCGTCAAGAATCACAGTTTGTGTTAAATTAACATACGGTGAATGTTACTTCAACATTTGGGAAAAGTAATGATCTATGATTTGATGAAATGAAAATGTTAAATTGACATGATCTACGTGTGAAAAATCCAATCTTTATATAATGCAACACATGATAACTGTTATAATGAAATTAACACGTTTTAAGTGTTGACTTTGACATACAAAATATGTCAGAGCAAGAATTCATGCATTTACGTGTATAAATTGCGTCATTTTAACATTTGAAAATGTTATTCCAACACTTGAAAATAGTTAATCTTAATTCAACGGAAGAAAGTCCGAGTAGCACAACAACAATATGTTGAATTAACACACGACTGTGTGTAAGAAATTTAACACAAAACTTTCTTTACGCACGAAAAATCTTAACAAAAGTACGAAACGTCTTTAACAGCGTACAAAATTCCTGAGGATAAATAACCTTCGTCCGCATCGGAAAATGCAGACTCGCCACTCTCCGCGGACTCGGCGAAGATCTCAATCTCAGTGTTCAATAAAATAGAATGTTGCGCGGGATGTAACGCGGAAATCGGCGTAACTACTTTCTAACGGACGACGTTATCTTCATCCACGTATCAATGAACGAGCGCAGCGATTAGTTGGGGGAGCAACTTGGCGCGCCGCGAGGTTCCACCTGCGCCGAAAGGTTTAATTTGCGCGATGCGTCGCGGTCGCTGTGTCGCCGCGCACTTCGGATTTCGAATCTCGCCGTGCGCAGGTTAATTTAAGTGATGGACCGTACAGCCGCGCGAGATTTCGTTCGTTCGTTCGTCCGTCTGTTCGACTCTTCGTGGAAAAAAAAAAAAGAAAAAGAAGAAGAGAAAAAGAAATCCTTCGCAAAAGGCGCAGCTTACACGCAGCCGCGGCTGCAATTTGATTATTAAATCATCGTATCGCCGCTCGTTCATCTCGTTACGAGCAACGACGAATATCGCAGCTTTGGAAGGAACCTCTTTGGAGCGGAGCTAGCGCGCGCGCGAGGCTCCGAGCGGATGGAATTCTTAATCAAGTTTCCATTTTCTTTTTTCTCTCCTCCCATGACCACGTTTTCGCCGCCTACCTGCGCCCTCTCCCTCCCTCCCTCCCTCGCCCGCGCCATCGCCATCGCCATCACCGCCGCCATCCCTCGTGTGCGCCGCTTTCTTCCCTTTCTTCCGGCCGCAGAGCAGACAAAACCCCGAGAGTAGAAGTTGTAGGAAATAATATATCAGTCGGTGTCGTTATGGTCGCCGAATATTGAAGTTTCGCCCCGCGAACCATTTCGCCTTGCCGCTCGGCTGGCAGGCCCTTTCAGAAAACTATCGTAATACCTCATAGAACTTGGAAAATATTAGTTTTATAATAAAGTTCGGTCGGGAACTTCCCTCAACCGCGCGAGACGGACAGAGAGAGAGAGAGAGAGAGAGAGAGAGAGAGAGAGAGAGAGAGAGAGAGAGAGAGAGTGAATGAGAGGGGGTGAGGCAGAGGGAGAGAGAATTCCCGCGGCCGGGCGCTGCAGTCGCACCGCTCGAAGATTATTAATCTCCCCGGAAATCAACCGCCGTTTTGACGAGGACCTCCTTACAATGGCATCTCGCCGATTTTCCGGCTGGAAATGACGCGCTGACACGCGCTTCTCCCGCCCCGCTCGCCCGTAATTCTCCGCGCGAGCAGCGTCGTGACGCCGGCATAACGAATCCTTCGGCGCGAGTCGTGTAAAGGAAAAAAAAAAAAAATACTAATGTAGGGGCACGTATATAACTCCGGATCATTCTTATTGTCTCGCTTGGGCGTCGCGAAATGCAAAGGGGTGAAAATTTGTCAGATATAAAACGGTAGACTTGATACAACGACTAAAATAATAATTATATTTCATCAAAATGTAACTGGATATCTGTCATGAGGAAAGTTAAATGGCAACGATAAAAACGCATTTTAACACGAAATTTTCACCTAAAACATATAAAGTATAAAATATAAAGTAAATAAATGTATAAAGTAACCAAATATAACGAGTAGATATAATTTATCACAGGTTTTATGTAGATGACATTTTGTTTCGCACATCTGCACATTGGTTTGACAAACTAGCCACTTCGACGATTTTTTATTCTCAATACTCGTCATTGGGAAGAGCGGCCTGAAAAATCGCAAAATACGTTTCAAAGTTTTCGTCAAACTTTTACATTCCTTTCCCTTCAATTCCACATCGGCTGTGCTTACATCCGCCATCCTAAATATTTGGAACCTCAGCGTTCACACCGTTGTTACCCACAACCCGCAACCGTTGAATAACCAATTTTAAAAACGTTAAACCGCCAGAGAGATATCTCTCTCAAAACGCGGTGTCGCGCTAGTCGAGGCGGGGGGGTGGGGGGGGTGGGGGGAGTTGATACTTTCACCTCAACGTCGACGAAAATATGAATTATTATGTTACGTCAGTTGAGCGGCGGGTGCGTTTCATTTAGCGCGTACGCGCGGTATTTATTACGTTTGCCCCCGCGGCGCATACGGAACTATTACGGAACGTCCGTGCGGCTCGTGGAGATCCACAAGGGTGCGTCGCTTCGATCGGCCCGATCCTCCCTCTCTCGCTCCCTTTCTCTCGGTCTCTCTTGTTCTTTCGCTCCGATTCCTCTCGCAATTCGGTAACCATTTGCCTCGTGTGTCCGAATTAAAAACGTTCGCGAAGCCTAAGCGTGTACGTTATACATGGCCAAACACGTTTTCAATTTGCCGGTGCAACGTGCATGCCGTGCAAACGGCGTATATTCGGCTACGCCCGGCCGCACCCCCGATGCCTTCTCCCTCGCCCGGCCTCACCCGTCTACCCGCCACGGGACGCGTCACCGATCATTTATCTCCGTAATATCAGAAAAGTGGCTAGGAATAAATGCCGCGACCGCGTTTATTAGACGGGACGGACTATCGATCTCGGCCGCCCCCGCGGGGGCGGTCGATCAATTTCCCGGGGATTCTTGCAGCTTAATCTTCCGCGTTTTGTTAGACGCATTAAAATGGAATTCCAATTTCGCGCGAGCCGAAGCATCGCGGCGGCGGCTCGCCATGCGCGACGCACGCGATCCGCGAGTTTTAATTGCTTTCGTCTCGCGTGCGAGCGGCGCACTCCCGCTCTGCATCTCGGCTTTCGAGATGTCTCTAGGATCGACCTGCTTCCCTTTCGCCCTAGTCGCGCGACAAATCGAGGCCTCCTCCTCTGAGGAGGGAACGAGAGAGAGAACTCTGCTCGCGCGGCGGAGCGCGCTCGAGCGCTTAACGAGCGTTAAATGAGTATTTTATTGCGCGTCGTGCGAATAATAACCGCGGAAGCGCTTCAGTTTCTGCCGGACACTTTCATTAAATTCGACGATTAAATTCGAGGGAGCACAAAGGACGCCCATTTCGCCAGCGTCACTGCATCAAGGACGTCACATTTCGCGCATAAAAGTCCAGGATCGTGCCACTGAGAGAAATTGGAGGGTTAATTTTCAAAGAGAGACGGAGGGAGGGGGGGGGGGAAGCCGCTGAAGTCGACGAATATAATCGAGGATCTTTGATAACTTGATCACTCTGATGACAATCGCCGATTTAACGGCGAGATCTTCGATCAAGTCAGACGGCACTTCCCAGGATGGAGCGTGGTGAAAGATTGAGCGGGTGACGTCACGAGGACGGTTTTGCAACCTTTTACAAGATCGTCTGCGAAAAGTGGAGCCCAGCGTCTAAATTCGGTACACCGGTGATATTAGAGTCCTGTGCGGGCAGACGATCCTAAAATATTCATCGCGAGGATAGTATTACCCGGTCCAGTATTACGCGCTCCCTCCTATTTCGGTTGCGGCGCGACGGGCGGAACGTTATTCACCGGTAAAAAGCCGCGGATTAAGCGCGGCGCATCAAGTCGATCGTGAAAGACTCGGATAAGTAGCAGTACTAGTCGGCCGATTAATTAAGACCGGCGCGAAACGCCAGTTTCGCCCCGATATAATCGGCCGACGTTAACCCGCCGCGCGCGCGCGCGCGCGCGCGCGCGTTAATTCTGTACTTTAATTCCGCGGCTGTAAACTGTTCCTTAGCGTCGTAAACGTAACGCGAGATACGTGATGTCGTTAGATCACCGCGCTGGTTAAAGCGCTGTGGATTTCGAGTTTCTGCCCCCTGTGATCCTCTTGCAGCCCATCCCTTTTCCCACCGCTCCTCCTCCTCCTCCTCCTTCTCCTCCTTCTCCTTCTCCTCCTTCTCCTCCTTCTGCTGCCTGTCGGCCATCACGGAGCGAATTTTGCAGCTGACGCTGGATTAAGGGGACTCGAACGTATGAAAAAGTCCTTGCGCTTAACGGATATAATTTCGACCGTCGACCTCGTCGCGCCGTTTATGGGGTAACGTATATGTTTGGATAACGGATTAATTCATAACCCGTACACTTCCGCCGCCACTAGCCGATTAGTTTTCCGATAAACGATTAATCGCGTCGCGAATGATATACGCGCCGCAATTACCGACGAATGGGCTCGCGCTCCTCCGCCTGCGGAGGAAACTCCTCCCCCACCGCCTCGTCCGCCTCCTCCCCCTCCTTCCTCCGCATCCTATCCGTAGAAATATTCGCGAAATTACGTTATACTTTTAATGTGATGTATGCTCGAGCGCGCGCGCGTGGACTCAGAGATATAAAATATTAAAACGCGATGTAATTTGAATATTTCACAGGTCATGCGTCACGCAATTTGACGCGAACGCGTTCGCTCGTTCTGCCTCCCTTTCTCCCCCTCTCTCTCCTTCTCTCGTATGCGCGCGCGCGTCCTTCGCGCGATGTTCGATAATTAATCTCTCCCCGACCCGTAATAAGCGCTTCCTTCTAACTATCCTTATACGACGCGCTTGTCGTAATCTATCTTCGACCTCGTGTAAGATTGATCCGTTTTATCTCGCTTCAACATTTAAACCGAGAGTCGAGGTGTGTTCGTGATTAGACGAACATCTCGACGAGGGTGCAGAAGTGGACGACAACGTGCGAATTGCGTGCAGATTGCGTGTCCTCGGCGATGATTTTTTCACGCGTATCTCTCGCGTGAATGGCGCGGCAATGGCGGCGGCTTCGTAATAATCGATATTCGCTGGCGTTTCGCGAGACGCGCGCGCGACGTCGCATTAAATTGAAAATATGTATAAATGCAGGATGCGCGGGAACTTTGGGAATTATGTTACGCTCCCTTAATGCGATGTACGCGCACGCGCGAATCGGAATAAAATAGAATATTAAAGTGCAATGTAATTTGAATATTTCACGGATCGCGCGTCACGCGGTCTGACAGGGAGCGCACGCTTTCATTTCGCGCGTACGCGCGAAGCGCGGCGAAATTCGCGCCCGCCCCTCCCCCTAGCCCCTCCCCCCGACCAGCAGCCTCGCCGGCTGCTGGGAAAAAAGATGTCGATTCGCTTTTTCACGCGGCAATGAAGAGCCGCGGGCGAGCTCGCGAGCGAAATTCCCGCGCGCGTTTCCGCACGCGGGACACGCGCGGAAACGGATATTAATGATGATAATAATTTTTATTAACGGGAGGTGTACCGTTTCGCGCGAAATGTACTTAGACCGGCTAGCGCAGGCAGCAGGCAAGAGCGGAGAGACGAATGATTAACAATTGCAAAAGGGAGCGCCAGAGAGAAGAGTTTTAAACGCAGGCGGGAATGTCGCTAACAAGATTGATAGAATCGGAGCGCGTAATCGCGGGAGTGATTATCCCGGAGGAGCAAAGATTTGAAGCTGCGCAGTGCGCGATGATTCTTATCTCCGGAGGACGGAGTTGCTCGCGACGCCAAAAGAATTCCGGCGTTGCGACGAACGATTCTTTGCTTGATACTCGACGAAACAAACAAAACAGCGTCTCGCAGAAGCAAGCTTTTTCGTCAACGTACGTTCGCAAAGACCCTTTTTCTCATTTTCCATCATGCAGTCTGTCCTGTAAGTTAGAGTTCGGTAGAGCCGATAGAGACGCGCCCTGTATTTATCGCGATCTCGAATTAAAGAGCATGACTTGATTTTGTAATTCACGCCCGCCGATTTTAACGTCCCGGTGCGCCGTCTCGTCGTTGGAATTCACAGCGCGCTCGCGCGCGCGCGCGCGCGCGCGCGAGCGAGTAAGTGAGTGAGTGAGTGAGTGAGTGAGTGAGTGAGTGAGCGAGTGAGTGAGTGAGATTGATGCATCAGCGCAACGAGATTAAAAGGGGAAGCGTCCGGAAGCTTGTCGAAGGATCTCACCGCGGGGGATCCTTCTCCACGAGCCTCCGGCTCGCGAATCTTTTATCTTCCACAAGGCGCTCCGCCGCCGCCGCGGCCCCCCTCCCGCTCGCCGGGCGGGTTGTAATTTCAGGAATTGCGCGCTATTGCTATGTTTATGTGCGCTGCCCGCATTCCGACGGCGCCGGCTAATCGGCCATTGCGAAGATTAGACGGAAAACTTAATTATAAGAATCCTGATTGGTTGGATCCTCCGGAGGCTCGCTCCGCGCCGCGCCGCGCTGCGGAAAAGACGGGGGAGGGGGGGGGCTATCTCGGGGCCGGATTCTCTCCGCGCGATAACAAGTTTCGGAATTGCATGCAGCGCGCCGCGATGCCGTCTGTGCTGTGCGCCGCGCCCGGATGGCAGAGGCGTCATCTCTAAAACGGCCAATCGTCGCGCGGCGTTCCTTTGATTCGTCGGAAGGCGAGCCGGATGTTTCCTCTCTTTGAATTTCAAATCACCCGCCCGACGCGACTTCCGATGCACGCGCCTAAAAATCACGAAAAACTCGCCGGAGATTTCTCCTCTCGCTCTCGCCTCTGCCCTCCTCTTCTGCCCGCCTTGCCGCCCTTTTCTAAGCAACGCGCGAAGCAGGTAGTTTAGAGCGGAAACTCGGAACGGGGACGATAACTGCTGACTGACCGAATTTCATCCCCCCTCCCGCTCCCCCTGCCAGTCGGAAAGATGGAACGTACGTAAATTATGCGAGCCATGTCGTTTCTCTATTTGTACATGCAGTGTCAACCTTTTGAATAAACAAGACCTTTTAATTAAGCGCGCTCTCGAGACCGGATCTCACTTTCTTTCTCACGCACACACGCACACACTCTCTCTTTTTCTCTCTCTCTCTCTCTCTCTCTCTCTTTCTCGCTATCTGCCACTCGTGAGAGGTCCTCAAATACGTCGCTGCCTTCCAGGGCGATTTAAAAGAGGAGTGGAGAAAGGGTTGAAGGGAGCGGCCAGAAACGCGATGCGACTAGCTCGGCCTGAGCCGCTGCGCCGGGCAATTTCATGGTTGCCGAAAAAAAGAGGAAATCAAAAATTGCGCGCGGACGAGGGCGAGCCGCCGCGCGCGCGGTGCGTCCGCCGGGAAGGGAAATTCGTCGGCCGTGGGCAAAAAGCTAACGGCGCCCTTAACGTCGTAACGAACAGCCATAAAGGCATACGGGGGATCGTATGGAACGCGGGGCGATCGGTCGGGCCGAGAACGAGCTCTCGAGATTTATTGACCGCGGCACGATTTATTTGACGTGTTTAAATGCCTACTTTATCGCGCAAGGCGCCGAGGCCGGCACGGTGTTTCAGCCTCGGCTTTCCACCTCTCTCTCTCTCTCTCTCTCGTCCCTTCGCGTCGTTGTACGCCAACCGAGATTTTTAAGGTAGTGTTTTTCGCGCGAACGAGAAAGCGGCGTGCGGCGATGAAGGCCAGCGCGAGCTGGAACGAATTCGTCACGGCGTGAAAATACCTCTTTCTCCGGGAACTTTGCCGACAATTCCCGACAATCGAGTGTTTTCGCCCCGGTGTGTTCTCACTCAGAGTACCTCCCCCGATAATACTTCTGGATAAAGCCCCCCCGGGGTCGGACGCGGGGGAGGAGCGTTCGGTATAATCGCCTAACGACCATATCCGCGATATTACGCGCGAAAGTATTTCAGAGCGTTTTACGCCGCCACGTCCGAAATGTAAGCCGTGCGTTGTGTGTTTGCACGAGCGTGCGCTGTTTGCGCAAAGCCCAGTCGCACATTTCGCCCGCGGTTTCTGCGCTCTCGACTCGCCCAGATCTAAATCTCACCGGCTACTTTCCGCGGCGTTTTTATTATTTCACCGGACTCATTAATTTCGGACCGATTTAAGCGGCGGGCGAATACAAAATTAAGCGCGCTCGCGCTTAATAGTCTCGCTGTCAGTGTTAAAGATTTGTCAAAGATTTAATTGTCCATTTTTATCTTCGGGCAGAGAAACGTACCGGAGCCTTTTCTTTATTTTCTTTTCTCTCTCGCGGACTGATCTCTCATTACGATGCTTACATATATAACTGTGTAGAGAACAATTGGAGAGAGAGAGAGAGAGAGAGGAAGCTTTTTCCTTGATAAACTATTATTTTCGTACAAAAGGATTCGAAATTCGAAAGGAATTCGAAATTTTGTGCTGTGCAAGTCGATACCGCGCCGGTATCTTCAGGATTACATGATTAATAAGAGAGAGAAGAGAGAGAGAGAGAGAGAGAGAGAGAGAGAGAGAGAGAGATGCAGAGAAAGAGAGAAATATCCGTTTTATTTATACAGAGTCTCGAGTTATTTTATTCATACTCATAGGGTAAATCGATTTAAACATTTCTAAGAGATGCCATCACATTCTACAGAGGGCCAGTGCCCTCTGATATTTCTGAAATACACGACAGAAATCTGGAAGATATATCAAAGCGAGATATATATCTGTCCTATACGTTTTTCTCCGGTCTGTTCTATATGTGTACGCGATATCCTCGATTTAAGGGGCTAAAGGAACGTGATAAACGTTCACGGGGTCGATTTTCACGCGCGTTTATCTAACTGCCGGCGCGCCGGTTTATGTCCGGCGTGACTTTCCCGATCATCGAGTTACCGACTTTATTATCAGCGGCCGGCACTAAATACGCGCCGAAAATCGATGACGCGATAAGCCAACTTGACCAGATTCGTTTGCATATCTGCGGCGCGAAACGGCCGTGGAACGTGGCGGCGCGCGGCGCGAGTAGCCGTCGCGCGAACGTATTAATCCGTATATTAACTCTTCGTTATTGCAGCGTGCGCGCGGAAAAACGCCGCGTCCGCCCGGCACTGAATCGTGATGCGATTATCTTTATTTTAATCTTTCATTCGTTTTTACTCGCACAGAACGGACAAACGTTCGCAACAGAGTCGCGAACTGCGGCTGTTATTCGTTCACGACAATTTGTCACTTGTGATTGACGTGTTATTGGCGAATGGTCGGTTGGGTATCTATTGGATACAATACGCCCCGTAATTTGCGGGACATTTTTCGGGTTTTATATTGCATTTTATTGTACCGAAATTCTAAAGAAATGGAATTGGACTTTGAGTCTCTTGGCGAGGTTTGCCTTTATTTGTGTCATCTATTCGGTACTTCCGTCCTCTTGATACTTAAACCCCAAATAATCTGGCAATCTCCCGCTGAAAAGCCATGCTACCTCCGCCATTATGTATCTCCTGACAATAAAAGATGCCCGCCGATTATTCGTGTTGCTTTTCCTCTCGTTGTATTCTCTTGATGGCAAAATGTCAAAATTTGGGGGGGGGGGGGAATTAGAATTTTAAACAAAAAGTGTTTGTGAAATGGTATCGGGAGAATATATATAAGCAGCGAATAGATATCACAAAACCCTGGCGGGAGGTTTAAAAAGTCGGAGATTTAAAGAACTCTTCACTTCCTCTTGGTGATTTTTTGATGAAAAGTTGAAAAAATTGGTAGAGTCGGGGGATCGGGGATAAAATCGTAGATTTGTATCAGCAGAATGTAACGAGCAAAGAAGTGGCGCTTATTGAGAAACTTTGGCTTTTCAACGGAGATAAAAAGAAACTCGGCTAAAATTCAAACTCAGTGTGAGGACGAGAGTCGCGTGTATTTCTTGAGTTACATAATAACGGTATTCTATTCCTATACCGCGAAAACTTTTCCTCAACCGCAATGTGTGTGACTTATCGGGGGAGGGGGAGGAGCGCGATTTAGCGTACCGTCGCCGTTAATCTGCGATGCATCTCGCGCGTGTCTCAATTATACGATACGCAGTGATATATTGTGGCATATTACAAATACGTCATGCTTTCCTCTCCCCCTCTTCCCTCTGCGCCCTCCTTTCACTCTCGCTCACATTCCGTCTTTCGATCCGCGCTCATGAAGGAAGGACGTTTTTTAGCGCAGCACGCGCGGTTCGGCAGAATTCGGCGAGAATTAATTTCGACGCGGACTTTTATCATGTCTTACAAAACTAATCCCGCGCGCGACACGATGCGATTTATTTTCATCCCGCGAATGAATCTCTCTCGCCGAGGTAAGGCAATAATACCCCGCCATTACCGTCGATCTTATTACTCCACTCGAAGGGGAGCTTGCTCTCATATTCGAGACAAAAATCTGTTCTCCACCATTCGTAAATTCTTCAACATTAGCCTCTTCTATTGACGTTTCTCATCGTAAACATGCATCGACTTCTCTCTCCCCTGCTCCTCTCCACTTCGAAGTTGTGTCATTTTTATTATCATTTTTATCATAAGAAACTCTTGTCACGTCAATTCAACGAGTCTTAAAACCATATTATCTTACCATCCTTACTTCCTCTCTACTTTATCTACCCTCCCTCTCTCTCTCTCTCTCTCTTTTCTTCTCTCGCTCTTGCTCTTTCGTGAATTTTTGAGGACGTTGCGAAACAAGGCTCGCATTAATCTCTGTGGATTATTCGCTCGTAAGGTACTTAGGGAATTTCCTGGATTCTTACGACGTTCTCGAAAGTTTCGGCACTAAACCGCCTCGAAACCGCCATGTCCGACCAAAAAGGACACGCCGTGCAGGACGAGAAGGGGTAGTAGAATACTCGCGATCCAGGCGATGGACGAAGTTGAGCAAGGGGAGAGACACGGAGAACGAGAGACGGAGAGATTGAGCGCGCGAGAGTGAGAGAGAGAGAGAGAGAGACAAAGGTAAGCGGCGAGGAGGGGGGAGAGGGGGAAGAAGCGGCCAACGAATCTTCATCGCGGTCTCGTTGAAATTCGAGACGATCGTCGACGTCGATACCGTTTTACGCGGGTATAGCGCTGCCTTACGGTGATTATCTCTGACTGGTTAAGCTCCGTGGCTGGAAGCTCTCCCGAGGATTATCTCTCTGTCTCGACCTCCATACACCCTTCAGCCGCTGTCGATATTTCAACGGTCTTATCTGCTCCTTCGGGATACCAGTTGGAATTGCCCACGACCTCGTATGTTGGTTATACGTTGCTCGGTTAATTAGATTACGGAGACCGCCGAGCACGCCGGGAATCCTCAAAAACTGTCCGCGCGAAACGGTATAATGAGAAGGAATCTCCGGGCGAGAGAGCGAAGAGAGAGAGAGCTGCCTGACGCCGCCGCTGCGTCGAGTAATTTACAGCGGTGCGGAGGAACGGCCCCCGCAACGCGTTGTATAAATAACGCTTCCCCGATAGAGGAGCCGCTCTTTTTCTCTCTCTCTCTCTCTCTCTCTCTCCCTCTCTCTCTCTCTCTCGTTTCCTTTTTGCAAAAGTATCCGCGCGCGACGCAGCGCCGCATCGTATTCTGGGATGTTTATCACCCCGGCTCGAATTTTCCGCGCGAGCACTCCGGATAATAAGGGACGCTAAGGCTAAGGTATTTTCGACTGATTGAGCTCTCGCTCGCTGATCGCTTGAAATTCAAAAGAGCACCGCCGATCGCGTCGTAACTTCGATCGCCGCACGCAACGCTGCGCGAGGCTGACGAGATCCCGTCGGTTCTTAAACGTAAGGTCGGACGACGAGCTCCGCCGGCCTCTCCCGCCTTCTCAACTGGATAAAAATGATATAATTATCTGCGGGTTTAGATCGCGTGGGGGGAGGGGGGAGGGGGAGCACGGAGCGCCCACGCCGCCGACTGACTGGAGGTCGTCCTGTCCACCGGATAATAATTGTCATTAACACGGAAATATGTGCTGGAAGTAACTCGCAGGATTGCGCCCGGCTACCCGTCCCTCCCCCCCTCTCGCCCCTCAATCCCGCTGTCTCTCTCTCTCTCTCGTAACTTCCGCTACGTTTTTTCGATCCCGCGCTACCCGCCGACATAAGCTCGCTATCTCGTTTCCCTTAGTGCTTACAAAATTTACGCCCTCTCGCCGAAGTGATGCGTTTTTAACGAGGCCGGCGCGCGCGGTTGGACTTTTGCGCTGGCGTATCCACATCGCGCGTCGGGTTAATTTTCTCCCGCGTATCTCGCGGGCGGGCAGGCAGGCAGGCAGGCAGGCAGGCAGGCACCGCGCAATAACCAAGTCGGTGCTAATCGAGAGAACAATGCGGTATCGTCGTATAGATTTCCTTATCTGCCGAGCGCGGCCGTGACGCGCCGAACTATACGGCAACTTGCAGCCTCTAATTAATCGGCTTAATCGAGCGGCGGAAACGCCGAGCGGAGCGGAGCGGAGCGTAGCGCGCGCGCGCGCGTCTTCGCTATTTCTGCGTCGGCGAAACGGAAATAAAGAATCATCGCACCGTGCGGCTTCGACATCGATCGCGCCATGGTTGCCGTGAAAATAGCGAAGTTGGCGTATCTCAGCGGCGAAGTTGTCCCGTTTCGGCCGATTCATCGCGCACGCGACGTTCCAAGAAGAGCTTACGTGAATATGCGGAGGTTCGAGAAGCCGAGAAGCTCTCGCGCTTTTCTGCTCGGCACGCGTTGATGTTGCAAATCAGTCGAGCGGCGCGGCGGTTGTTTCTCGAAATCGAGTCCACGCTCGATGCTGTCCGATGTCGCGAGTTTCGCGACCGAAGCTTCTGCGCTGCTCTCCGGCATGCAGTCTCAGCGCGAACGCGATTACACGGGGCGATGACGCTTCCGAAGGAAAACAGCGCGCAAACGCGAAGACAGAGCGAACTGTTTAATTATCCGGCGCCTGTGACTCGTAGCGCGTTCAGATTAGGCGGCTTAGAATTAAGGGACACGAGGCTCGAGACTTGAGCGGACTACGGACACACAGAGGCTTTCACGCTAGTCCTAACTACTATACTCTGTCGCCTAGCAACCAGAAACCGTCTCCTCAGTCGCTCGGCTTCCACGATTAATCCATTCGAAGTGCAGATTAAACCGCCACGTTACTTTCTAACCGCGACCGCGCGAGCGCTCGCTCGCGTGTACGATCGCTCGTCAATATCCCGAAACTTTCGCGAGAAGTTGGTGACTCGACTGCGACGTTCTCGGACGACGACGACGGGACGCAAAAGTTGCGGCGCCGGCGAAAGACCGCGCCCAGCGTCCTCCTCCTCGCTCGAGCGGGCGAACGAGAGAGAGAGAGAGAGAGAGAGAGAGAGAGAGAGAGAGCTGACTCGCGCTCTCCTTTCTACCTTGCATTAATTTGTTTCCCCGCTCGTAATAGCGGATACTAAAGATTTCGTAATCGTGCCTGTACATGGGAAATTTAATTAAGATTCCCCGTCGTTGTGTCGAAACACACGTTGCCGAGGCGCTGCAGCGCATACCGTACTTAACGCGAACGTCCGACACGCATATTCGCACTGATAAAGCGACGGAAGGGCGAAGGCACGGAAACGTGACGCGGAAGTTCGTCGAACACGTAGCGGCGAGTCGCCGCCATCTTTCAGCGGCGCGGCGTGGCGGCTGAAACGCTGCGCTCTTCGGCAATTAGAGGCGAAATAAGAAGAGGCTCTCTCGTCGCGCGAAGGACCAAGGACCGGCGTTCTTCGCCGGGCTTTTAGTCTTTTAGCCCAAGTTTCTGAAATCGCGAACATTCCGGAGACTGAAAGTTCGCCGGCGAGATCGCTTGTAAATTTCGCTCCTCCGGCTCGCGAGGGACCCCCCGTCGAGGTGTTCGCCGATCGACGCGATAAGCACAGACGTGCTGAAGCGCGCGTTCCACGCTCCCGACAATTCCATACTTTTCCCCACGAGGCAGAAGAAGAGGGAAGAAGGGAGAAGGAAGGAAAATCTCGCTCGTCAGCTCGTCCCTCTCTTCGCGAAATTCGCATCCGCGCGCTGACGTGTGACAATTCGTGGACAACCGGAGTCAAAGGATACTTTGTCGGGAAATGAAAAATTCCGCGGCGCGGTGAAAAATCTCGCTCGCTTAACGCGATGTACATTTCGCACCCTCGCTCGCTCCGCTTTGCCGCGAGCGTACGCGTGCGCGCGTGCATGCGTACGCGGCTAATTTATTTAACGGCGTCACGCGCGCTCGATGTTCTCGTTGACGCGCGCGCGGCCGCTGAACTTCCATAAATTCCATGAAAATCGAAGGTGGCGGCCGAGAGCCAGGCGTTTTTTCCCCGCGGGCGCGGGCCGGTACTTTTAATCCGCGTAATGTAATATTTTTGCGCCGACATCATTTTCCCTCCGCCGAAATGGAACCGACCGACCGACCGACCGACGCGATGGCGATGGACCACGGCGACGCGGATCGACGTCGATGGATGTATCGATTGTGGCCTGAAAGTCAGGCAGACGGCCGCTCCGTCGCGGATATTTCTCGTCGAATTTGAATTTCAAGCCCGGCCGCGCAAATAGATTCAATTTTTAACGAGCGCCGTTGTCCGTCGCGCGCATTTGCCTCCGCGCGCGCGCGCGCGCGCCGAGCGAGTTACGCGCTGCAAATCGAGCCGCGCGCGGATCGTCCGTAAATGTAAATGAAATCCCATTGTCGCGACGCGCGAGCGTCGTTCAACAGGCGCGGGCGGAAAGAAGCGCCGGGCAATTCCCAAAGACAAAAGGCAGCACACTGCGAGCTTGCGCGAGCACGATTCGTCATGTTCGGTCTTATCCCACTAATTATCGGCCCGGTAATTTCGCCTAATTACGTACAGTCGACGCTGCCCTCTTGTCTTTTGCCTCCCCCTCCCCGCCCCCTCCGTGATACAAACCGAGATGTAGGGGGGAATATAAAAACGAGATAGCACCGAGTGGAGCGGCGCGCGGATAAGCCGCGAATAAATGAGAGAAGGAGAGGGTAGAACGAGAAGAAGGGGGGGTGGGGGGGGGAGGGGGGAACGCGAAATAAGTAATTTCGCTAAGAGAAAAGGCAACTGTATCCGCCGTTATTACGCGAGATCGATAACGATAGTCACGTTAAATTCTATTGTGCGCCCGGGCCGGCGGCTTAATGCGATCCGGAAATGGAAAGGGACCGGGAAGGAAGAAGAAGAAGAAGGAGGAGGGGGGGCAGAGAAGGGACCGGCGGAAAGGGGCGGGCGAGTGAAAAACGTGGAAATGGAAAAATGCCCCGGGAATATCATGGCGGGCGCGGGATGAGCGGCTGAGGTTAGAATTAAGGTGAAAGGAAAACGGCGACATTATCGGGCCGGGCCATAAATTCAGGAAGATTAGTTCGCCGCGAATCTTACCGGTTGCTAACCCCTCCCTGCCGCCGCCACCGCCATCGCCATCACCATCCTCTCCTCCCCCTCCGACCCTCATCCGGCGATCCGGCGGCCGCGCTGCAGCAGCAGCCGTTGCAATCTGCCGGCTACTCGAAGCTTTTTCTTTTTTTCTAAATCGCGCGTACGGAGCGGCTATCCTCGACCTTCCCTCTCCCTTCCTCCTCCTCCTCCTCCTTTTCTTCCACCATCACCCCCCCGCCCCACGTCGATCCGTTAATCTCAATTGCAGAGATTACCGTCGAAGAACCGCTGTTCTCCGGACTGCGGTTGAAACAATACGACCTCCCCCCCTCCCCCTCATCCCTGCGCGCGCGCTCGCGACGATTGCGCCGAGCCATTATCAGCGAGTATTTTCGTCGCGCTCTCGCGCGACCGACTTTGCCGGCCGGGCGAATTTCTGATAGCGCGCGCGCGCTCATTAGCGAAGTTAGGTTAATTTTTTAATCGTGTCCTAAACGGTAACACGCTCTCGCGTGGACGGGATAATCCTCATTACGGCGGGGTAATCTCCAGCCACATTTTTATTAATTATCATTAACGCGCCTTTGACCGAGCCGGCCGGGCCGATGGTGATTTTAACACCGGGCCATTATTATCTCTCCCCCTCCTCCTCCCCCCTCCTCCGCCGGGCGAGCGCCCGGAGCAATCGCTTCAGCACCCAGCACGCGCGCGCACGTACGTACACGCGCCGGCGTTTGGATATTTCGCGCACACACTTGGCCAACAAATGTATTTTAATCGAACGTTACCGCGCTATTAAATTTGCTCGACGGCGACCGCGCGGGGCGTTGCGACGTGTTTTTCAGCGTTTTTCAGCGCAGCGCGGCACGTTCGATCGCGGCTTCTAACTTGGCCGTTAATACGAGGAAATGCACGAAATGGATGTGACGAGCGAAAATACACGAAAATACACGAGCTGGATGCATATCGACGATATTTCCGAACATCCGGTATATTCGGAGACGAGATTTCATTTATTGCGTCAAAGATATCTCGCTGTCAAACGGATGTTGCTGTAATCGGTGCAACACAATTACGCGTCTGCGAGATTTTTATTACTCAATTACTCGCCGAAGATCTCGTCGTTGAGGTGAATGCCGCGTCTCGATAATGCGTTAGCGTGTAACGGATATAAACAATGACTGGCGAAGATGTCATCAGTCGCTCTTTTATTCAGCCGGTCGACGCGGTAACATCGCGAACTCCAACAACTTTTGCGATTCTATCGCAAAAGGGAGGCTGCGTGTTGCTCTTGCAATCGTGTTCGCCGCGCTTGAATCGACCACAACGCACGAGTCCATTAATTTGACAACAAGAGGGCGGTAGAAACTTGTGGCAAAGAGGCATCGCTTCTCATTTCGCGTCGCCCGCTGGCGAGTTGGAAGCCGTTTTAACCTTTAAAGGACCGGGCTCCTGTAGGAGCTACATATAAATCGGCCCTCAGTGTTTTCTTAAAGGTTATATTACAGCTATTTGTGCATTTATGTCGGTGTGCTCTAAAATTATATCTGCATATTGTGTTTGTGTGATTTTTACCTTACTTGTAAATAAACATTTATTAACATTTGCTAACAAGTACACATTGTAACTCCTTTTGTAATTTGCATCTCAGTACGTTTTTATTTATAATAGAGCCACTTTCTCTCGGAATTATATAAAATCAGCACGCAACACTATTAGAGTTTCGAGTGCGTGATAACAGTCACTCTAAAAGTAACAAATAAGTATAAAAAATACAGAAAAATAGTGTTTGAAATGAAATAATCTTCATTATTTTTTAAAACCAAAATTTAAACAAATTATAAAGAATAAAAAAATGTTTTAAGTTTTAAAATAACAAAAAATATGAAAAAAGCAAAGAAGCTACACAGTAACTTTCCACGTCGACGTCGTTAGCTCTGGGTTGTGCTAGAGGAAAGTTTTATTACCGTACGAGATTACTTATAGTAATATAGACTTATTTTAGGTAAATAATTGCCTTTCTTTGCAAAATTTCGATAATCTGATATCAAAATGATGATCAGCGATATAAAAAAACTCCTAAAAATGCCAAGATCCAAATTTTGAAAATTTTTTATTTTGATCGTTCCGTTCCAGACCGGGGTGGCTCCTATAGGAGCCACTAACAAACTCGAAAATTCTACGCGACATGACGGTTGCATATATATATATATATATATAAATTTTCCGCGAAAAAAAATTGCAAACTTTTAAGGAGAAATGCCGGTTCTCTAAAGGTTAAAGCGGCGACAGCAGGTGCCGGCTCGGCGTTTTAGCTCAGCTCAGTTCGATACATGGCTCCGCACTGCATTCAGCTTTGTCCATACGCCATTTTCCAGTAGTACGAAGGTAAAGGAAAAACAGGGACAACGCGTACGCAGTCCCCGCGATCAAAAAATATGCATAGTTACAGGAGCCACATCCCAACCGCCACGGAGGCGAACGAAAGACTCGCTCGGCGTTTTAGCGCGAGCACCGGGGCGTGCTGTTTGTTTTCGCGCTGTCCTTGTCTGAAGGCGAATGACCGGCGTGGTGGGGGGACCGCGCGTGGCCGGCGCGCGATCGCGTGCGACTGCACTTGCTGGGGCCGAGAGGAGTGGGGGCAAGGCCGCGTGATGTAACCGCGCGACGCGGCTACGTCTTCCGCGAAACGTGCCTGCGGAATGCGGCTATTGTTCTCGAGCGGCGCGTCGCCCGACCTACCGCAAAGCGCGATGGCGCCGGGCGATCGAGAGCGCGGGTCGATGCGCGGACGTCGATTCGCCTGCTTCCAGGCGTCGTAGCGACTTGCTACAAAGAGCGCTGAAAAGAGCGAACTACCGCGCTTCCGGTGAATGTGAAATCGCTCCTCCGTGGATTGAAGGCCGATCAGCGCGGCCCGTGTAAATGCGAGAGGCGTCGATTTTTGCTTTCGCACTGCAGCAGAGATTAATCTACGTCCGAGGTCAATGGAAAGCTCCAGGTTGGATTTGTAATACAAAGCGTTGCTCCGCCGCGGCATTTCCAGCGGGTGTAAAGTGCGATTTGCAACGAGAGAAGTAACAATGCAGCAACTTTACTGCCGTATCGGCATGTTTAAGAATCAATCTGTCAACGAGTTTCCAATGTTAGATCTTTTTCTCAGAATGATACAGAAACTAGCTGGAAAGGCGCAAAATCGCGGATTTAGACAGCCAGCTGTCTAAATTCGAATCCGACTTTCGTCGTGTGCATCAAACCGAACAGAGCGATCTCACTTTCACGCGTCTGTTTTATCATCCAGAATATCGCTAAAGAGAATTGCACGATTAAGTGCACCCGACGCGATGCCTCTGCGGCGCTCTGCGAGACTCTAAAGCCTAAAGAGACACACCTCGAGCTTGCCAGACTCTCCCGTGGCATCGATGAAAATCGGCTTCCAGCGCGAAGCCGAGTAACGTCGCGAGCAACGAGCGTCACTGTCCAGGGATACACGCATGATCCTGAACGCATGATCCTACATCCGCTGTTAGCTGGAAATCACGACACAAGCCGAAGACATGTCTCTTCAAATTGCCTTCCAGAGCCCGTACAGCGCAGCTACCGGTCGCGCGCGCGCGCTCACCGATCAATCCTCGTCAATTAATACCTCAGGCATCGGCACAGTTTGCCGAAATGCCAGGGGACTTTATTAACTGCGGCCGTGCACGAGCGTTGCAAAAATGACGCCCGAGCAGCGCGCTCTGCATTATTAAACTTACGTGCAGCCGGTAGCGATAGTCTCGATTATACCCGAGAACCATATCGACGCGCGCGCGCGCGCGCGCGGCAGGAGGCGCTTAGGGAGGACACGGGTGAGGAGACAACGTTACGGGGGACAACGAGCGAGAGTAGATAACCGGATAATCCAGCGAATCAGCAATTAGTACACATTGGAATAATTAACACCGATCTGCCGTTAAATCCTGGAGCAAGACGCCTACGCGGCGGCGGCGGCGGTTTCTCAATTACAAAGAGAGATTGCACGCTCGTCACGGGATGCTCCGGCGGCTATTATTTGCGCGCCTACGTAGCACCGAACTTACCCTCCCCCCGCTGTCTGCACCCCTAGCCCGCGGCCACCGTTGCAAGAAGTTGTTCGGCGAGGCGAAACACGTAGCGCGTACATGGCGCGAGTGAACGAGAGCGAGAGCGAGAGCGGACAGAGAGGGAGGGAGAGAGAGAGAGAGAGAGAGAGGAGGGGGAGAAGAAGCGCAAGGAGGCGGTGGGTCGAGTAAATATTTAATTTGCATAAAGATCCCGTGCGCGCCCGTCTGCGATAATTGCAGTCACTGTCGATTATGACTTACACGCGAGACTGCGTTTCGTTGTCTTTATCCGTTCACCGGCGAGTCGAAGTCAAGAGCGAGGGAAAGACGACAACGACTCTCGCGAGATCCTGCGGAGGTCCTCTGCGGTCGCGCGGCCACAAATCTTTGTATTTTTGTGCTGGCTCGTAAATTCCCGATCAGATCATTCGTCTCGTGCTTACGTCGGGGTCTCTCCTTAATTAAATGTCTTCTTTGCCCCGAGCTGGGCGCGCGCGCATGCGCGCGAGTGGTCACATTGGACATCGGTTTCGCTCGGCAAAGAAAATGCAATATCGGTAAATTGACAAGCGGACCGCTCGCGCAAGAGCTCGCTCTTTTGATCGCGACCCATTTCACTCCATCGACAGTTTGACAGATTAAGAAGCCATGTGGTTATTACGCGGAAACTACTCGGATCGCGAATCGAACGTCCCGGCGTGGCTGCTATCAGCGGAACGAGCTCGAATCGAAAGCTTCATCGCGATGTAATGGCGGTCGTCGTCAATATCGTCATCGTCATCGTCGGAGGGAAGTTGATTACGGCGGCGCGCACCGCTGTCAATAAGCTGCGATCTCGGCGATAATGAGCGCCGAGAGGATAAACCGATCTTTTATTATTATGTGCCATAGCGAGATGTATTTATACACCCCCATTATACCGCACCGGGGTGGTGCAAAAGAAGCATGAATCTACCGTGAAATTACCGGCGTCCAAAGAAGAGAAGCGCGACCAGAGAGAGAGAGAGAGAGAGAGAGAGAGAGAGAGACCAGGCAGAGTCTTGTGAATAAAACCAAGCGGAGAGGGAGTAATTAAAAGGAAAGTGCAAAAAGGGACGAAAAAGGTTATCGCGAATTACGGTGACGTCATCTTTCACGTTGAATATTCCACGGGGCTCGGCGGGGGGAGGAGGGCCGGCTCTGTAAATCACTCTGCCGAAATTCGCAAAAATTCCCACGGGCACGGCGAGAAAGAGTCGCCGCGCGCGAAAATTTGCCGTAGGCACATCGTCCCTTCCTCTCTCTCTCTCTCTGTCTCCCCCCTCTTTCCCACGCTCTCACTCTCTGTCCTTTTAATTTCTGCCAAGGAATCGATGCGTACCGTCCGAGTGTCCGATACTATTTCACGGTTGCTCGCTCCTCCCGACGCAGTTCCGCTTCGCATTATTTGCCTGGCGGATATTTATTAGCGACTGACGGGCGCGCACGGGCGAATGAAAAGTGCATTCTGCAATTGCCCTGAACATCGCTCGCACAAAGACCACTTTTCCTCCCGACCGATCGAACTCCACCCTGCGTCACCTCCCCTCCCCCCCCCCCCCGCGAAGTGAGAGCTGTAACCACCGCCCTCCCCCCCTACGGCGACCCGCTTTGCAAATACACTTACTGGCTTTTACTGGTCTACCGAGTGCCGAGAAGTGCGCAATTTCTCCACACGTAATATCTTAACGATCGAAAGGATGAGCCCTCCGCACGCCCCTCTGCCGCTCTGTAATCCCGATAACTCGTTCGCGGAATTCGTCCGTTCGCGGGAATCACCGGAGGCGCGTCATCAGCGTTATATTCTTGCTGAAATAACGCAGCTCTCTCTCTCTCTCTCTCTCTCTCGTGACGATGACGTGTCGAGGATCTTGGCAGTAAGAAACGGGCTCTTTTAATGCGGAAAATGTCGACGACGTGCCCCGAGCCGTCGCTTTTCTTCTCTCTTTTACGACTCTTACCGAGAGAGCGTACGTAATATTCACCGCCGCCGCGTGAGTGCGATGTGAAAGCACTGAATTACGATCGGTCGATTTCTCGGCTACGTCGACGATAATACCCCGGCGTTTTGGCTTCCTTTGCACAGCCAAGTACTCCCATACTTCAGCATCGCATTAATTAGCCGCTTCTCAGGCTACCTACCTACGCTCAGGATAGCGCACTTTCCGGGAGTATGAAACTACGTTAAGGAAATTCCCGACGATTTCGCAGCCGACGGTCCCTTTAATGAAATGAGTTTCAATTTGACTGACGAGAGCAAGAGAGACAGAGAGGCAGAGAGAGAGAGAGAGAGAGAGAGAGAGGGGGAGAGAGAGGGAGAGAGAGAGGGAGAAAGAGAGAGGGAGAAAGAGAGAGCAAACACGGTGTGCAGCGTGTTTCCTTCGCCGGCGATCCCGCCGGGCCTCGTGCGCGCGGCGCGCAAGGGCTGCGAAAAATAACAGGCACGTATTTTTCCGTATGCGCGAAGCACGCAACAAACCCTCGGAAGGAAGCGCGTGTAAATAAAAAACACACGACTCTTATTTTTAGCCGGCTGGAAGCCCAGGAAAATCGACGGCGACGGGCGCGTTAGCGGGCGCGCGTCTCCTCGGGGGCGCACACGGGGCGACACGCTGGTCGATATTTAACAAAAAAGTATTGAAAACACAGCCAACTTGGGGGAAATCCCGCTCGTCCCCGGAATAATGAGAATATTGCGGATATTACGGCGAAGTTGTGATTAATTAACGACTCGCGCCGCGCGGACCGAATCACCGGCCGTACGTTAATGCTTTCCGGTGTAATTTACTTTCTGATACGTTCCCCTACGCGAAGGCGAATTTAATTGGTTTATTCCATATTCGCGTACGGCATCGGATTGATTTTAACTTGCCGCCTTTGCCCGGGCTTTCCGGGGCAAAATCGATAGGAAAGTTCTCTCGACGATATCCGGATTTGCAGACGGAGATGCGCGCCTCGCGCCCGCGCGCGGCGCGGCGCGGCGCGGCGCGGCGTGTAATTGTGAAATTTTCCGCTCTCGCGTTCGTCCGTCCGAACGAGTCGGCGAGAGCGCGAGGATCGAGCGAAGGTGGAAAATCTACCGTCGCCGCCGCCGCCGCCGCCGCGCGCGCGTCTTGTGTTTCACTCGTCGTGCATAATCGCGCGAGCGCGGAGGCAAGAACGCAGGAGCGCGATTACCGTAAAATCGCGGAAGCGACGACTCGTACGACGGACTCTTATCGGCGGGCGAATCGACGCCGGCGTTTCTTGCGGCCGCGAGAGTGAGAAAGAGAGAGAGAGAGAGAGAGAGTACGGGCCGCGCATTATCATAAATCAATTCCGGCGGGCGTCAGAGGACGTCAAAGTGCGTTAACGTCCCTCTTCAACCTCTGCCGGCGCGAGGGCAAATGCTAATTACCGACAATCCCGGCCCCGGCCGAACGCGGAAATATCAGCGGCCGCGCGACGCGACGCGACGCGACGCGACGCGGTCGCGACGTAAATAGAGGATTTTTGCGTTCGGGCGTTAATTTGCGCACCGCGCCACCTGTTCCGTGCCTACTCGCGGTAAAGATATTAACATATGAACGGGCGCCGGTATAGCGCGCATTAACGTGCAATATTCATATGGAGATTTCGCTCGAAGAGTATTATGGATCTAACAACCCGTGGCTGGCCTATTTACATAAATGATGACATCCGGCGCGATTTAGTTCCGCGGTGACTTATGGACCGCCATCGATGCACCGGACGTGGAAACGCGCATCGAAATAGTCTTCGGCCGCGGCGCTCGCCGCTCGCGCGCGTGAGCAGCGCAGCGGGACTGGAGGAGGAGGGTAGGGGGGAAGGGGCAAGCGGCCGTTGAATCGTTCATGGAACGGAATCACGACACGCCGGGCGCATGAATCTTCCAATTTTCGGCGGCCGATTTGATAGCGAGTTATAAGTCGGGCTGTGAAGCGGATTTAATTCGCGCGAATTGAAATGTCGGCACGGGACGGCCGGCGACCGCGACGCTGACGCTGCCGACGACGACGATGACGATGTACGCCTCGCTCGAGTGACGGTACGACTGGGAGAAAAGAATTTAGTGTCTCTAAGAAAACTGTTTAGTTGAGGCATTTTTTTTAATAGCAGCCAGATATCTTGTTTTATATAACGAGATATTTAGTTGTCTCAACTAAATATATTTTTCTGCTTTGTTCTCCGGACCAAATGATTTTGTTCTTAGACTTCGTATATAAAAATTGAGCATTTCAGTTATTGTATCCATAAAAATTACATGATAACGAAATATTATTTTACATAAACTAAAATAATGCCCAATGGATACTATTTTGTCGTTCTGTGCACTAAAGTTTAGATTTTATATATTAAGAAAAAAATTATAGTATTTTCAACAAAATTCGTACGGTTAAAGCTTTTTGGCTGTTATAACAAAAGCTATTACGTTATACGAACAAACCGTAATCAAACAAGATATTTGTTTACAGGAACAAAGCGAAGTTTTGTTGGGCATATTTTAACCAAATTATTTTGTTGTTACAACAAAGTTTTGGTTCACGCAACAATACATTTTTCCTACTGTACATTAGACATTCGACGTCGTTGCAGCTGCAACGAGGGATCCGTGAGAAACGTATAGATGTGTAGGTCGAGTGAAAATGTAATAAAAACTCGATATTTACAACGCGCATTCTCGTCATTTCGACTCTCGGTCATCGTCGCTGATCACCACTTATGATCTCACAAACAGCCCGCATAACAGATTTCACGAGGTCTAATGGAGATCTGGTCCCGGTTCTGAAGTAAAATAGAGACCGGAAGAGATATCGGAGAAGCTTCAGACTTCACTTTTTCACTTGGAGTTGTGTATTTGAAATATTACCGTGAAAAGTGTAATATTTGAAATACGCGCTTCTGAATGAAAAAAGTAAAATCCGAACTTTTCCAAATATTTCTTGCAGCGTTTGTTTATATGAGAATTTTATTTTTTCTTGTTTTTTACCCTATTGGACACAAAAGTTGGTATAAAAACGGAATATATTTGACACTACAAAAGCGCAGCAACACGTTACGGACTAAAAAGGAAGCGCGAGTTCCTGCGATATTTTTGCCTCGTTTCTCAATGGAGAAGCTATCTTTCGGATCAGTATGGCATTCCTGATTAGGAGTATAATCAGATAACCCCGGGAAAGATTTAGAAATTCTAATTGAAATCCGCGCTGAAAAGAGAGAGAGAGGGAAGCTATATGTCGGCTGAAATCCTGAGAAATCTCTACGCGGGAATGGCTCGCGATAAGTGGCCGTTCGACGCGCAGCCAACTCGGTCGGGAGAAAAATTCGTCGAGAACCGAGTCTCGCAAACGAGTGCACGTGCAATCGATGCGAAAATCGCCGTCTCAACGCGCATCGCGCCATTCCTCGTTGCACACGTTGATTGATAATCAACGCGACAATCGCGAGGAATCGCTATTCGCCCGGGATCTCCGCCCCGGGGGTCGGTCCGTCGTGGATTTCGCCCGCGTTCCCGCTTTCCCTCGTATCGATATCGCGCGGAACGCATCGACCACGCATCCTCGGCCGCGAATCATCAAACGGTAATTGCATTGAGTTTTTCCTCCGTAGCGGAATAATTTCACGAGGCTGCGTCGAGCGCGCGCGCACGCTCGCGCTTTTTTCTCGATTCCCCCCCCCCACTCTTCTCTCTCTCTCTCTCTCTCTCTCTCTCTCTGTCTGTCTCTCTTTCTTTTTGTTGTCGCTTTGATTCGGCCGACGCGATATCAGGCAATTTCGCGAGGATCGACGCTCTCGCCGCGCGTGTCGCGATTGCGACGGTAATTCGTGCATTAATTCATCGATAAAATCTTCCGCCCAATAGCTCGAACGTAATTCCAATATGCGACAGGGGCGAGAGGGGGGATAGGGTCGGGGGAAGGAAAGTCGTTCGCTGTTAACGCCACGTCGATTATCATCGATGTTTCGTCGCATTGCACTTAATATCGGCCGATAATACTCGGCAGTGTTTATGCAAAATAGTACTTCTTAATTCACTTATCGGACACGTACGCGCGAGCGAGTGGGGGCCGTTTGGCGCGCGGCGTGAATAAACGACGACGACAACAATTTCGCGACTCCGCGCTTACAGTAACGCGCAAAATGTGTTCTCATACACTTTCATATTAAATCTCCCGTGCGCGCGTTTATTTACGCGGAATTTCCACGCGGCGGATCCGTTTCCCGAGCCGGATAAAAATAAGTCTCGTTCCTTTATGGCACACACACACGTTAAACGCGATCTGTTCACCGCGAAACCATTTCTCCATGTTATTTGCGGGGAGGAATTCTTTTTTCTACCCGCTCCCCGCCCGGAGCGGACGTTTGCGCCCGCGGCGCTCGCGGCGCTGCGTTTTAATCCTCGTTAGCCCTGAGCAGATAAATCTGATATCGCCCTAAATTCCCGACAACGGACGCGCGCGACGCGCAAACCGCGAGATATCCGACAGCCGACAGTGCGGGGAGAGGAAAAAATCAACCTGTAATAACAGAGCGGCTCGGCCGGGGCGGTCGGCCGTGTGTGACGTTTACTTTTCGTTAACCAAATTTGCAGTCGCGCGCCTCGCGCGTCCATAAACGTCGATAATGATTCCCATTCGACCGATGGCTGTCAAAATGACGCGCGCGCACGTGACACGCATCGCGCACGCGGAGCGTGTCCGCCTGTCGCGCGGTGAACTCGCGTCTCAGCGAGGAGCGATTCAGCGACAGCTGGTCGCGCAGAACCGCCTCGACCGGTGAACATCTGGCGCGAAAGATCGTTCTATTTATTTGCAGAACGTAACGAAACTTTATCCCGGGCTCTCTCTTCCCTGCTGCTTCGCAACGTTCTTGCGTTAAGCCCCGTCTACATAACTCGCAGAACGCAGAACGCAGGTCGCACAGTCGCAGACGCAATATGACGTATCAGCGCACGCAAGGCATACGCAGTATGCACTCGCGCTTCGCGTCACGAGTTGGTTCAACTTAAACTTTCTGCGATTGCGTTGTCCTTGCGGTTGCGTCTTGATCGCGTTAACCAATCATAGCTAATATGCAGGGTGTCCCATTTTAATCCGGCCGGCTGAATAAAATTCGAGGATATTTTCCAGAAAAAAATGTCAGACAAATGTTGCTCAGTTCTAAGGGGGACATTCGATGCCATCAACAATTTTGACCTCGGGTGAAGGGTTCGAGGTCATTCAAGGTCAACTTTTTTTTTCTTAAATGGGAAAACCCCTATTTTTCACATCGGCAATCGATTCTACGTGAAAGAAAGTGAAACTTGTCTGAAGCATTTTTTTTATAACGCAAACTAATTTCACTTATTCAGCCTTCAAAATTGAAATTTTCAAACTTTCTGAATTTTTTACTCGAGAATGGTGGGGTTTGGGGGGAAATTGCAAAAGACGAAAAGTTCTTGGAATGCTGCGAGGAATTCGCTCGAATTTTCGCATAGTTGATCGTGCACTTTTTTCCGCCAATGTTCTACCTGTCAGGAGGTACCTCGAAACCTTGAATGACCTTGAACCCTTCACCCGAGGTCAAAATTGTTGATGGCATCGAATGTCCCCCTTAGAACTGAGCAACATTTGTCTGACATTTTTTTCTGGAAAATATCATCCTCGAATTTTATTCAGCCGGCCGGATTAAAATGGGACACCCTGCATTTCGGAGAATGTGAGGTTATTGTCATCGACCGAATTGTCAAAACAACAAGCCGGACTTATTTTGTGGTTTGTTTTTTGTAGAAATTCGCGTATTATATTGAAATTACGGGCGAAAATATTTATTGGACAACTGAAAGGACACGTCATCAATTAATTACATTAGTATATCACAATGATGGCTTATATGCAAAAAGTAAGGAAATTTTTGTCGCAAGTTGACATAAATTTATTGCTGCTGCATTTAATGTCAAAACCAAATATACAAGACACAGATCATGTTGATCCATCATAGACACAAATATAACCTTTTATATGCTGCGCACCACTTTCGCGTTCAATGTGGACACTCGCTCCGCGACGTGATTTGCGAACTGCGAGTGCGTTTTGCGTATCTTGTCTGCGTCTGCGACCTGCATTTTGCGGCTTGCGAGTTATGTAGACGAGGCTTTATGCGGCCTTTGCGCAATACGAGAGAGGAGAGAGAGAGAGAGAGAGAGAGAGAGAGAGAGCCGCGGGCCACGTTAAATCTGCGCGATCTGCAGCTGCGAAATCAGTCGAAGCAGCGAGCGAGCAATTATTATTCCTCTGACAGCCGGAAGTAGCAGCGACTCCGTCGGTGTAACTGAATTTTCCTCCGCCGGGGAGGAGGAAGGTGACGGCGGACGGGAGCGCTCGCAGGAGCAGGAGCAGGAAGAGATTCCTGCGGAAAGTCTCCGCTCCAGGTGGCTCTCGGTTACCACCTCGAGCGAGCGCGGCCGAATGTGACGGACGAGTGTTTTCCGACACGCGACAGCGGAAACATCGCATTTCTCGTCGGCGAGTGCTCCCTCCCTCCCGCTCGCTCCTCATCGCGGTCTCGCGCGAGCCGACAGATATTTTTCCCCTCGGCTGCGATATTAAAGACCTCGCGTGCGCCTCGTCTCGAGATCGAGTACTCGCGCTCGCGAGAGAATTTTCCCGAAGTCGGCTGCCGTCACGCGGCCACGCGACCAACGCGAGCCCTGTGTGAGTTGTTCGTGCAGAAGGGATCCCGCAGCCTCGCAGCGCGTTACATCGCGCCATTTAAGAGTCAATTTATTCCATCCCGTGTGGGCGTAGATACGATTTCCATCCGCGTGAGCGAGCGAGCGAGCGAACGCACACAACACACACGCGCGCGCGCGCGCGCGCGCACGCGCGAAGGTGACGGCACATAATCCAGCAGTTATAATTTAATGGAAAACAATGAAAGCGGCCGACAACGGGAACCGGGTGTTGGCGCATTTACGATTGTGCGAGCCGATAGCGCGGCGGCAATAACGCCGGCGAGAGGGAGTCGCGTGCGATCGGGGCTGGGTTTTTCGTCCGTCCGAAAGCTCTCGTCGCGATATTTTCCACGCCATAACAATATCATAGAACATCCCAACGTTATTAAGAATCGAGCTTCGTTTACTGCCGCGACAAAAAATACAGTAAAAGCGGAGCCATAAAAAGTTTTCGGGATCGAAAAACTTTTATTCGTTTTCCACCCGTCCGCTTTCGTCCCCGCCTGGTCCCGCTCTTTCGTCGTTGCTCTCTCTCTCTCTCTCTCTCTCTCTCTCTCTCTCTCTCTCTCTCTCTCTCTCTCTCTCTCTCTCTGCCTCTCCCTGCTCAACCAACGTTTCGCTTTTCCTTTCTCTCCTCTTCGTCACCTTCGATGGTGGCCGGCGCCTCTGCCGCAGTGGAGAATCCTCTCTCCTTCCATCTCTCCCTCTCTCTCTCTCTCTCTCTCTCTTTTATAGTGAATCTCTGTGATCCCAACTCTCGTTTACTGGAATATCACATCTGCCGTTGGAAATTGAGAATCGGTCTCTGCTTTTAACGCCGAACGACTTTCATCTCGCGACACCTCTCTATTTTTACACGGATAGAAGATCAGCGCGACGCGATGCGACGCCACGCGGAGGTCTCTCCGCTTGAGCGCGCAAGCCGAGTTTTACGCGCGCGTCCGGCTTATTTCAATTTATTCTGGGGTCGCGCAAGGAGCGAGCGCGGGCATATATATATATATATATATATATATTTTCGTGTATGTACACACCCGCGTCACGGTGTCACGCGTAATAAACCACGCGACTTGAATAATAACTAGACGCGGAGAGTCGTCGAGTCAACGAGTCACGCGGATCGTAGAGGAAGACAAATGGCCGAGCTACGTAACGGATTGTTCAGTTTCTCGAAAACTTGCGCCGCGGTGCTTAACGAAGCGGTGAAAGAGAGACGGAGAAAGAGTGACGGAGGGACAGAGAGGGAGAAAGAGAAGTGAGCGAGGAAGCGCACCGGCCGCGCTCCGTCAGGCTCTCGTCTCGCCGTTCGGGATTGAGACTCAACCGCGGCAAAAATTAATTTCGCGATAGCTGGCTATCCTCGCCCTCCGCAGAGGCGGAGGATTCCCTCGTGTCGTCGGCGGCCGCCGCGATTTCGTTTTCTCACCCCGAGAGACCAGCGAGGCTATCGGGCGGCGATGATGGATCTGCATCCTGTGATAGCCGGGCAATTTCCTCGCCGGGTGTCTCGCGACGCGAGAGAGGAAGAAGGAGAAGAGAGCCGCGCGCGCGTCGCGGATCATTTCGTCTTCCTCGGGAGGAAGCCACGCTTAACTGCGTCGAGGAGCCCTTAATATATACCCCCGAGAGTTCTTTCGACGACGCACGTCGCGGCGGCGCTCGCGAGCGAGCGAGCCGAGCCGAACAAATCGGACGCATCCCGGTGGAATGGCGCGTGAAGCAAAAAGAACGTGCGTTTGCGGGCGCGAACGGTGTCTGGCGCAGGGGAGACACGCCGCGCTAGTCAGACAAGAAGCGCCGATGTATAAAGTCGGCGATGCGCGACGAGCGCATCCTTATTCCGGGCGCGAGTTGCCGGATCGAATGGACGCCCGGCCGAATTCGCGCGTAAAACCGTATTCCCGAAACCTCGTGGAATACGAGCGCCCGCGCGCGGAAATGTCGGCGCGAATAAAGCCAACTCGGGGGCTCCGAGTTAAGCGCTGAGCGCTAAGCGGCGCACGATCTCTCGACATCGGCGCGAATCGCCGCGACGCGACGGCTATTTCAGCCCCGTTTGTCTCGTCGCATACAACTGTGATCGAAAAATGATCCGAACTTTATTGTTTAAAAATCGCGGCTAAACTGCAAGTCAAATCCTGCCTTGCTTTCTTCAAGTTAGTACACATGTCCTTCACATTTGGCGAAAGAAGCATGGTGGCGTTCGAAGAGTGGCGGTTGTTTATGTCAGTGAAGATTGCTGTGCGCGGCGATTTTTACGATGTCGGAAGATATGGAGCAGAGAATTTGAGCTTGAAATTTCTCGTTGCGAACGACATTTCGTTCACAGACGCGTGTGCAAATGTTGCAAGAAGCTTGTGGCGATGACTGTTTATCGAAAACAATCACTCGAATGTTACGTTCGAGTGGTTGAAGAAGTTTCGAGAAGGACGAGAATCCGTTGAAGACGACCCACGCTCTGGAAGACCATCTACGTCAACGGATGACGCTCACATTGGGAAAGTGAGAGAATTGCTGCCCCAAAATCGTCGATTGACTGTGCGAGAGATAGCAGATTAAGCTGGAATGTCATTTGGATCGTGTCAACATACATGCCGGTAAGAAACGACCGGAATTGTGGGAAAACAACTCGTGGATTTTGCATCACAATAACGCGTACCATCGCATACCTCGACACTTGTGCGTGAATTTCTGACAAAAAAACCCAACGAATCTCGCTCCGCGAGCACCGTATTCACCAGGCATAACCCCCTGCGACTTTTTCCTGTTCCCCCCCGCCCCCCTACGGAAAAAAAACCACTTCGCGAACAGCGTTTCGAATCGATTGAGAACATCAAAGAAAAATCGCTACGTGAATTGCGAAGGCCATACCGTCTGCCGCGTATGAGCGATGTTTCCAGGACTGGAGCGCTGGCATATGTGCGTTGCAAGCAATTAGGACTACTTTAAAGGAGACTACAAGAATTTTCATGATTGAATTGTAATTTTGATTTTTACAAATAAACTTCCGATACTTCTCGATCACAGTAGTATTCTATTCTTCGTGCCGCTCTATTCTCTACAAACTCGGCCAAGTTACTTTCGGCAAGCTCGTTATCGTTACTCGTTAGTCATCGAAAAAAGTAACTCGTTACCGTCGCTCGCTCGCTCGCTCGCTCGCTCGCTCGAGAGAGAGAGAGAAGAGAGAGAGAGAGAGAGAGAGAGAGAGAGAGAGAAAGTAACGAGACGTTTGCAATTTCCGTTACTCCCTTGCATCAAGTTCGAATGCACCTTTCTTCGAGAGACCCGCTTCTGCCCGTTGCGATACACACACACGTATCATACGTGTGTGCCAAAGTAACGATAAAAGGAACGATAAAGGTAACGGTAACAGCAACGACGATCATACTCGGGGCCGTTAGCCGAAAAATGTAATTGCGTCATCGTTAGCGTCGCCGGGCGAAGGAGAGAAATGACGTCGTTGGCGAATCATTACCGAGAGAGAACAGAACGGCTCGTTTCGTCCGAATCAACGACGTTGCACAAGTAGCGCAGCGCGCTTGCTTGGCCCGATTCGCGAAAGTGAAGTCAACCCTCGCCAATCGCGACGGGGGATGCTCGAGCCCGGACGACCCTCCCCCGGCGGCCGCGTTTCGCCGCGCGGAATAAAAGTTCGCGGCGGCGGCGGCTCGTCGAAGCTCCCGGATAACGCGCTACGCTCACGGCCGGCGTATAAATTACGTCATAATACGCGCAGCATCGCGGACACGTTAATACGTATGCAAGTACGCTGCGCAATCTCTCGCACACGAGAGGACCAATGCGGACAGCGCGACGGCTCTCCTCCCTCTTGGCCATACGTTATTGGTTGCGAAGCGGAGGTCCTGATAGCGCGACGAGCGAGCGAGCGAGCGAGCGAGCGAGCGCGTTGTTCGGAGATCGCGCGTGTGTAGTACGTTGTGTGTATGTGTGTGTGTGTGTGTGTGTGTGTGTGTGTGTGTGTGTGTGTTGAACCGGTTACGAAGCGATGCCGAGCGGCGAGGCCAGATTTCACACGGTATTGTGTGCGTTTCCGACCCGAGAGCAAGAACCACGCACACACACACGCCCTTCTCGCACGCACGCGAGCGCGGATAACGCGTTACGATGCATACGAGCGGTGTAATGAGCCGCACTGTAATCGCTATCGCTAAAGCGCCGTGAGATTTTGCGCGATAGATCGTCGGCGGTCGCGGCGACGACGACGATGAAGCGGGAGGGTCGTGGACTCTGCGAATTGTGGCGACGTGAAAGAGAGAGAGAGAGAGAGAGAGAGAGAGAGAGAGAGAGAGAGAGAGAGAGAGAGAGAGAGAAGGGGAGGAAGGGAGGAGAAGAGAGGGGGAGGAAAGAAAGAAAGCACGTGCTTCGTGGAAACGTGATTGCTTTATTTCGCGCACCCTCCTAGTTCTCCGTCGTGAGTTTGGATTTCTTTCTTCTTAATTAAGAAGCGTGAATTAAGTTGCTGCGCTTAGTGCTAATGGAATCCGCGGTGTTACGGAACTCTGGAACTGCGAGAGCTCTCTTCCTCTTTCCGCGAGCTTGCGATAGAATAATATAATAATAATAATGATAACGCAACGACAACTCCGTAATATGATAAAAATAAGCAAAGGAGCGCTTTTCGCGCAAAGTGCGCGATTGCGATTGCAGGAGCGTACGTAGCTTTTGGCAATGCGAAGAGACGCGAGTTCGCCGCGTAAGACACCAAAACTGGAACGAAAACGTTGCAAAATATTGTTAGAAGCGACCGTTAAGAGAAAAAAAGTAGCCTGCGAAGTTCGCACGGATTAAAAACCGTGGCTCAATTTCGGCAGGATAAAGGAGAGTGGCAGAAAGAGAGAGAGAGAGAGAGAGAGGGGGGGCGAGGTAGGAGGGACCAAAAAGAAAAAAAAAGAAAGATCACCCAGCGGTAAGTGGTAAAACCGTGAAACTATTGAAACGCGCGAGGCCGATAATATCGCGGAGAACGATAGGGTTCCTTTTGGGACGCGGGCGAGGCGCATCCGCGTTGCGATACCGCCCGGCATCGTCGATCACGGCACGAACAAGCCGCTGCGAAACAAAAGCCACCGCCGAAAAACAAACGCAATATCGACGCCGGTTTCAATCATGCTACCGCGTGCCGGCTCGCGTGCCATTCGAGAAAAATTCCGTGCCGATCGAAAGCGCGAGCGCGCGACCGGCAGCTCGTTCATGCTACGCGCGAAGGAAAATGTTTGTTTACGCGCAGTTGGAAAGCAAACGTTCGCGAGAGTGAAAATAATCTATTACGGGAGAGAGAGAGAGAGAGAGAGAGAGGAGGGGGTGAGGAGAGAGAGAGGGAGAAATTGAGAGCAGCGAGCTCGCTAGCTAACGGAGACGCGAGATCAATGGAGTGCCCGTTGGGAAACTCGAGATTTTCCGCATTTTCTGCTCCTCGTCGCTCGCGTGTCCATTGTACGGTGGCACTTTCGCTCGCAACGTGCGCGCGCGTGCGCGCGGCTCGTACATAATGAAACGAAAAAAAGACCTCGGATCACCTGTTCGTGTAGAATAGCGCGCCGGCGCGCGAAGAATTCGCAGCGCCGCCGCTGTCGTTTCGGTCCGCCGAGGCGCGCGGCCAATTTCGTCACCCGAAATACCGCTCGCGCAGTTTTGTTTTCCCCTTTCGTCTATTTTTTTTTTTTTCACCCACCGCCCGCGCCCGTCACGTTGGTTTGTCACGCAAGCAATTTTCGAATTTGTAAATTTGTCGTTCTTCTTTTCCTCTGCTGTTTTTATTTTATTTGTTATGTTTTGTTTCGTTCCCCGCGCGCGCGCGCGTGTGTGTGTGTGTGTGTGTGTGTGTGTGTGTGTGTGAAGTTCTCGGCGGTGTTTCATTGTCGCTTGATTCGTCATGTTTCAAACGACCGTGAAATATTTCACCGGGCCGGTTTCTTTGGCCGCGCGAGCGCGCGTCCGCTCGGAAAACGCGGCTCCGCGGAGCGCCGCGCGAATGATTTATCGGCGCGCGGCGAATAAATTCCGGCGGCTTACAAGAGTCCCGGCTAGTCTAGTTAATACGTCGCAAATAGTGAAATTTATTATCCATAAAATACGTCAATCACGTCGACGCGATTTTACCCGCGCCCGTCGACCGCGCTCTTTCGCCGTCGTCCGTCGCATCGCGCCGCGCCGCGCCGTGCAATAATCTCGTCGTCGACGGCCGGCCGGCCGATCGATAAGTGCGTCGAAGCTAAACTCGAAACATACATATACGTATGCGCCTGTACGTACATATTATAAATACACATGTATGCGCATATGTCTGACCGGCGTTGATTTATGCGACGCATCATGCGCTCGTCCGCTCGCCCGCCCGCTCGCCCGCTCGCTCGCTCGCTCGCTCGCTCGCTCGCACGCGCGGCCAACGGCTTACATTATTTTTAATCTGGGGCTGATCGCGCTGCTGTCATTCTCTCGATACGACTCGCTGACGTTCCGAAGCCGGGACGCAGGAAGCTCCCGTCGGCTCGGGCCGAGCTGAATCGACCGGCGGGCCGACGCGTCGCCGCTCGCCGTAAATGTTATATCAACGTAGAACGTCGCAGGATAAATAAATCCATATTTCTCACTCGCCTCCCTCCCTCGGCGCGTCGTCCGTCAAGCTTCCGTGCGGACCAAGGGCTTAAATAAATAAACGTTAGTCGCGGCCTCGCCGGTAAAGTGATAAACGCGCGCGAGGTAAGTCTCTTTCAATTCGCGCGCCGGCCTCTTCGCCTCCGCCGTGTATGCGAAATCGCACTCGCGATCGCGGACTCGTGGTCGACGGAGGATCCGCAAGTCCCGCAAGTATGATGCGTGAGGAGGCCGGTTCACGGTGGAAAATTGCGTGGACAATGCGCGTAGCGGAGGAAGCTAATGACGGAAATGTTTTTAACCGAGCCGTGCTCGTCAGGAGACAATTTACTGCTTACTGGGAAAAAAATTTAATATCTCTAACAAAAGTGTTTAGTTGAGGCATCTTTTTAACAGCAACCAAATATCTGTTGTTTTATATAACAAAATATTCAGTTGTCTCAACTAAATATATTTTTCTGCTTTGCTCTCTGGGACCAAATGATTTCGTTCTTAGACTTCGTCGTATAGAAATTAAGCATTTTAGTTGTTTTATCCATAAATATTACATGATAACGAAATATTGTTTTACATGAACCAAAATAATGCCCAATGGATGCCATTTTGTCGTTCCGTGCACTAAAATTTAGATTTTATATATTAAGAAAAAATTATAGTGTTTTCAACAAAATTCGTATGGTTGAAGCTTTTTGCTCTTGTTGTAACAAAAGTATCACGTTATGCGAACAAATCGTAATCAAACAAGATATTTGTTTACAGGAACAAAACGAAGTTTTGTCGGGCATATTTTAACCAAATTATTTTGTTGTTACAACAAAATTTTGGTTCACGCAACAATACATTTTTTCCGGGTGCGGGTGTTTCCGGCGGAGTATGCTTTCAACAATGCGGGATACGTTAACGACGGGGACGTTAACGACAAATGTAGGGACGGTGCAAGCCCGTTTTCACGAGCAGATTAATTAATAGCGCCGTCCCGACGCTACGCGGAGTAATAAAATTTACCGTAAACTGCTAATATCAGGGTCATTGGGGGCGAAAGTTCTGTGAAACGTTGGTGGCGAACTTCAGCGCGTAATGACAGCTGTCATGAAGAAAAAAGCGCTGCACGCGGTTCTCGCGGTTTTTCAAAAATGCCTGGAGAAGGGCATTTCGCTGCGCTTCTTCAGGCACGCTGTGGACATGAAGACCCTGTTAGCGGGCAAATAATAAATGACCAATGGGGAAGCGCCAGTCCAAGATGATGGTGCAATAACTTCCTACACTTGGACGAGAGAGTGCCAAGGAGAGCACCTGCCGATGCCCGTGACATTCGTTCTCAGCAAGTGACGTCACCGCTATTAATATCGCTGCCAACGCATGTCTAGTTCAATCTTCCGCCGACAACATTTGCTCTCGACGTTGCCGTTCGACCTGGACTCAGGCTAGCTCGTGGACAGGAGGGATGCCCGCGATATTTTCAGGACGCGCCCGTTTGCTCAATGGCAGAAGGTTCTTCCATCAGAAGACAATTTTCCCGTTGGATTTCGAAGCTTACGGACAAAAACGAAAATTACCAAGGATCCTCCAGTCCACGAACGCGTGCCTGACTCCGGCCGGTCTTGGCTGTTTATTCACGAAAATATTTAGACTTAGGCAACGCAGAGTACGTTTTCGAAAATGGACAGATACACATGTTCGACGTTGAAAGCTGAAATACGTACAGACGCAGAGCAATAAGAATGGCCAGAGTTACCTGCGCGTTCCCGCGGCTATTGGCGTTTTCACCTTGCTCCACTTGGGATATCGACGTTATCGTCGAGCGAGCCGATGTAACGCCATGATACGCGGCGCGTACCGATAATTCGCGCAAATTTACTATTCCGTGTAAGCATAAACAATCGCGACGTTCACCGCAAGGGCAGAATCATGGCCTATCTCTGTACATTTCCCCGTGCGGACCGCATGGTCCACAAATCCCTGCGAACAGTCTGCGATTATCGCAATCAGGATGGCGGCGGCGGCGGCGGTAGCGGCGGCGTTCGCATTCTGCGAAATTTTGCGCCATCCACCGCGTGACTGCGAGGCCACTGTGCCCGCGCGAAAACCACATTACTCACGCCCGTGCCGAATATTTAACGCGCACGTGTGCGAAAAATCGTCGCGAAGGTGCAAACGCCGGCGACCTGCCGTATCAACTTTTTCAACGCGCGCGCGCAACAAGTTCGAACGATCGCGTAATTTCGTGCGTCGCGACACGAAGTCGCGGCCCTACCCAGCGTAAGTGACGCGGCAATCAAATAATTATGCGATCTCGAATAATTTCGGGATCGCCCGTAATAATACCCATGTCGAGCCGTGGAAGCAGCGGTTAATCGCGATTTAAGCGCGCGCAGTTTGTTCCCGCGCGTCCGCGAGGCACGCGAATTAATCGCGAAATGATCCACCGGGAGGACGCAAAGTTTCGCTCCGCGCCGTTTCACGCCGATTTATTCCGCCTCCTCTGCCCCTTGCCTCTCTCTCTCTCTCTCTCTCTCTCTCGCTCGCAGCCGATGAAAATCCGCGTGTATCGCGCGCGATACACGCGGAAAAATAGTCGCACATGTCGCCGAAGACAAGCAGGCCGAGCGATCGCGTTTTGTCAGCGCTTGCGCGCGCGGCCGGCCGGCCGGCGATAAATTACACGTCGCTCAGGCGGAGTGCGATGAATGGACTTCCGGGGAAAATCGAAAATTGCGAGAACTCGCGTAAAAAGCCAAATCCGATCAGCGTTATCATTTGATTTCCGTCGCTCGGCTCAGCGGGCGTTCTTGAAAACCGCTCGCCGGCCGCCGCCGCGCTTTTCCCAAGCCGACCTCGTGACGTAAGCCTGACCGAGCCCGAAAGCGGAGCGTGTAATCCGCGGATAATACGTCATTAGCGATTCGCTGTTTCCTGCAGGATTCTTCTTGCGTTTGGCCGCCGCGCGCGCGCGCGCGCGCGCTCTCTCCTTCGCATCGCTTTTCCGCCCGGCTGAGTGTATCATCATTCGAACGACGTCGGATCGACCGGGAGATACTCGCCGTGAATTAATCGCGTAATTATATCCTCTTCTCTCCATTTTTTCTCTTCCCCTCTCCTCCCGCCTCCCCCCTCTCTCCTTCACTAACTTAAAGAAAGATTTATCGCTCGTCGCTGAGGGCGTCAAACTGCGCACACTTTCTGTTTTCCTTTCCGCTTTCTTTTCCCTCTCGTCCTGATCCTGAGGCACAAGGGCTTCTGTATATACCGCGAAGTTTTTTTTTTCTCCTTTTTCCTTCCCTTTCTCGCTGAGAAGGGTCCAAGTAACGGGCGAGATGTTTGGAATTGCCCTGTTTTTCAGTAATCTTCTTTTGTGGCTGAAAGATTCGCGCCGTTCTCTCATCTGGCTGCGCTCTGACTCTGGCTCTCTCTCTCTCTCTCTCTCTCTCTCTCTCTCTCTCTCTCTTGTGATACCGTTGATAATGAATCTGCCTCGGTATAGCTTATTTTTTATATTTTACCATTTCTTTCTCGCGCGATTCTGCGGCTCCCCTCTCCGCCCCCCCCCCCCAGACGCTCCCAGCTTTGATTTAGAGATACATCGCGCACGAGCTCGACGATCTGTTATTATTACTATTATTATTATTATTATTATTATTATTATTACACGAGATAAGGGACGCGCTTGATTACGCCAATAACCGCGCACATAAGTCTGCTCTCTCTCCATCGGCGGAATATGATACGCTAATATAGTTAATTGGCAACATATCGCAGATAGTATTCCGTACATGTGGCGGCTTGTAACGTAATTTGATTGTCAAATCTGCTAACAGCACGGCGTGTCTCTGCTCCTCTCCCTATCCTCCCTCCCCCCACCCCTCCCTGTGCGTATACACGCGCACACGTGTGTAACGCGCTTTGTGCGAAATGGGATTATATATATTCCGCCCCCGATCGATCGCACACGCGACTTTCGATACGCCATTCCCGCCGTCGTGTGGCAAGAAAATTGATGTCGCGCGCGGCGCGGGCGATGACAAGCGGCGCACCGCCGCGCTACCGCCGCCGCCGCTGCAGCGGCAGATTTACCGTAACGCAATCGCCGCGCGATCGTTGTAATTGAGGCGCATCATTCATCTTACATTTGTCGATCGACGAAATATACTCTTTATTACGGCCGCTCGCGCCAGCGACGGAGAGAGACGGCAGCGAGAGCCGGAGATGGGGTAGAGGGGTGAGGGGGGGGGGAGGGTGAGAGACGCGACCGATCGCAATCGGACCTATAAAGTACGTGACACACGACACAATGCCGGCTCGAAGCGGTATTCTCCCGCTGCAACGTTTCCTATATTCTCCGGCGACAGGTGGATCACGGCGGAACATCTCCGACAATCTGGACTGCCGGGACGCGGGAATGCGTTAGGAATTGTGATTTATCGGGGCCGATATATCAATTCTTTTAGCGTATTACGGCGGCGGCGGTACCGCCGCTCGACTCTTTGAGAGCGAGGAATCAATTATTATGGAGTACGGAGCCGGTTGGTCGAACGAGCGACTGACTGTCGGCCTCCGGGCTCTCCGCGAGACGCTTCCATTTTTCCATCGTTGCTTTTACGAAGTTGCGTCTTTCTTCCACCCCATGCTCCCCCCTCCGGTCTTCCCTTTCTCCCTTTCTTCTTGCTCTCTTTCATTTTTTTTCCTCTTTCTCTCTCTCTCTCCCTCTCTCTCTCTCTCTCTCTCTCTCTCTCTCTCTCTCTCTCTTCATACACTCGGAACTCGCGAAACTTTATTATCAACTTTTGTTATCAAAGTTCCCAACTCATCTCGCGCGACCGGCGATGCGATAAATCTTAAAAAGATAATAAACAGTAATTTCTCGAAAACGCGACGCGCCTTTTGTCTCTAGAAATCGTCGCCCGAAGAATCCCGAGCGTGCTCCCTTCTCTTCCCTTTTTTTCGCGTCTCGCGCTTCGTCGTACACTTTTTTTTTTTCTCGCAAACTTAAATATTTGCGGAGCGTGAGCGGAATATCGTCAGATAAGCCGGCCGAAAGATTGCCAAAAATTTGATATTCGCCGCGGCGGTCGCCGATGCGGTTGGATTCGTCCGCTCGCTTCGCCTCGCTCGTTCGTTCGTTCGTTCGTTCGTTCGTTCGTTCGTTCGTTCGTTCGTTGGTTCATTCGTTCGTCCGTCCGTCCGTCCATCCATCCATCCATCCGTTCATTCGACGGTACGGTATTATGCGCGAAACGCATATCAACGTGTCCGGCCAAACGGCACGCGATCGCTCGGCTCGAAGTTCCGCCGAGAGTCGAGGACTTTTCGGGATTGTAGACCGGCCTACGCACACAATGGCCCGGAATTATGAAAGACCGGGCCGAAAGTTTTGATAGGCTCTTTCTTCCCGTGTCGGAGATGGATTTAGGTTTCGCAAAACTAAAGTTTTTTCATTGTTCCATATCCCAATCCTCTCGCACGCGAGAGAGGCAGAGGGAGCGAGAGAGGATGGAGGGGGGGGGGCGCTCGCGGTGCCGACCTTTTATATTCGCGCCCCGACAATGGCCCCCATCCGAGCCAATGTTATTGTATGCATCTTTCTCGAATTAATATGCCGCTCGGGATATACGGCTCACGCATCGAAATAACAATCGGAAAAATACCCACACGTCCCGGCCTACTTCCGAAAGTATCTATCTAATGCGCGCATACGGCCTGCCCGTATCTCCCGCCCCCCCCCCCGCCGCCGCACGGCGGGGCAAAACTGACATTTTTTTGTTCAAAATGGTCTAGAAACCTCAAAACTTAACGAAATGAGACAAAATTTGTTTTTTATTACTCGTTGAAAGATAACGAAGAAGACTGTCTGAGCCGATTTTTGAAAAAATTCAACCCCAAGGACCTCTACAACCCTATAATCCCATTAGAAAAATACACAACCCAATAACGAAAAACCATAACACCACATAACAACCATAACCATAACCATAACCATAACTATAACAACACATAAATCGGTAACTTCAACTCTAAACCCTTCACCCAATAGCATCAGTCACACCAAAACTACTGAAACGCACAACATAACGACCCCATAACCCCATAACACAAAGACTTATAACGGAATAACTACAAATCAATTACTACAAGTGACAAGAAAATCATAATCCAATAAACCCGCTATAAACAATATCCCCACAAGCCAACAACCTCATACTTGATTTAACCTCAGAACCCAAACCATAACTTGACAACCGTATATTGCAATAACCCATAATTCAATATCCCTAATTCACCCAATAATTCATAATTCACCCGGTGGTGAAGGGGTTTTAGAGTTAAAGTTACCGATTTATGTATTATGTTATTTTTTGTTATTGGGTTATGTATTTTTCTAATGGGATTATGGGTTTGTAGGTTTTTAGGGTTGAATTTTTTCAAAAACCGGCTCAGACAATCTTTTTCATTATCTTTCAACGAGTAATTTAAACACAAATTTGTTTCATTTCGTTAAGTTTTAAGGTCTCTAGACCATTTCGAACAGAAAATGTCAGTTTTACCCCACTGTGGTCCGCGAGCGATCGATTTTTCGGCTAATTCGGGAGGGAAAATTCGGCGACTTCTCCCCGACGACGACGACGACGACGACGACGACGACGACGACGACGACGACGACGCCTATGACGATAATGCGCCGTGCGACAGATATCCATGATTTATCCGCGGCTGATTAATAATCTCGCGACGAATCAGCGTGGATACGCGCTGGATTTCACATGGTTAATGTAAAGTCGGCTTCAAAGCAATCAAAGAATCCGTTATTAAAAAGTAATGCTGCCAACCGGGACGGCCGTATCTCTGTGAGGGAACATTTTCGGAATTACGCGCGCATTTTACATTAATGGATCCCGTGCGCTCACGCACGATACATCGCGAGGGTGAAAGAGGTCCGAAAAAATGTCAAGCACACTAAGGCCGCTGCATAAAATCTCTCGCTCGCTCGCTCGCTCACCCGAAATTTACAATTGTCGACGGCAGCGGGGAGAATGGCCGCGAGAGCGTTCGCGATAGTTGCAGTTTCGCTCGCGTGTCGGAAGCGCACGCTCGCGAAAGCCGAAAGAAATCGGCGTCGTACAATTGTTTTTCATTCACGAGCGAACAAATAATTAATTGCCCCGAGTTTCTTGAAGTACGCTCTTGCCGCGAAAGAAACACAGCTCTCGCCCTTCCGCTCCCCCTCCCCCCCTCCGGCGCCGCGGCCCCCGCCGCTTCCCGACGTTACGGTAAGGAAATCATGGCGAAAGAACTGAAACAATCAATTACCTCGACGGATCCTAATGAGAAAGTTGTTTCTCTTCATGATAGAAATTTAATATGCCGCGCGCACTCAACTGTCCGACCAAATTAAGTCTCCGCGTTGTTTGCTTAAAGCGCGCGCGGCTTCTTTCCGCGAACGAGAGAAGTGCCGTTTGCGCGAGGAGAGAGAGAGAGAGTTCGTGTCTTTCTTTTCCCTCCGCCGTGGAGTTTAATCGAATTCTTCTCAAAGGAGCGCGTCTCGGGGTGGAAGGGGGGACGGAGGGAGAAATCGAAGCGCGTTCCTCCGTCGTGCACGGGCGATCGATTTTCGCGGGGCGCGCGGCGTCGCCGCAAATAGCGACGGGTTTGCATGCATTTTCCGGTGAAGCGCATCGAAAAATCGAACGAATTTATCGCGAAATGCAATGACACGAATACGTTAATTGGATACAAGTTGCCGATTGCTTTTTTCCTTTTTTTATGTAATCTCTCTTTTTCGCGTCAAACCTCCGAGCGCAAATAAAACACGAGCGATGGGTCATTTTTGTATTTAATTGCTGGATCATTCCCTTATCTCGCAGTGGCAAATTGGCGATAGAGGTTTGTCGGCGGTAAATTGGTTGCGTCCAATGGAGGCTGTTGAACATAGCATAGCGCCGCCAGGAGGTACATGAGCGTGTAAACCCGCCGATACGAGAGAGGGAGGGTGGGAGGGAGGGAGGAAGGGGAGAGAGAGAGAGAGAGAGAGAGCACGACGCGTATAACGTTATTCCTCATTTTCCCTCTCACCTCTTTCCCCCTTTTTTCTTCCTTTCGCCGTCCGTCATAATTCCCGTCACTGGGTCACATCACCGCGGGTGCATTCGTGTCGCCATTAAGCGCTGAATTCGTCCGATTTTTATCGTAAATATTGAGTGAGGCCGTTACGTCGGATTGACATGAAGTGATCAGTGAAGAACTTATATTTAGCATTTTCGACGCGAAACAGAAAAGTCTCCACCTGGAGAGAGAGAGAGAGAGCCGTTCTCCGTCCGACGCGATATCGTTTCCTTGCGACCGCGTCGGCGCGGCGCGCTACTTTTTACAAGGTTGCAAGGATATGATGCAGCGGAGTCTGCGGAGAAACGACAGCTGACGGGCGCGTCGGGCGATTCCGTCGGCGAAAAATAGGAGGGCAGAAACCGGCAGAATGTTCGGCAGAATTAACGTCGTGGCGCGTTACCGGGAGATAACCGTAATTTCGCTCTCGCTCACTCGTTCTCTCTCTTCCTTCCTCCCCCTCTCCCTCTCTCTCTCTCTCTCTCTCTCTCTCTCTCTCTCTCTGGTACGTGACAAATATATTATGTTTGCTTGTGTACGCGGAGAACGCACAATACCGTGGCACGAATCGACCCGTGCGAATGCAAACTGTGGCAATTATTCGAACCGCAGCTGCGCGGAAACTTTCCCGTAACAGATCGCGCAACGATTAATAATCTATATTAATTACAGTAAAACGCAGATATGCAATTTGAAGACGATAAAATCCCCCGCCGCCCGGGCCCCAGCCGGGCCGGGCCGGGCCGGCGCGCGCGCGCGCGCGCGCTGCGTCTTCGACCGCTAATTATTCTCCGAGAATTACGCCAGCCGCGACAAACATTTTGCAGCAGTCGCAGCAATAACAAGCTTCGCGCCGTATTTCACGCGAGCGGATTCGCGGCGGATTGAACATCGTCTGTCGCGTGTCCGGATCCGGTCCGTAACTGTGTCTCCCTCTCTCCCTCCGCTCGCTCTCTCAGCGGCCGTTCCTCTTCATTATTTGTATCTCACCGCAGAGAATAGAGAATTTGTAATGCACACGAGAGACACGAGAGGGGGAGGGGCCACAGGCTTCTATCTTCTCCGGCGCGACGCGACGCGACGAGACGAAAGAGTCGTCGTCGCGCGCGCGCGCTCACGCTCGCGCTGGTCGCGCGGCGCGTATAATTGAATTGCAAATCGTAACGGGCGCATTTGTTACTTCCAGCATCGACGAAGACGGGCCGTGGAACGCGACGAAGGAGATCATAACGCCGCACAACGACACGTTCTACACCGTCGACAACCTGAGGCCATTTACGGTCTACAGCTTCCGAGTGGCGGCGATAAATGCGCTGGGTCGCAGCAAGCCCAGTCAAGCGTCCTACTACATGGTGACTCTGCGCGAAAGTAAGTTCCCGGCGATTTTAATCTCTCGCCGCTTTTATCGAATGCCCGGCCGATATATCGCGCGCGCGCGCGCTTTTACCGGGCCGCCACCCAGCGCCACCGTGCGCGGGGCCGTATTCGGCCAATTGTTACACGCAGTACAGCCGCCGCCCGCGTTTCAGATAGCAGATGCGAGAGCAGCGTATTACGTAATCCGCGCGCGAATGCGAGTCGCGCCGAGTCGCGCTCGAAACGCGCCGGCACGACGAGCTCGTAATACTCGTCCCGCCCGCGCCTGCTCGCACATTTCTCGCGATGATTTCGCGCGGTAAAAATTTACTACCTCGGCGGTCAGTAATCTCGTCATCGTGCGACACCAACGCGATGCACTCGCGAGCGGGTCGGATGAAGGAAAGGCCGCGCTTGAGTATCGCCCGCTCATCAAGAATCCCGGTTGTTTCCCGGCCGGCGGATTTTCGCCGCAAGATATCGCTCGCGAATGAAAGCATCGCCGATACCCCCCCCTCCCCCCTTCCGCCGTCCCAGCCACTGCCCTCGCTCTGCCGTCACTCCTGCCCCGCAATGTCCCAGAAGGCGAGGTAATAGCGAAGTTTCCGGGCGGAAGCCAATATCGGCTTTAGGATATCCTCTCTTGTCGCGCTCATCTGCGCGTCGGGCCGATTCAATCGTCCAAATTACATCTACCTACTGCATCTCCCGCGGCTATCAAAACGAAGTTTGTCCCTCTCGACCGCGATGACACCGAGGCGTCGTGCTAAATTAAACGGTCGACACCCTCCGGTCGTTAGCGCCGACGGCGGCAGGAGGCTCGGCGGCGCTCGAGGCGGAGGGGCTTGGGGGAAGGGAAGAAGGGGGTCACAAAGCGTTTGACGCCGCGAGGAAGAAAGTGACGAAACTTTGGAGAGGAGAGAAAAGTCCGAGTGCAGCGAGGAGAGAGAGAGAGGGAGAAACGGGCGGAAGGAGAGTGAGAGAAAAAACGAGAGAAAGAGAGTGAAGGGCGCGAGGGGGTTTAAGAGCGACACGGCCAGTTCTTGGCATCCATGAGAAGAAGCCGTCCAGGGCGGCTAACTAAAGAGGCGCTAATTGCAGCCAGCAGCCGGGGGAGCGCAAGCAGGCTCTAGTCGAGCCTATTCTTTTTCTTCGCCTCCTAATTTGCCCTCTCTCTCTCTCTCTCTCTCTCTCTCGCCCTCTCTTGGCTGCAACCCTTTCCTTCCGACGACAACGTCGGCGTTTCCGTCGTTCTCGTCCTCCTCCTCATCGTCATCGTCGTCGTCGCCGTCGTCGTCGTCGTCGTCGTCGACGTCATTCTCTCTGGCACACACGTTATAAAATAGGTTGAGCGCGCGCGAGACGCGAGCCCTATAAATTCCGTGAGCGCACGCTAGGAGACGGCTAGCAATGGCTGCGTGTATACACACAACATATATATACACTATATATATGTATATATATATGTATATATATAGTGTACATACACACACACGCGCACACACGTGCGGACGGCAAAGTTTGCGAGGAGCTGAGGACAATCTCCAGCGCGGCCGCGCGCGCGCGCGCGCTGCCCTTTTCGACCCGCGGCTCGGATTCTCACGCGTTCCGATCGCGCGCAGGGCCAATTACCGCGCCAGCGGCGCGCGAAGGGCCGACTCGCGGTCTAACGGGAATTAGGTGGCTGGTGGAATGTAACTATCGCCTGTGGAATCCGGGTTCATTTTTAATGGCGCGCGCGGACGGCCGGCGGCGCGGCGGCAGCGCGGCGGATCGAATGAACTGAATCCGAGACTCCGTCGCCGTACGACTCCTTCCTCGTACTACTTCCCGGCGATTCGCAAACGGCTGCGGCCTCGCGCACACTCTCAATTGTTCACATTTCGCACTCGGCGGTCCTTCGATCGCTCGTCGAGCAGCCGGTCAATCTTTGCCGGGTTAATTAGCGTAATCCCTCCGATAACGAACACTGAACACACCCTGCGCTATTATCCGCGTTTCCCTCTCCCTTCGTAGCTAGTGAAAAGTTACCGTTACCGTCTATTGTCATCCGTCTATTGTTAAATCAGACTCTACGGCCCGGCCGGTTTCCGAGCGACTTTCTACAATCCCCGAAACAGGACGTTTCTCGTAGAAAGAAAAATGGCGGAGAGCAGATCGCCAAAAGGTGTCATATAATCCGTTATAATCACGACTTGGCCAGTTACAAAAGCGGTGATGCGACGCCGACAGCGTGCTGTGAGAGATGAAACGATTTATTAGCTCCGTTATGTCGTTTCGAGCACGTCCGTCGAGACTCGATTCGGCTTCTATTGTGCTTTCGTGCATCGCTCTCAGCTCGCGCGAAAAATCGGAATGTGATGTCGTCATGCGCTGGTCATTTCGAACGGGAGGGGGGGTGGAGGGGGAGGAGAGGGTGCGCGACGTGCGCCAAGTGCCCCCGACGCTATTGAATATAAATATATCGCACGCAGCGCCGCGCGACGGCCGCTGCGTTTCGTCGATCCTCAGCCGTGAGACGGAAATAATTATTCGTTTATCGAGACGCGCCCGCATCGTCGTGCCGCGCCGCGCCGCGCCGCGCCGCGCCGCATGCGCATCATGCGGAAATTCGCGCGCCCCTGTCAATAATTAATTTAAATACGCCAAAGCGTCGGAGCGGCTGCTCTCGGCGCGGCCGGCAGAAAAATTCCACTGTAATATCGTCGGCGGAACCGCGCGCCCTCGATACGCGCGATTACACACCGCGTTCCGCGAGCTCGCCATTTTTGTAATTTCCCCGTCGCGATATCATTCGCGAGTCGACCGATTCGGCGAATTAGCATCTCGAGGCGCGGCGTCAGCGCAATAAAATTCAAGTAATTTCGACGTTCGACGGACGGACAGGCGTTACCCCTCCCAGCTCCCGCCCCCGCCCCCCTTCCCCCCCCCCGCCTCCTTCTCTCGCGCTTTCTTTTTTTTTCGCGGTGGCGGCGCGGCGGCGACGTGGATTCGAAACCATCGAACCGTCCCCTCGCCAATCACCGGTCCGATACATTAGAATGTATTCTAACGCGGCCGCGAAATCGCGGCGTCCAATCTCTGGGCGATATCGGCAGGACGACCGCGCGATACAGATATGCGAATAGCTACGAGTATTAAAAAGATTTTTTTGCGGGATGCAACGTGATCGAAAAACGATGCGTGCTCGACGCCAGCCAGCCAGCCGGCCAGCCATCCGACCAGCCAGCAGCCATGGTCGGTTCGCGGCGCGCGGATAAAGTACAGTCGATATATCCTTGCGTCGCCGTTGCGCACGGCTATCGTATGCACTCGGGATCGACGTATCGCGTCACATGCGGAAAAGGGTCGAGCGTTTTCCACAACGTTCGAGTGTTTCGCCACGTTCACCTTACGTCACCTGCGCGATTTCTCGCGAGAGACGAATATGTAATAACGGAGAGGGAGCAAGGGGGAGAGAGAGAGAGAGTGAGAGAGAGAGAGAGAGAGAGAGAGAGAGAGAGAGAGAGAGAGAGAGAGAGAGAGAGAGAGAGAACGTCTCGCGCTGACGTGGGGACGAAACAGGGTGTGCAAATTGGTTTCGTTTACGCGGCAGTTACCAGCAGTTATTTCCAACATTTTCGGACTCGTGAGCGCGCACGCGTGCACGTGCGCGCGCAAAGTGATCTGTCGAAAGTAAATTTCTTCCGAAATTCCGAGGCTCTCTCTCTCTCTCTCTCTCTCTCTCTCTCTCTGTCTCTGTCTCTGTCTCTGTCTCTGTCTCTGTCTGTCTGTCTCTCGTGGCGATCGCCGGGCGGGATCGCGCCGCTCATCCTCGGCCGCTTAGCCCGCTTCGGGGGATCCATTTTTAATTACGAACGACACGGCCGCGTTTTAGATTCTAACGAGAGCCGCGCTGTGTCGATGCGCTCTTCGAAAAACGATACCTTCCCCCTGCTGCGGCACGATGCTGCGGCGCGATTCGTTTCAGTTTGCCGCGGCGTACGAGCGGAATGCAGTCGATATGCCCACATCGACATCGGCGATCGACGAGCAGCGAGTAATGCGTCAATATTGACAGGACGCGTAGACAGGTCACGTTTCGCAGCGTGGTGCGGTCGGACGACCGACCGACCGACCGACCGACCGACCGACCGAACGACCGAACGACCGTTCAACCGTTCGACCGTCCGTCCGTCCGTCATTCGTCCGTCGTCGTTCGTCCGTTCGTCGTTCGTTCGTTCGTTCGTTCGTCCGTTCGTTCGTTCGTTCGTTCGTTCGTTCGTTCGTTCGTTCATTCATTCGCTCCCTCTCCCGTTCGTCCGTCTGTCCGTATGCTCGCTAGGTAGGTCGCTCGGTCGTCGACGTGCTCGACGAGCGGGCGCAGAAACCCGCGCATTGGTTTATGCCACCGGATTCTAATTCGTGATTCTAATTCGTGGCTATCGGTGCGGTAGGCCGGCGTCGGTGTAGTGCGCACCCGTGGCCAACGGCACGGGAATTCACGATGGCTCAAATGAAACCCTCGTGCACCCGGATCAATAGGGCACCACCGACGAAACTTCTCCTACCACTTTACTCACTCTCTCTCTCTCTCTCTCTCTCTCTCTCTCTCTCTCTCTCTCTCTCTCTCTCTCTCTCTCTCTCTCTCTCTCTCTCTCTCTCTCTCTCTCGCCGGGGCTCTCCAATACGTACACGTGGGGCGCGCGCGCCGGTCCTCGTACCCATTTCCGGACCTCGTTCGCCCCGCTCGCCATAAATATACAGCGCAACCGAGCTACCAATTAGCCATCGGGACACCCGTCGCCACCGCCGTCGGTCCTCTCCCCGCTAAGTTCATTCGGTGCGGGCGGCAACGCGGCAATCCGAAAATTGCAGGAGCTCTCGGCTAGAAAAGGGCTCTTTTTCTCTCGCCGTGCCAGGGGCCGAGAGAGAGAGAGAGAGAGAGAGAGAGAGAGAGAGAGAGAGAGAGAGAGAGAGAGAGAGAGAGAGAGAGAGCGCGCGCGTTCCAGAGCCCCGGATGAAAAAGCGCGCTCGCTCGTCTCTTCGCTAAGAATTTCACGGCGGCGGTAGCAGGACTTGTGCAGGAAGGACGTCGCGCGAGGAAATGAGACCCGCGTGTGAGACGACACATACATACTCGCGTCCGACACCGCGCCGGCCGGTTCTCCTCCGCAGCTCCAAGTTTAGACGCGTCGTCGGATGTCGATCGCGACGCGCGACGCGCGACGCGCGTTACAATCGCGCGATGTTATCGTTAATCGATGGCGCGCGCGCGCTTTGGATGATCACTCGGTGATTACGTCGCTAATTGCGTGTAGCAGGTAAGTAAAGGGGCGATTAATACGCGAGCACGTGTAATAACAACGATGAATGAAGTACTCGACGGCCTAATCGCCGATTGCTAGCTCAGCCGTGAAATTTGCACGCTCGTCGATTAGATACGGATCGCGCATCCGCTATAGACGACCGATCTCCGCGTAGGATAAATGGAGATCGCAGCCTCCCCCGGCAACATTCAAACCAAGGAGGGGCAGAGGGAACGAGAAATAGAGATAGAGAGAAGGACAAAGAGAGAGAGAGAGAGAGAGAGAGAGAGAGAGAGAGAGAGAGAGAGGGTGCTAGAGCGAAGGTGGAAAAGAGTGACTGGTATTGTTGCCGCCGCAACATCCACGGACGATGGGTCCCGGGTAAGTTCATTCGTGGACGAGAGCAGTCTGGAGAATCGGGAAAGAGCGGCTTCTGCCCGCTCTGTGTGTGAACTATTTTCGATTCCGACGGGGGCTGATAAAGTAGTGAAGGGACTCGGATGCAATAAAGGCGCGTCTTTCCGCGAGTCACGTTTCGACGCAGCGTGGAACCCGAGGAATCTCTATACCGGTGACCCGAGCAATTTATTTCCGCCGCCATGACGTTACGTAACAACAATACTTTGTTCTCGAGCCGCTTAATAGTGCGGGGAAATGCTTCGCGAGACGATCGCCTCCGCGAGTTCACCGACTTACTGCTCGATTCTCGCGATTCGACTGCGAATCGCGGCCGCGCGGCGAGACTCGCTCGAGCGACTCGCGCGGGCGACTTGGTCGTTTCGCGTGTCGGCGGGGAAATTAGCAGCGGTGCGTATTTCTCGCGAAAAGCACGATAATTAAGGACGTCAATCGCGACAGAGGGAGGGAGAGGGTGGACTGCGGCGGTGAGACGACGTGAGATTTCGTATCGGGACTACGTGAGTGCGTATTCGCCGCGTCGTGTAACATTCTTACGCGACGCTATCGCAGTGTTGTATAACTCGTTGTTGTTCTTTTTTCTTTTGCTGTTTTCTTTTTTTTCTTTTCTTTTCTACGAACAACGTTAGCAACCGTTTATACGAACGGTTTGTCACGATTAAGCGTTCCAGCGCTTATATACGTGGAAATTGGTACTTCGATAATATATCACGGAAGCGTAAAACCGGCGTTATCGTCATAAACACGCCGACGTGGTAATAATAAGTTAACGCAGATTTAGCGCTAGTAAAAAGTGCAGCCAGCATTTATCGCGACGTTAAATTGCTCGGGCGAAAGTGGGAGGCGGTAGCTCCGCCTAAAGGACTTATCAGTCTTTCCTCTCGCTCTCTCACTAATAATCTCTCTCTCTCCCGCTCGCTCGCCCTTCCCCCGCCGCCCTTGCCCCGGCTTATCACCGTGTAGCAAATTATAAATTTTTTTTGTGGCGAAGCTGAGTAGCGTGATGGCTAATCGATCGTATTATGACCGGCCTTACGACGCAGCCTCAGCTTTCAGCGCGCGTTACACGAGAGCGCCGCGGTTTCTTTTCGCTTTAAAGGTCTCACGGAAAGATCGCCACACAAGGTAATGACGAGGCGATTAAGACACAAATCGGTTCTCCCTTTGATTAAACACGAATCGCGCGCGGGGCCATTGTCAGTGTCGACAACTTTCCTTCGGCCACGAGGCTCGGAATATAACAACGCGATAATTGCTTCTCATCGAATTACCGTCGATAAATAAATTACGGCAGCCGACGTATGAAAAGCGAAGCAAAGAAGTCGCGCGCGCGCGCGCGCGAGAGAGAGCGAGAGAGAGAGAGAGAGAAAAGAAACGAGACATCGGCAAAAATGCCGGCAGATGAAAACTAATTAAACACTGATTAAATAAGTAATTGCTAATTGATCGACGGGAATCGTCCTCGCTACCGCGCGAAGTCTCCCGTCGTCGCTCTTTCTCCCCCCTCCCCCCTCTCTCTCTCTCTCTCTCTCTTTCTTTTTCTCCTTTTTCCTCAACCACGTTCTCTCTTTCTCAGAGCGCGTCGTCGGCGCTCCCGCGGTCATACTCGCGCAATTAACGCGCGATCGTGCAATTAACGCTTCCGCCGTCATTAACGCGCGCAGGCTTGGGTTAACTGAGCGGCGGCGGCGGCGACGACTGACGTGCAACGCGCATTAAATGTCTCGGCATTATTTCTGCGACAATTTCTCATTCCCGCGGCCGAGTCAGCCGACGCTAACGTGCCGACGCGATAGCGTCCGCGCGGCAGCGCGCGGGTTGTTTCAGAAGTGACACGCGGATGCTAATTATTTCGAACGGCGAGGCAGCACGAGCTCCTGACGGGGACAACGCCGAGCACGCCTCCGCCCTCGCCCGTGCCGCCGCGATAAAGGGACCCGAAACAAATTACACCGGCTCTAAAATTATTACACAGTCATTTTTTAGCCGCAGCCCACGCGCGCTCCGTCGCGCGACGTCACGGAGATTGAACGGCGTTACCGTTGCCATTCCGAAAATCGTTCCGCTCCTCCTGCTCCTCCTTTACCGCTTCCTCCTCCTCCTCCTTTTGTAACCCGGAGTTAAAATGTATGTCGTTGGCGCGCGAGCGCGACCGCACGAAGGAAACGGCATTTAATCACGAGGTGAAAACGCGCCGTAACCGAGCTGCGCCTTCCCTCGTCTTTCTCTCTCTCTCTCTCTTTTTCTGTTTCGTTCTGTTTTTTTTTTTCTTTTTCTATTTCTCCCTCTCTCTCTCTCTCTCTCTCTCTCCCTCTCTCTCTTTTTCTGTTTCGTTCTGTTTTTTTTTCTTTTTTTATTTATCCCTCTCTCTCTCTCTCTCTCTCTCTCCCCCTCTCTCTTTTTGTTTTCCACTCGCCCTCTCTCTTTTCATTCACGCGTGAGAAAATCCGATCGCGTCGCTGATTAAGTTTGTCGAGTAACTGCGCGGAGGAATATAATTTCCCCTGGCACGCTTCGCGTAGATTCGCCGCATCGACGCGCGGATTTAAATGTAGTTTACGCTCCTCGGGCCTAAATTAAAAATACCAAAGTCCGAAAACAATCCCGCGGTAGGATCGATGGACGATGCGCGTGCGGCGATAAACGATACTGCGTACGCCGGTAAACATTCGTCCGCGCGTATAAAGTGACACGGTTAACATTGATTGAATGATTTCGATGAAAATATGTATCCGATATATCTAGGGGGGGGAAAAAAAAAAAACACGCGCAGCCGCGCGTGCGCGCGGCCGCGCCTCGTCAACAGCTGCGCTTTATTACGCGTATATACTCGCTCGCGCGAGATTTTATATGTCGGCGGCTCGTGCACACGCGGAAACTTGAAATTTCCAGGAGAGTCCCCGCCAGTTTGGAAATTTATTTCCACGATTGCCGGTTAAATATTACCTTTTAATTTTTCTCTCTATTCGTCCGGTTACGTATTTACCCGCGTTCGACGATTCGAAGCAATCACAACTATCGATTTCCAAGCGGCGGCGGCGGTGGCGGCGGCGCGGGCGGCCGCCCGCTTCCCGGCAGCAACTTTAAATATTATTTTTGCTGTATGTCATACTCCCCCGTGTCGAGCGTTGTTTTTCAGAATCGGCTTTTTTCCTCCGCGCTCATGAACCGATGGATTTTTATCGTCTGTGCGGTACGATCCGCGACGACGAGACCCGAGTCGAAAGCTCGCTTCTACATCTTGATCCTGCAAATTTCGTCACGCTTCAGGCACCAATATGGAGAATATCGCGACGCGACGCATGCAGGCGTCCTCGTGTTTTTTATTTTAATTCTAAAGGATGTATCAAGTAAACGAATAACTCGCTCGACTGCGGGCAAATAATCATGTAAATTCATGGACCTCCGACTTACGAGGCAGGAATTCATGAGTTTACGATTATTTATCGAACGACGAGGCAAACGAGGCGAAGTGCCGGCCTTGCAGTAGATTCGGAATCGGCAGACTGGGTGTCTGCCTATTCTTGCCAAGTTATTCGTCAAACGCTGCGCAACAAAGAATCGAACACGCCCGAATAAACGAGATGTGTCGCTACCCGCATATCCCGGTGTCTCGTGTCCTTCGTCCTTCGTCTTGGCCTCCAAATCCAACGTCCTGTCGTGGCTGCTCGGTGGAACGCTCACTGCCACTGACATTCGCGTAGATACGAGAAACGCGCGTCAACTAACGCAATGGCCGACTTGATCGTTCCGCGCTGCCGACCGAAAGGACGCGCACAATAACACTCGGCACGAGGCTCCTCCAATCATACCAACTCCTTTCGAGCGATTGACACGAAGCTACCGCACTGCGACGAATGTGCTGCTGCTGCTTTGATAGTTTTCTTTTCAGAACCGTCGCAAGTGCTTCTTCATCTTCTTCTTCCTCTCATTGATACCGGTCGAGCACTCGTCGTGTGCTAAAGGCCAGTCATCGGCCGAGAAGACGTCAGAGAGCTTGAAAAGTCGATTCCCAGTGCCTGAAGTCTCGATTCTTCCCGGAGTAGCTCGGCTTCGCTTCAGCCTGATACGACAACGCGCGGGTTATCGGAACGCGCCCGAGGGCGCGCGTGCATTGTCCCGAAAAATCAAAATCGGGAGATTCGGAGGCCGCGCGCGACGATCTCCCGGATGGCCGTAATACCGTGATCCAAATACCGAGACATCCAGGTATCCAGGAATACAGTTTGGAATACAGCCTGTGTGTGTACAATTTTGCTCCGCGGGGGAAGCAAATAGAGATGAACAGTATCGCACAGAAATACACACCGAAATAACTGACGCGGCCGGGAGCTGTCAGCTTGAACACTTCGATGAAACTGTCTCTTCTCTCCAAAGATTGCCTCGGTATTTGGATTTTGGCTATTGTGGCTCTCGAGGAAATTGCGCTCCGCTTCTTACGCCTCCTCGAATCAACGAGTCTAGAAATGATTGTGAGCCTCGCGAATGCTGACTCGCGATTTTAACAATGCCCCTTTCTCGCCGCCGCCCTTCCTCGATCGATCGAAGAAAATTGTGACAAACGGATTACCGAGGTAACGAGCGCGCGAATCGTGAAAAGATTGCGAGCAAATGATGGGGAATCCGTTATTTTGCTCGCTAATTCCATCAGCTGGCTTCGTCAATGATTTAATATCTGCTTATTAAGCACCTAATGAATCTCTCTCTCTCTCTCTCTCTCTCTCTCTCTCTCTCTCTCTCTCTCTCTCTCTCTCTCTCTCTCTGTCTCTCTCTCTCCTCTCTTCCTCTGCGTTTGGATAAATTGCGTTATTAATACGTTGCTTATTGAAACGAGCGAGAATGCGCGACGTGTATAGATTTCAATGAAGCTGATAGCTTTAACGATTCGACAAACGTCGACAAGCGCGCGCGCGCGCGACGACGCTTACAAATAATATATCGTTTCGCGCGAAAGCCGGAGCAACAACGGAGAAAGAAACTTTTCCTCTCGTAATTCCGAATCTCTCCCAGTCAGATTTTATCCCCGCCTTTATCCCTGACATTTGGCCCGTCTCGCTTGTCCCGAGACGTTGTTTCCCCGCACGGGATCGTAGGAATTTACAAAACGTGTATGATTGTTTGCAGTACCGGAAGGAAAACCGACCATCACGGCGGCCCACAATACCTCAGCGACGTCTATTTACTTGGCGTGGAAGCCGCCGAGTCGCGACACCATACACGGCGAGTTCCTCGGATATCGCATAGGATACCGACGACGCGAGAAAGCGGACGAAGAAATGACAAACATTTATATTCGTGATCCTGCCGTCGACGTAAGTCGCGTAAAATATTTTATTATCTCGCGCGGGGCCGACAGCGAGCGCGCGAGCGCCTTTGTTAAAAGGAACAAGAGGAACGCACGTGTATCCTTCATCCTCTCGCGTTACAGAATCACAGCATCCACAATTTGGAGACCTTCACGCAGTATCTCGTTTCCCTGCAAGTGTTCAATCCGGAGGGCCACGGGCCGGCTTCGACCGTGACGGTGATGACCGACGAAGGCGGTAAGTGAAGGATAAGAATAGAAAGGGGGAATAAAAGCGCAAGGGGGGAGGGATACAAAGAGACGCCTTTTCCGCGTGCTCGCGTGTCGCGAGTCGCGCGAAACGAAGCTGGTACAATAGGATTCCGAGCGTGACGTTTCGAATCGAAGCCACTGCGGCACGAGATAATGCGCCGCGTACCCGAGTACGGTAAAACAGAACACGGTATCAGTCGTGATAAAGCGTTGAGTGCGCGGCGAGCTTAGCCGCAGCTGCAATGCAAGACCTCTGCATTGATCGCACGATGACGGGCGAGAATATCTCGCTTCGCACGTGCTTTGCCCGCCCGCGCGCGCGCTCTTATTTATATATCGATATCGTCTGCGATCTGCGACGAAATTGTCAAAATGAAGAGATTAGCTCGACGCGAAGACGCCGCGTTTTAATGAACCGGCGAGGAGTCGTGTATTCTTCGCGCAAAACGCCCACACACACACACACACACACGCTTTACTTATAAAGAAAAACCTACTCGGTATCTGACAATAGGGAGTTTTTGCAATACCGTTTCTCGGATACGGTAAACATAAATCGTGAACGCTATTCGCGAAATCGGAAATAACGCGACCAATAGCATTCACGATTAACGTTTACCGTATCTGAGAGACGGGAGTATTGCAAAAAGTGTCCCCGATGATGAAATATAACGCTAGAGCCAACAGAACACACATTCCGACCGGGCTGAACGGTCGGTGAAATTCAATAAAAGATGAAGTATCGCGCATGTCTCTCTTTCTCTCTCTATTTTTGAAACGCATTTCTCTATTTTTGAACACGCATAGACAGGGAGAGAGAGAGAGAGAGAGAGAGAGAGAGAGAGAGAGAGAGAGAGAGAGAGAGAGAGAGAGAGAGAGAGAGAGAGAGAGAGAGAGAGAACGTCATTGGTGATTCATTACGTCCCTGCGCATTCATCGCCGGCAACTTTCTAGCTGCTTCGGCGCTGCACCCTCGTTGACCCTCGTCTACGATAGAACGTCATTGTGAACGTCGGAGTTTCTTCGTGCCAAGGAACGAGCACGTTCCCATAGCCGTAGCTAAGGATTCCCGAGACCCCCCGTATTCATTGTGAACATCATCACCGTTTTGGAATCTCAGAATCTCCCGGCTGCTCGAGTATCCTCGCCCGACGCGTTCGGTGCAACGCGCCGGCAAGATTGACATTAGAGGAATTTCTTTCATGTATTGACGAGAGAGCTTATTCTCTCTCTCTCTCTCTTTCTCTATGGGCTCACCGGCGAGACAGAGAAAGAGGGAGGAAAAGAGAGAGAGAGAGAGAGAGAGAGAGAGAGAGGAGAAGAGAGGAGAAGAGGAGAGAGAGAGAAAGGACACGAGGTAAAAGAGCGAGAGGACAGAGGCAGCTGACTCAAAGACCCGAGAGAGAAAGAGAGGAACCCGTTCGTGGGAGAGAAACGAGCGGTCGCTGGACGGCAGAGAGGGGGAAGAGCAGAAGAGGGGAGCGTGACAGCCGGCGACCGTGCGACAGAGGAAGCCGTTGGAGAGACAAAGAGGGAGAGAACGAGAGAGCAGTAGAGAGAGAGAGAGAGAGAGAGAGAGAGAGAGAAAGGAGTGAGAGAGAGAGAGGGAGGAAGAAGGAGAGAAGAGGGAGAGAAAGAGAGAGAGAGGGGGGGGAGAGAGAGAGTGCGAGCGGGAGCAGCTGCCACGGCGTTTCGGTCGGCGCCGCGCCTGGTCGACGATCGATTTTCCCCGATTTTTCAGCGCGGGTCGAGGGAAGTACCTGCTCGAGTCGGCGGCCGGCGAACACGCCGTGTCGCGCGAGCCGGTTCGAGCGTCCTCGTCGCCGTCGTCGTTCGCTCTTCACCGTCCCCTTCGTCACCGTCATCGGTATCCCGGAGACGACGACACACGCGGAACGAAGCCCGTTTACACGCGCGCACGTGTGTCTTGGTTGCGGTCGCACGTGAAGTTGTTAAGCACGAGTGCACGCGTGCGTGCGTCTGTCTCTGTGTGTGTGTGTGTGTGTGTGTGTGTGTGTGTGTGTGTGTGCGTAGGTCTGTGTGTATGCGTGCGCACGTTGGGCCGCGGCTTGTGTGTGGGTGCGGGCGAGTGCGCGCATTCTCCTCGTGGCGGGTCGACGTATACGTGCGCGTAGTCGGAGTCGGAGTAATACGGGCTCTCTACATGGCGTAGCGCAGTGCCGGATACGCGCACCGAGTCGCGGATGTACGCGGGTTTAAAGTACGAGTCATACGAAGCACGCGCGCGCACGCACGCACTCACCGCGCTCTCACATGGGCTCGTGCATGAGCTCTGTCGCGTGAGCGCGAGCGCGAGCGCGAGCGCGGTCACAGTGCAGTGCGAGTGCGCGTGTAGTCGTCCGCATGCACGCGTCGCGCTCGCGTACGCGCGCAGTGACAGTACGCGAGCTCTCGCTCTGTGTACCTCGCGCTCCGTTTCTACCCGCAACGTGCCGAATCGGAAGTGCGCTGATCCTGCCGGTCCTCTCCCGGCATAATCGGGCTTCGAGTCGCGAGTGAGTGTTTCGTGAGCGGTCGGTGCTTGCGGTGAGCGCACGACGCGGAGCGGAGCGGAGCGGAGCGGTGCGGAGCGGTGCGGAGCGGAATCGCGCGGAGCGGAACCTGTCCGCGGACGGGACGAGCCACATCTCGGGAGAAAGAGGGAGGGAGAGAGAGAGGGAGAGAGAGAGAGTGAGCGAGCGAGCGAGCGGGAGCTCGCCGAGATGGCGGCGTGCCGTCGGTCCCGACGACGCCTCCTCCGGCTCGTCCGGTGACGCCTGGGTCGAGAAATCGCGGAATATATCGCGCGGCTTCCTGGGCCTGGGTGTGATCCTTTGTTCGGCTCGTGCTACGAACCGCCGGGAGGTTCTCCGTTCTCCCTCGTCGGAAGGTCTCGGTATTCCGAATCACTTCGGAGCGGCTGAAGGGAGACAGAGAGAAAGAGAGAGAGAGAGAGAGAGAGAGAGAGTGAGTGAGAGGGAGAGAGAAAGAAAAAGAGAGAGAGAGAGAGAGAGAGAGCGTGTGTGTATGTGTGTGCGTGCGCGTGTGCACGCCTCTGTATGCTGTGTGTGTATGTGTAGGAGGGAGAATGAGAGAGAGAGAGAGAGAGAGAGAGAGAGAGAGAGAGAGAGAGAGAGAGAGAGAGAGAGAGAGAGAGACGGGGTCGAGAGGTCGATATGACGCGAGCGCGAGATGTGTACGTCGAGCAGTGCCAAAATGAAACCCGAGCGGCGCATTCGGAATACTCCTAATATTCACCGACACGCTCGCTCGCATTGAGCGAATTTTATTTTCCCTACGCCTTTCCCTGCGCCCCTCTTTTAGGTCCCTTTTCGTTTTCGTCCGGTCCGAGAGACCTCGCAAGACACCCTATTGAAGTCTCACGGAAAATCTCGAAGGTCCCTTTGTGTGTCTCGTCTCGAGAATAGAACGAGGGAGGAGGAGAAGAGGAAGAAGAAGAAGAAGAAGAAGAAGGAGAGAAAGAAGTTCATTACGGCGCTCTCATGGAGGAGCGCGAAAGCAACTCGCACGTTCGTTGTGAGGAAAAATTGCTCCGCGGCTGAACTTTCTCTCGATTTATAAATTTTGCTCGGCAACGCTCGGGATTGAATTCGCGTAGTTCGTCGTAGCGAACGCTCGTCGCGCCGGTGACTTATCGGGGAGCGCTAATCAATTTGCGCGAGATAATACGTATCGTCCAGCTGAAACCGCGGAATAAATCATAGCCACCACACCGCCACCACCACCATCATACCAGCGCCTCTTCCTCCCCTCCCCATTTTCCTCCTCCTCCTCCTCGAGCGTCGTTTCAACTTTTGTTCGTGTTGGAGGCAATTGCGTCGAGAAACGTCAGTGTAACGTCAGTTTCCCAACAATCTAATTTGACACTTCGCTTCCAGCATCGCGTCAGTAGTCGATGAAAAGAAGAAAGAAAAAAAGAAACAAGTGAAACGCCGCGTGAGTCACCGCGATTACCGCGGAGCGGCGGCATAAATTACGATGACACAGTATCGACATTCAGTTTACGTTCGCATCCGTTTGAAGCACGCGAGGGAAAAACAAAAAGAAAAAAAAAAAAGAACAGCATTCGCTCTGCGCTACGGGCGCGATACAACGTTCATGACTCAACCTGGCTGCTGGATGCTGATGCCGTCGAATCGACGGCAGACAAATTACGAGACGAAACAAGAAAAGTGAAAACACAGGAAGGAAAGAAAAAAAGGGAGGAAAGAAATCGGAGCGGAGATCGGAGGACGAATGACGAGCCTGCGAGGCGACGTTTAACCCGTGACGAGGAAAAACGGCGATCGAGCGTCATCCCGTCGTCGTCGTCGTCGTCGTCGTCGTCGTCGTCGCGCGGCGCGGTGCGGCGACGCGACGTCGAGGGAACTCGTCGCAAGTTCGATCGGTGAAACTCGGTGCATCCATCGCGCTCGCGGACGGAACCACGCGGCGAAAGGACGCGGGGAAGTGACGAATCGCAGGGTCGACGGTGGCGAGCGGCGCTCCTGCCGGGGTTCCTGCCGCTGCTCGCGGCTGAAAAATCGCGTCTCGCGATCGAGGTCAATCCATTCCGTGTCGCCTCGCGAATCATCGCCCCGGACCGTTCCAATTTCCGTGCGACGTGCCGCCACCGCCGCGCCGCCGTCGCCGCCGCCGCCGCCGCCGTGCGCGCCTTCCTCGTCGATGCTCCGCGCGAGTGCACCGCTGCGCGCGTCCATGCACGAAACGCGCCGCATCTGCCATCGGTCCTCTCGGTTTTTTCCTCCCGTTTTCATCGCGACCGCCGCCGTCCGCTGTCGACCGCGAGGAATCGCTGATTTCTCTCCCTCTCTCTCTCTCTCTCTCTCTGTCTGTCTGTCCCTCTCTCTGTCTCGAGGCTCGCTCTCGTCCTCGTATATCATCGTCGACGCGCGACTCATATCCTCCACCCCGTCTCTCCTGATTACACGACGGAGGAGACACGCTCGCGCAGTGAAATTCCGGAAAGCGAATCCTCAGAAGCCTACGCGGCGATTCCCCCGCTCGTTAGCGCGAGCCGCGCGAACGAGCGTTCAACCCTGATAGCCAACAACCCGTCCGAGGAATCCCTCGACGGTGCGTACGTCGGTGGAAACAGTCCTTTCGCGCCGGTGAGATCGTAGCCTGGTCGCGGCGGAATGGGGCGCGGTCCGCCGCTCTCTCGTTCGTCGCTGATTATGCTCTCTCGGGGTTCCGTCTCTCGTCTCGCGAATTAACAGCACCGCGCCGCGTCGCGGGATTAACGTGGGAACGGTGCGCGCCGGCCTCTCGTCCTCTCCGTCATTCCTGTCTCGCGCCATCGGATTCGCCCGAATATTCGGCTCGGATATTCGGCGGCTGACCTTTGACCTCGTTCCACGTCCCCGCTGCGGCAGCGCCCGCGTTAATGATTATTATGTCTCGATTATTGTCGCTCGTGCACAATGCGCGCAGCCGCTGCCGCTCGCGAGAGCAGCGTCGACGCTCGCTCGAGAAAAGGAGCCCGCGACAAAACGTGGTACCCCTTTATGAATCAATCGCGGATCGCCGTTTTAAATGCCGCCGCTCGCGCTCGCGCGAGCGTGCACGCTTCTTCCTGCTCGCTTCGTCATCTTCTTCGGGCCGACGCGACGCGGAGTTTTCGTGGCCGCGCGCGCGTCTCGATATTCGGCTCTCTCGCCCGGCGATTATTTGTCTATCTCGCGGCGCCAATTAGACGTATCAAGCGGGATATGGAACTGGAGCGCAGCACCGGCGCGCTGCGCGCTCCTTTGTGTGCGCGTCTCGCGCCGCATTGTGATCTCTCGCGATCGGCCGCGTCCTGTCATTTGCTTCTTTATTCGTCGCAAGCTCTCGGCGAGCGCGCGCGGAGCTGACGTTTAATTGTTCGCGCGCGCTGTGTATTGAGAAAATCCTCAGCTCTCTTATTCACGGTCTCGCTCGCTCGCTCGCTTCTCGGTGACTCGAGTTTTCGTTCCCCCTGCCGATCGCCGGGAGCCGTGCGACTGTTCTCGGCAGTTTGGCGAATTCACCCCGCGCCGCGCCGCGCCGCGCGCACGTCGACGTAATTGATCGCGCGGGAAAACGATCTCGCAAAGCGCGAAGCCCCTGCGGGGCGGGGCTTCCTCGAGCACGAGAGAGTCTGGTGTCTTAGCGCTTCATTAGCGCCGATATTCGATGCCGCCACGAGGCGGCACGCGATCGAGAGGAATGCCCGGGCTCTCCGCGGCGCGGCGAGGCAAAACTTCGACTTCGAAGTTGGCCAAAGAACCGTATTCCTCGGCTCTCGGCGGCGCGGCGGTCCGCGATGATTTCTCTCGCTCGGCCTGAAACTGACGGACGGTGGGTGATGCGTTTCCGCCAACTTTCCAATTTTTATTCGCGAACTAATGTCCGGTCTCGACGAGACTCGACCTGACGCGACGCGTCGTCGTGCCCCATCGTTGTTGTTTACGACGCGGTCCTGTACGCGTGTGTCCCCTAGTTTCTATCCACTAAAAAACACAGAGGGGGGAAGTCGCTCCGCAACATTCCAAGGGGTCCGAATAATTCGTCGCTGCGTGCATGTGTGTGTGTGTGTGTATGCGTATGAGTGTGCGAATGTTTGCACGCGCGCCTCCTTCCGTCGCGGTGCGACGCGATCGTACGATCGATGTTTTGAGCTTTGCGTTACCGCGAGAACTCGCGATAACGACGCGATAATATTTCGCTCGCGCGGCGATCCCATCCGTGTTTCTAATCTCCTCGCCGAAACGAGGCGAGAAGGGTGAGATAGTGAGTTAGGTGCGTGCGGGGGGGGAGGGGGGAGGGGGGGCGGCGTTATCGCGGCCCGCGCGCCCGCGGTGATTGTGAGAAATTAATTAACAGTAAAATCGCTCGCTCGCTCGCTCGCGTCAGTGTCGCGTTCTGTCGCGAAGCTCTCGGCGCTTCTTCCGTGCGACCGCTCGCGACTTTCGATTCGCGACTGCCGTGAAGGCTGCCGGCCGGGTCTCGACTCTCAGGATCCGATCCTCGAGGACGGGGGCGGTCCATCTCGCTCACGCCGCCGCCGCCGCCGCCGCCGCCGCCGCCGCCGCCGCGCCGGAGCGAGCGTAGCTTCCGCATCCGCGATTCCGCGCACGCTCCGCTCTCTCCTCCGTGAAGAAGCTCGACCGGGCTGCGGGACAGCGGAGACCCGGAGACAGCCGGAGACAGCCGGAGACAACTACCGGCGACGACGAGTCACCCGCGAATAATCACTGGCCAGCGATTATTCGCGGCGGACTCGCACACGTCGCAATAAGAAACCGCTTGCTCACAACAGGACGACGACGGAAAGCCGTGCGCGTTCGCACGCAGTGCGGAGATAACCTGCGGTGACGCGCAGGTCCTTGCGGCCACGGCCGGCCGGACGGACGGACGGACGGTCCTCGGCGAGAAATTCACGGCTCGTCGATAAGGACCCGGCGTGAGCGATTCGACGAGCGTTGCCTCGCTCGCCGAGGTCGCGCGCTCGTCGCGCGATGTGACAGTGACAATGGAACGACGGCTGCCGAACAATGCGTCATTATGCGCTCTACTTAGACGCGGCGAATAATAATTGAGCTAATCACACACGCGCGTAGGAGCGCGCGCCGCTCTCCGCCGGCGAGGATGGGCGAATTCGTGAAATAGCGAGAGCGGACCTCGGAGACAGAGAGAGAGAGAGAGAGAGAGGGAGAGAGAGAGGCAAGCGTGCGCACTCACGCACACACTCGCGCACGCAAGAGCGCGGCGTTTTGCAGCTGCAGCTGCAGCGCAAGGGGAAAAAATGTCGTGGGCCAACGTGGCCAGTGTCGCTCAACTGGCGCTCTCGCTAGCTCTGATCCTGAGGTTCCTCGCCGCGACCGCGGACCCGATCACGCAAGCCTACGAGCAGACCTTCGAGCGGACGACCTACATCGTGCCGGCGTCTTCCACGGAGAATGACAGCGAGATTTATCGAGGTAATTCGCGGGAGAGACACGCGCGCCGCGCGTCTGTCTCTCTCTCTCTCTCTCTCTCTCTCTCTCTCTCTCTCTCTCTCTCTCTCCGCCCCCCTCCCTCTTGTTCTCTTTCCCTCCCGTCCGTCCACGAGGAGGAGAAGCACCTTGCGACAGACCGGATGACGCGGCGCGGCGCTGCGTTTCCTGCACGGAAGACGCGCGCGAGACGTTTATCATGGCGAGAGAGAGAGAGAGAGAGAGAGAGAGAGAGAGAGAGAGAGAGAGAGAGAGAGAGAGAGAGAGAGAGAGACGCCGCAAACAGAGGGGAAATATAACGAGGGAATGTAGGAGCGCAGAGAGCAGTGTGCGTGATCGCTGCGTAATGGTGGCAATGAAGCGAGCGATGGCAGTCCGGGGGGAAATGACGGGGAGGAGGGGAGGGGGGGAAGGGTACGTTTCGACAAGGCAATAGCGCGCGCGAGCGCGACAGTCGTTACGATCGAGTCTCTCGGCATCTTCCGCGGCTTCTGCCGGACGGATTCTCGTTGTTTTACGCGTACGCGGAGGCGCACTCGCCTCCGCGGACACTTTTTGCGATCGCGACCCTTCGCGGTCGCATGATGGAGCTGCGCGCGAGGTGAGCCGTCGCGACAGCAGCCAAAGTGACGAAAATACACTCGACCCGCAGGAGTGCGGCGGGAGAAAATGTAAAGTAAAATGTCACGTATGTTTATTACGTCCTCCTCGGTTCTTTGTTATACTCCTCAGGTTCACCCAACCCAACATTGATAAGGACCTAATAGAGTGAATGAAAGGTAATCCTAAGTAAGTCGGTCCTTATGTCCTAACGACAAATGAGTAAGACCTTTATAAGGTTATAATGATTGGATCCACATTAGGACCTTAATGTATGATATAATACGGTTCGGTTAATCAGGTCCTTGTCGGGGTCTTATTTATTGTATCCTAATACGATTTGCATTACCAAGTTGTAGCAAAACAATTTTTGGGTGTTATTTCCAAATATAAAGATGTTTGCATTGAGAAAACACTTTAGATCACTTGAATATATCTGTAAAATGCTATAGGAACTATCCTTCTCTTAGCAGTCGATAAATAGTTGTAAGATTAACGTGACACGCAACTTTTCTCTTTAACACTACTTTGTGTCTTGTCACCTTGTGATACTTTATGATATCTTATGATATTCATTTTATGCTTTTTTTCCGAAACATTTTACAAGTATGCCCATGCGATCTAAAATATTATTTCATGCAAATGTCTTTTTATTTCGAAATGAGATGAAAGAATTCTCAGCGTGTCGTTTCTTATTTCTAATGCCATCGTCCAATATAACCGTGGCGAGTAATCAGGAGCCATGATTTGAAAAAAAAAAAAACGTAATAAGGATTCCATAAGGTAACTCAATAAGGACCTGACCATGAATCCTCACCTAAGGTCCTGATATCCACGCTGCGTTACATGACTTACTAGGATAGTATTACCTTATTGGGACCTGATGTCCAAATGAGGTTAACCTGATCAGGATCATGGGATAAATTTCTAGTCGGATATTTGCACCGCTGTATTTCAGTTCCTCCTAGGATCAGCGCGCAAGCTCATGAGCAATGGCTCGCAACAATGGTTGCTTCAAATGCGCTTCAACTTCCAAAGTGAACAGTTCAATCGACGAGTATTCACTTTGAAGGCGTCACGAAGCTTGCGCTGCTCCGGACGAAACAACGCGATTTCAATTCGATCGGAAAATCCGAGGCTCCGGCGAGGCTCGACGAACGAGCGATCGCGGGTCGCTAATCAGGCGGCTCGGCGATTCCGCGAGTCTTTAATCGCGCTTTCTTCAAAGCGCGCTGAGAATGTCCCCACTCGCCGCGCGATGCGATTAGAGACACGCGCGGGTTTCCCACTAGGAAATGCCCCGCGCTCGTCGCCGTCGCCGTCGTCGTCCTCGTGGTCGACGTCGTGGTCGTCGTCGCGTATTGCGTTACTCGGCACGCGACTACCTCGTAATCACCTTGCGAGTAAGATTGTCCACTCGTGTAATCGACGCTTAACTCATTTCCCGTTCCGTTTCGATTTCGCGGAACGAGGTGCAACGTACGTGCTCGTTTCTCGCTCGCTTGAGACGCGAGTTTAAGGACGCGCGTCTCTCTCTCTCTCTCCGTCTCTCTCTCCGTCTTTCTCGCTCGCTCGCTCGCTCGCCTTCCTTCCCTTCGAATCGCGCTCACCCACAATGCGCACACCCACGGTTGCGCAAACGCTTTAAGTGCGCACTAACGCGTACGGAGCCGTACACGCGCACGCGCATGCGCACGCGCGCGTACGCACGCACGTGCGTTGTGACACACAAGGCGCGAACGGTTGCATGGCGCAATCCGTTGTAATTGCCGGCGAGGCCGTTGCGGCTGTTGCGGGGAAACAACGATATTTTGTAACGTTTTTATCGCGGGGAGTTCGCTGGAAACACGCCGGTAACCGCGGATGCGCCGACGCGATCTTCTCCTTTCGCAAGAGCGTAATAAAGGAACGAAACGTACATCGAGCCGCCGCCGCCGCCGCTGCCGCCGCCGAGCTGATCGCGTCATTCGCTTTTTTGCGCACGTGCTATATAGACGGCGCGCCGTGCATCGCCATAGCAACGATTATCTACTGACCTCAAGTGTCTCATCGGGCTATGAAATTATGAGAATACGCTCATCCTGCCTGAAAAGCGCCCGGCGAGCGCGTAACACGACGGCGCATTATCGTCCGCTCTATTTTCGCTCTCAGGATCAAGGTCGTCGTCGGCGGCCTAATCCGGACGAGCGAGAGAGGAAGTCGTAGGTGGCTGGCACGCCACCGCACGCGACTCGCGCCGGGGAAGCCCCCTGCAGACGGAAACGCAGTCGTTCAAACGGGGGTAAAGCTCATAGATTTGCGCGCATAGAGATGGTCTCCGAGACTCTTCGAGACTCTGCGGAGACCAAGTTCGAGACTGAGACTCGCCGCAGGTTCGATCTTTGTCCGGTCTCAACTCCTACCGAGCGGGTTGGACAATGATAACACGCCACGTGGAAGAGGAACACAGTCGTCCTTTGTACCTTCGGCCTGTTCTCTCCCCCCCCCCCTCCCGCTTCCGCGGAAGCGATGAACACTTTCGGGACTCGGGCGGAAACAGCGGCATGCGGCCGCTGACGGATACTCTCTCGGTGGGAAAAAAGGGGCAAAGGAGGAGAACTCGCGCAAGGTTGCGTCGCAGCGAGTGCGAGACGGAGAAGAACACGGCGACCGCTTGTCGCCGCAGCTCTCATCAGAAGGCGTAGTCTGCGCGCACAAGTCCGTGACCAGCTGGAGCCACGATAGGGAACATTGTCGCGCGATTATCACACCGGCCCGGCCTCGCGCGCGCCTTCGAAATTTCGCGTCTTCGTGCGCGACAAGATGCAGCAGCTCGCGGAGGATGGCTCCCCCCTCGTCGCTTCGGTCAGCTTCCATCGCGGCAAGCCGGCTCGCGCGTATGTGTGTGTATGTCGCGTAACGCAAACGAGCGTCGAGCAAAGATTCGTACTCGAACGTATCAAAAAGAGAGAGAGAGAGAGAGAGAGAGAGAGAGAGTTGCATTCGATCCCGGCGTAACGCGTAACAGGGCCTGCGAGATGCAACAAGCCGGCGCGACGCAAATCCCAGGCCGCGCGACTCCGGCTTGTCGGTGCTCAGGGCAAGTAGACTCGGAGTGGTTTCTTATCGACTGTTCCTTTCACTCGTGAACCGTTAGCCATTGCGAACCTATCCTAATAAAGGCACTTTCGCCTACTTGACTCTCCCCGGCTCCGTGGAAAACGTTAATCCGCCCGGATGTTGGCATCCGAGAGACGGACCCGTCTCTCCGCCACCTCCGCTCTTCCTCGCCTCGTACGAGGCGCGTCGTTTAAATCTCGCTCCTCTCGTCGCCCTATCGCCGCGAGAACGGCCTCTCTTTCTCTCTCTCTCTCTCTCTCTTTTTTTTATAACCTAATCCACCTTCAACATCCTCAAAAACTATACAAGGAGATCATCTTACGAGCCGATGTTACGAGACGAACAGAAGCACTAGAGCTGCACCGGATTTACTACAAATCCCGCAGCGCGGAACAGAAATGTTCAAACGCTCTTTTAGAGTCGCGGCTGTCTCCTTGTGGAACAGTCTGACTGGGACCATTAGAGCTTCCGACTCGACACAGTCGTTCAAAAATGCACGATATACGAGCATCTCGTCGCGAGATCCAATACGAGCCCCTCTTATAGTCGCGCTAAGCTCGGTACTGGCAACCGTTTTTACCCTCCGACTGCCTAATTGTTGCTTTTTATCAATCTATCATTCTTTACACTACTACTTCTTTGTACAATTCTTTTTATATTACTTTACGTTATTCCATTTCTTGTGAATATGCTCACCTTGCATTATTCTTTCAACTGATGTAAACTCAAAAAATTTTCTTGTATTATTTTTGACTTCCTCGTGCTTGAGGGGGAGGGGGAGCGGGGACTCTGTCCCAGAGCGCTTAATAAATAACGCTTTCTCTCAATCTCTCTCTCTCTCTCTCGCGCGCGTTCCTCCCCCGCCCGTGCCTCCGCTCGTTCGCTCGAAACAGGTCGTTCCTCGGCCATTCGTCACGGGATACGACGAACGTATCGCGATTAAAGCCATGAGAGCGCATTCCGAATACGTTACGACGTGTTTCGCTTTTCATACTACGTATCGGTGGCGCGCGACACACGGCGGATTGCGGGATCGCGACCTTGCCGCGTCGTGCGCGCACGCACGCACGCACACACGCACACGCGCGCGCGCGCGCGCACACGCATGCGGTCCATAATCGTATTCGTTTTTCAGGCCGATAGTAATAGGAACGCGCGCGTGCACGGGCCCGACGTGTGACATCATACGCGGTGTCGCAGCTCGTAAAAGCTCGAGGAAGGTAAACCTCGGTGAAGGTCCCTCCCCCCCGTCGCCGCTCTCTTCAGCGCGGGCGCGTCGTCGTCGCGCGTCGTTGATCCGAAACGCGACTTGCTGTCGAGAAGAGCGCGCTCTTGGCAGCGCCAAGACGGAGAGGCGCGATAACCGCGCGTTCGGGAGGGAAAGGTCACGCAGCAGGCAGAGAGGCGGCCGATCAGCGAGCCGGCGCGCGAGAGCGCTTCATCGCATTGTCGCCGCCGTCGCATTGTCGATAAGCCGCATCGAAAACAGCTCTCGACCACCGCTCAGCGAGACCGCTCGGTAAAATGTGTGACCGATCATCGCGCGTGCCTCGTCGTGCCGCCTCGGAGCCGCCGCGTCTGCACCGCGACTTTCCCTCCCCCCCCTCCTTCGCGCGAACGGCCAGCGTCGCACGCTGATAAAATACTTGCGCTTGATCATGTGTGATTTCTGATTACGTGACATCGGCCGGGCGCTTTCTCGCGTACTCCAATTTACCACTGATTGCCACTGTAACAGGTGCGCCCGCTTGCGAGAAATGAATTTTCAGGAAAGAAGCCGGCCGCGCAGAGGTATGCGCGCGCGATATTTTCCAACACCTGCCTTCCACACGGCGCCCGTGTGGAAGGGTTATACGCTCGGCGAGAGCAGCGTAGCGACGGGATTGTTTGTTTAAATATATACAGAGCTTGTGAGATTGTATTTTTCGCCAATCGGGGAGGGGCTCCTTCACGTGAGGCGATGTCTTTGGAAAGATTGCTTTCCTTACATGGAGTACTCGTGTGTGTGGCGCAAGGAAGTGGTCGAGGGGTCTCGTGTGTGTGTGTGTGTGTGTGTGTGTATCTGTATTGGCTGTATTGGCTTTGTTTTCCTTGTATATCAGGAGGAGGAAACGCAGGAGGAAACCTGAGTTTCGACTGGAAATTCCTCGTTTCTATTTTTCCCGCTCGCGTACTGCGCACTGCGTCGTTTCGTTCCGAGCGCGTTAGAGGCTGTCCAAGCAAGTTTAGTGTCAATGATTTCACGCAGCTGAGGTTAGAATGCAAATCAATTTGCACGCTTTATACGACGCGCACACCGCGCGTCGTATGGTAATGCCGGCAACCGCCGCGGCGGAGATGTATGAATATTCAATCAATTTTATCTCTCTTATGAACGCCTCGACGGCCATTTATTCATCCGTGCTATTTATTCGCTTTAGAAAATGGAGATGCAGCGCGGAGGGCTTCGACTGCCGATATCCCCCCCCCTCCCGCTGTGCTCGAAGCAACAATTAAATATTCCATCCCGACCGCCGGGGCAGGGAGAGGGAGGGAGGGAGGAGGAAAGAGAGGAGCAGAGATTTCGAGCCGCGTTTTTCGAGCCCGCGCCTCGTCTCGGCGCGCCGCGACTCTGCGAGCGATATGACGAAATGGAAAAGTTACCGCGGGCTCTTTTGTCTGATGAGGAACTCGCGCTTTATTTTTACAGCGCCAACAAAGCCGGAGAATCTCACCTCTCGCGGTATCACCGGGACGACCATCGAGCTCTCGTGGTCGGAGCCCGAGAACGCCAATGGTGTCATCGCTGGCTATCGCGTTTACTATATGCATTCCAACTATACGGACGTGAAGATGCACATACCCGACAAGTCTACAGATTCCGACGACACGAACATCGACTTCGTCCTGAAGGAACTGAGTGAGTACATATACATACGTACGCTGCGCTGTCCGGGCTTATACCCGGGCAGAAACCCGTCAATTAAGTCAATTGCGAATGAGACTGCGAGCCACACGAGCCGCCGCGCCGCCGAGAGCGCGAAGCGACTTTTTTACGGCCTCGCTCGCTGCGAAGAGACGATGAAGTCGCTCGACTCGAAAATCCGCTACGAATGAGAGAATCGAGCGCAGGCTCGTCTCGAGTACAGCCGGTACTCGATCGCGGGTCGCTTAGGTGTTCACTTCAACTTCGTTTTAAGGCGCGAAAATGGAAGGACGTTCAAAATTCTAGCCGACCTGCCCTCCGGCACTCGCTCCGCGTCTCTCTCCGCCGAGTGCTTTTAACAGCAGATAACGCGAGAATAAATATGTAATTTTCAGTCGACAAACAGTCACATAAGGGCAATAGGCCACTCAGGCAGGTCGGTGTACTCAGCGCATCGATAAGCGGGGCTCAAAGGATTCTTATCAACGCGCACGTTTTCTCTCTCTCTCTCTCTCTCTCTCCCTCTCTCCCTCTCTCTCTCTCTCTCTCTCGTACGCGGGCAATGCAGCCGGACGATGCGTCATTAGATAATATCGTTAATCTGTTATATTTCGGATGAATAAATAGTTGCCTTATCACAGTTGTGAGAAGATCTCGATAAAATTGTTGGACAGCTCGTATCGCGCCGTGAGGAAGACCGGAAAAGATAGATAGAGGGAGAGAGAGAGAGAGAGACAGAGAGGGAGGGAGAGAGAGGGAGAGAGAGGGAGAGAGAGAGAGAGAGAGAGAGAGAGAGAGAGAGAGAGAGAGAGAGAGAGAGAGAGAAATAGTTGCGCGTCGAGCCTAACTCGCGCAATTATCGCTCGTAACCGGCGCCGGTCGTTGTTTGCCGCAGAACCGAACACCGAATACAAGATTTGGGTGAAGGCTTACACACGGAAAAACGAGGGCGAGCCTTCGGACCAGATAATTCGCAAGACCGACATAACAGGACCGAGCGCTCCTCTGATCTTAAATTTAACTTGCCAATCTCACGAGTCCATCTACGTCCATTGGGCCAGGCCGGCCCTGTTCTGGGGCTCGATCGACTACTACTACATCAATTACCGGCGGGAAAATGGCCGATATTACGAGGAAATCGAGCTGTCAGCCGAGAAAAATCATCTCGAGAGCGGGGTATGTAACTCACTGATGATTTGATTTCACTGATAACCTCCTAACAAATGAAGGCAATCACGCCTGCGCACTGCGTAACGTCGCTTTAACACGGCGTGATTTCATTCAATTTTTATATATCATCTTGACAACGTGGGGAGACGTCCCCACGTTGTCCCCTCTTTTATGATTTCACTGAGTACGCAGAGACAAATGCCCGAAATGATCGATAAAAATCGATCGCATCGCGTAACCGCAGCTCTGAAGCAGCTGAAGCGACGATAAGTTATCGTCGCGAGGATAATATTTATCGATGAGGGAAAACCCTGACTTTCACCTTCTTACCTCTCCCGCTCATCTTTCCCTGCGCAGTTCAACGTTCACCGTTAATCCAACAAGATCCCTGCGAATTTCTGCTTGCAGACAGTTATTCCCAACCTGACGATGAACACCGTGTACGAGGTTGTGGTGCAAGGGGCTACCAAGAGCACAGTGGACAGTCACCTGATCATTAAGGGCGAAAGCTCTATACCGGCGAAGGTGTTGGTCACCCGCGACTGCGACAAGATACCCCCTTTGATGCGTCGCAGCAGTAAAGATCTCAGCGCCGGAGTGATCGCCGGAATGGTCTGCGCCTGTATCGCCGTGATGCTGGCGATTACGTCCTTCGTATTGTGGAAGTGAGTCTCGCTTTGACACGCGGTGTAAGCTTATCGCGCGCAGAGAGAGAGAGAGAGAGAACTCCAGCATGTCCGAGTCGATTATCAAGCGATTGTATCCTGCATCGCGCGACCGCGCGCGCATCTAAACTCAACAAAAACCTACGCCGCGCCGCGGCGCCGCGCAAATCCGGACTTTGCTCCGACATATTTCGCACGTGGACCATCTCCCGAGCGGCCGAGTCAGTGAAACCTGACCGCGGATGCTTGTCTCCGATCTCTTCCTTTGTACCTTCCTCGTCTCCGCGAGTCGCGCGGCGATGATTCCAATCTCGAGAATCCTGAACGCGCGTCGACAGACGATTTCTGAAGAGATCGAATCGATCGAAGGACACAGTTACACGTTAGTCAGACGCGCAGAGGTTTCGCGTCATCTGGATGACTTCATGTCACATTCCTAATTCCCTCATCTCCGCGGGTCGATATTGGATAATGATCGTCGCCGAGGAAAACCGGGGAAAAACGGCGGAATAACCGGGCGGGGAAAGATCAATCTCTCGTTTCCCTTCACGGAGCGTTACGAAGAAGAATCGTCGGATTCTTGGAAACGTCGAAACTGCCAAGTGACAAGAGCTCCACTTTCTCCCGCGTAAATAACGACGGCGGCGTGCTTCGATATTACGGGCGATCTTGCAAAGTGCTGTTTCACTTCCGCCCGGGCCCGATCCAACGCTAAGGGACGTATCATTTGTGTTACTTGGAAATTGCCGAGACCGGACGGACAATCGGTATGTTCGAGCACGCCGCTTCGCGATCGCGAGTCGCAATTCGTCCGAGTATACGGCGCGAGCAATTAGAAAGTTCCCGGCGGTGCAATCACGTGCACCTTCGCACGCACGCATACCTGTTTTTCCCATTCAAGCTTCTTTCCCCACGCGCGGTCCCCCGCGCCGCTGCAGCCCGCTTCGTCCCGATAACCTTCTCTCTCGATTTACGTACCTCCGCGACCGCATCTCTCTTCCTCGAGAATGGCGCGTCGCTATGCTAAATTCCTGCATGAATTAAGAGACAGGCGAAACATCTCTGATCCCGAATGCGACATTTACACGCGCCCGGGGACATCTCGAGTCGAGCGTGAAACCATTTCTTCCAAATCGCGTAACGCAGCGCTCGCACTGTCCTATGAAGTGTGTGTAGTTTGAATAGTAGTTGAGATTATTTCTAGACCGTCGACCTTCGCCTCGAGCGCGCCTCGCTCTGGAGAGCAGCGAGCCGTCACTCTCAGTCACCGTCGCCGAGCGATACGATTCAAATTTATCGGACGCGACTTGCGAGACACCGTGTATATATACAGACACGAAGATACTTCAATATATCCCACCTCTCCGACGGCCCATACTCCGACGTCTCGTTATCACGCGAGATAACGAGCGGTGACTAGAGCTAAGTATGGTCTTGCTACAGTCGGCGGAGGAACTCGCGCGCCGTGCGGAGCAGAGCGGAGCGGAGCGGAGCGGAGCGGTGCGGAGCGGTGCGGTGCGGTGTGTGGAGCAACGTGCGACGCAACGCGACGCGACGCGACGCGGCACGCCTCGCCTCGGCGGACCGAGACTCCTGTGCCGTTTGTGCCACGAGTGGGAACGCGTGTGCCGTGAACTCTCGCGAACCGTCGCTCTTCCTCTCGGCGTACCGGCGTCGTTCGGCTGACGTTTCAAGAACGGCTCGCGTCGCGAAGGTTCGTTCGGCCGCGGACGGGCTCGTTTTCTGGGTCACGGACGGGGCCCGAGACGCTCTCGGTGATAACTCTCATTGTACAAGCGTGTCCCCCCCTCCTGCTTGAGTTCTCTTGTGTTTCGCTTGGTGTTTGGGAGAGACCTTGCCGATGATGGATGCTGTCGTCGAGATCAGGCCGTCGAAATGAAGAAGTTTCTTCGCTTGTAAGTGCCCCCGACGAGCGCGGATATCGCGAGAAGGTCGCGAAGAGCACGAGAGAGAGAGAGAGAGAGAGAGAGAGAGGAGGAGTGCGCCTTGTGTGTCTCTGCGTGTGCCTGGGAATTATTACGGACCTCGCTATCGATTCTGGACGTGTATCGATATTTCATTTCTATCCCATTAACGAGCGGACGCGCGCGCGCGTGATTCATCGGTATCACGAAAGCTTGGGGCTGAAATATTTCAACTATCCGACATCGCGTTGATTACTCGCGATTTATCGAAGTGTCCAAATCTCTCACACAGTTTCCAGCGAAAAAAGAAAGGAAGAAAAAAAGGAAACATACGTCGAGAACGTGCGCGCGCGCGCGAGAGAGAGAGAGAGAGAGAGAGAGAGAGAGAGAGAGAGAGAGAGAGAGAGAGAGAGAGAGAGAGAGGACTGCTTGAATATCGCGACGGACGGGGAGAGCCACGGGATCGACATTTTCCCAGCGCACGACATATGTCGTAGCGACGTCACGACTCTCTGAGTAACCTTTGGGAGATCTTAGCCGTCGCTTCTGCCTCATAAAAGATTTATTAAGAAGTGGCCCCGCGCAAAGGCACGTCGGGGATGTGCCATTCATATGCCGCTAAGGTTGCGATCCTGAGCAGCGCGCAGACAATTTCACGCGCCGCTCGTGAATAACAGGATCCATCCGTAGGACCCGGTTCCTCTTGTCCGCACAAAGCTAGCGCGTTCAGTCGCGCGGTTCCACGTAGGTTTCAAATTATCCATGCGAAACGAGGCTCACCCTTATTATCCCGTGTCTCCTGTGCGAAACGAAGTGTATCATTTTTGTAGAGCGTGCTCCGCGTGAAAAGTCGTGTGCCGTGCAATCGCATCGAAAGCGACGTGGGCTGCTCCTGCGCGGATCTTGCTGCGAAGTTGCAAAGTTGCACGCTCGTGTGTGTGATACCGTGCGATTATGTAGACCCCGTTCGCCATCGAAAGCATCGTGTGCGATGCGCGGCGAGGGAGGAGACCCTCGTGACCTATCTTGTATTTATGCAATTTTATCTTATAAACCGCACGACATCGCCGGTTAACATAAAACAAACCCAGCACCCTTCGCCGCTACACGCACGCACGCACGCACCCACCCACCCACCCGTGTATCTAGGTCAAGTGATTCAGGTCGTATCACTTAAAATGAGTGTCTCTTTGTGAAACATTCCTCACTTTCCTTCTGTTGATCTGATGATCCTATCGACGAGCAGTGAACGACGGCTGAAATCTTTCGACGCATTTTCTTCCAGATCGTTCCGTCCACCTCCCTAAAAATCGCTTCGTCACTGAGACCTTTGTGCTTATCTCTTACCGTTACTTTCTGTAACCTGTAACCTGTAACTTTACTTACCCTTCAACGATTCTACGACGCGTACCTGCATGGAACACCAGCAAGTTCTACATCTTCTCTTTCTCGGTGGCAGGCCGATTTTTAGGAAATGCTTCCACACCGCCTACTACTATCTGGACTACCCGCCGCGAAACGTTCCCACTCTTCAAGAATGGGAAAATAGCGAGCAGGACGGCGAGAGGACCGCCGTGGCCGTCCAGCAGTTCGTCCAGCACGTCGCGAGCCTCCATGCCGACGGGGACATTGGTTTCAGCAAGGAGTACGAGCTGATACAGTCGGAAACGGGCGATTACACGGTGGAGAATTCCCAGTTCGCCGAGAACAAGGCCAAGAACAGATACCTCAACATACTCGCGTGTAAGTGCCACTGACGACATGCTGCGTCCGCGCGCTGTACACCGTCGCGATATAATATTTCCAAAATGAAAGCAAGCGTCTTAATATAGCGCGCTGACGTTTCCCGTACCTGCGAGAACCGTCCTATTTCCGACGGATACTCCCGTTTACTATCAGCCAGCGGCTGATTCGCTCCGTTTAATTCCTCCCCGCTGATACCTTCCGCCACTTCGATCGACCACCACTTTGATCCGACGGGGAGCGCCGCGGCGTATCGATAGCGAATCTACAGCTGCCGAGAGAGAATAATGAGAGTCGTGATTCGCGACGTTGCATCGGAATGGAATTATGTGCGATTCGAAAATGTATCTCGCGCGGCTGTGAAAGCGCGAGCGACGGCGCGCGGAAGGGAAGAATCAACGCCGCGTTGTTGCCCCCGAGGACAGGGAGGGAGATATCTCGATACGAGAGAGAGAGAGAGAGAGAGAGAGAGAGAGAGAGAGAGAGAGAGATATCTCTGCTTCAATCGTACGTCGATTTTTACTTTGGCCCGAGCGTTATCTATATCTGCGTATTTAACTAAAGATTGAAAGATAAATTGTATGGCGCAATCGAAACTCGTGCTTTTCGAGAGGTCGATGATGAAATGCAAACGACTGCGCAGGAATGCATATCCGCGCCGGCCGGGCCGGCCTCCCGTTCTCCCGACTCGGCTTTTTTTTTTCTTTTTTTTTTCTAAAAGGCATTTTCTTTTTTAATTTTCACACAGACGACCATACCCGTGTGCAATTGCTGTCCTGCGGCGGCGGGCCCCCTAAAAAGGGTCAGGATTACGTCAACGCGAATTACATCGATGGCTGGCAAAGGGCGCGAGCTTACATCGGCACCCAGGGCCCACTTCCCCCGACGTTCGACGGCTTCTGGCGGATGGTCTGGGAGCAGCGCGTGTCGATAGTCGTCATGATTACTAATCTGGTCGAACGTGGTCGTGTAAGTGCACACCTGATACCGCGTGCGAGGACTTCTCTCGACTTTCTGAGAAAAAGATGTATATTCACCTCGGAAACTTCACTGCGAAATTCCGACTCAACGATATCGCTAAGCAGTATAATATTTTTTATTTATTTATTTATTCATTCATTTATCTTCTATCCTGGCAGCGGAAATGTGATATGTACTGGCCCAAGGAGGGTAGTGAAACCTACGGGTATATTCAAGTAACTTTAGTGAGGGAAGACATCATGGCTACCTATACCATCCGTACCCTTCAAATCCGACACTTGAAGGTATATATTTAAAATGCGCATACCCGAATTATGAATTCTTCTCTGGAGGAGCCGAGATCCAAAGAGATCCGGTTGAACGGAGGAGGATGCGGGCGATAAAAGAATGAACAGTGAGTCCCAATGAGAAATCTCTTTGGAATTTTTAAGCAGATCAAGAAGAAGAAAAACGGGACCAATGTAGGCGAGCGTACTATATGGCAGTATCACTATACCGGCTGGCCCGATCATGGTGTGCCCGATCATCCGTTGCCCGTACTCAGCTTCATCCGGAAATCGTCCAACGCCAATCCGCCCGATGCCGGGCCCATCGTGGTCCATTGCAGGTGACGGTCGTCGCAGTGACGAACAGTTCTGTCTTTCCTGTAATCCTTCTCGACGAGATCGCCTTCGATCGAAAGCGAGCACCGACTTCAACGTCGTGTGTTACGCTCGTCGCTCGTCTTTAAAGATATATATTTAACCGCGCTCTAGATAAGATGTAGATACAGTATCTGTATACACCGCGATTTTTAACTTGCCGTCTCACAGCCGCGAACTTGTATTTCCTCATTGCGCAGCGCCGGCGTCGGGCGAACCGGCACGTACATCGTGATCGACGCGATGCTGAAGCAAGCCAAGAGCAAGAACGAAATCAACGTGTTCGGCTTCCTCAAGCACATCCGCACCCAGAGGAATTTCCTGGTACAGACGGAGGAGCAGTACATCTTTATCCACGATGCGCTGCAGGAGGCGATAGAGAGCGGCGAGACGAATATCGATGCTAATAATTTAATGCAGCACGTCCAAGACATGTTGTGTCCATCGAACAACAAGACTGACGCGTGGAACAACATCGAAGCTCAATATAAGGTGACTTGCTCGTTGGCATCGAGAAACGCGCGCGCGCGCGCGCGTTTGTGGAGATTCAATCTCACCGATTGCTTCCTATCCTCGTTAGCTGGTTACCTCGTGGAAGCCCAAGGACTTCAATCTCGTGTCCGCCACCAAAGCCTGCAACGTCCACAAGAACCGCAACATGGACATCATCCCCATCGAGAACGCGCGCGTCCACCTGACACCGAAACCTGGCATCGACGGCAGCGACTACATCAACGCCACTTGGGTTTCAGGTAATTCATACAATCGCATCGTTGGACACGCATCGTCCTGAAAAAAATACCTACCGAGATTTAACCTTTCTCGGTACGTGTGTGTGCAATCTTAATTTTCCTACCTTTTTTTATTCATTGTTATTTATGTTTCAAAAGTAATCTTTCATTTCCCGCCAATAGAGACTTTTAAACATATCGATAGTATAGTTACTTCATCGAAAGTCGTTACCGAATTGCAGGATATTATTCTCTCGGTACTTCTTGTATCACGATTACTTCCCGGGAAATTGTTGTTCCCCAGTCTCCGCGAATGTCGAGATTTTGATTTTTCAGGACAATGCGCACGTCAGTCGTAATCGCGTAAGGGATGTTCACGCGCAGTTTCCTGATCGAGGTACAACAGCAATGACAACAATGGCGTGTTTTGCAGGTTTCCAACGCAACCGTGAATTCATCATAACGCAGCACCCGATGGAGAATACCATAATGGAGTTTTGGCAGATGATGTGGGACCATAATGCACAGACCATCGTCATGCTGACTCAATGCAATGAGGTACGCACCTCGAACAGGATCGCGATTGTAAATCACAGTTGAGCGGCGCTTTAACGGAACGAGGCGATTTAATGCGATGAAAAATCTCTCACCCGACAGGAGTACCCGGAGTTTTGGCCCATCGAGGGGAAAGATCTCGAATCGGAGACGTTCCGCGTGCGACTGTGCGGAACGAAGGAGACTGTGAACGGGACTATCCTGCTCGAGGTCGCGGTTCGGTCGTTGCAGGACGACTACGAGCTGAGCGCGAGGATCGTCCAAGCGCCGTCGAATCAAAGCGGACTGTGGCCACATAACAACAATCCGAAGACCTTCGTCAACATCATCCAAGACTTTCATCGGGATTATCAAAACGGTCCTATCGTCGTGATGGACAGGTGGGATCCCGTTCTCGCTGGAGCGCGACACGACGACGGAACACTTACGCGTCTGTTATTTGTCGCAGGTATGGCGGAGTCGAGGCGGCACTCTTCGTTCTGTTGACCACCCTGAACAAGCAACTGGAATTCGAGCAAACCGCCGACATTTACATGTTCGCGAAGCTGCTCTACATGAAGAGACCTGGCGTTTTCCGCTCGAAGGTAAGCTAATGAGCCCAAAGTATCGACTCGCTTGGTACAACTTCAGCTCGGGAGCACGTAGAAAAGCACGCGAACATGAATAAAACTTAAGCGCCACGTAAATCGATCGACCGCAGTCGAGATTATTCTCCTTCTCGCCTCAGGGACAATCGATATCGTGATTGGTCAATTTTCCTACCGCTTAAGTCTCGCGTTCGCGATGCGAACGAGGGAATGAATGAGGAAACGAATGAGGGAAAGTAAGAGAGAGAGAAAGAGAGAGAGAGAGAGAGAGAAAAGATTGTTCTTACGTTCTACGTGATTCAACGTCGCTCAACAGGAGGACTATGTGCTGCTATACCAGTGTTTGGAGTCCATGCTGTCGACGAAAGGCCGCGCTGAGCCCGATCTGTACGCCATGGCCAACGGACACGTCGCCACGCTCAATGACCCGAACGAGATCAGGTCGGCTTCATCGATTCAACATATGCCGCTAGATTATCCATCCAAGTCATCTGTCATTTGCGAGTACGCCACGGTAGAAGTCAGTTCCGAATACCTGCCCGACTACACCATTTCCATACGCGTGGATCACCCGCTCGAATCATCCAGCAGCCGTGGGAGCGAAACTTGCCTCTCCTCCCACGGCAGCAACGATCATGTAGTGCCGGAGAAAAGCATGGTGGTGTCGCAGAGAAACATTAGTTATCATAATCATCCACCCGGGGTGTCTGTAATGGTCGATGCTAACGGTTATATCACAAATGGCAGCATGCGCGTACCTACCGACAGTATGGAGCCCAGCTGCAAGATGATGCCGCAATGATGCCGGCCTATCTTCGGTTGCAGCGCACCCACGCGAAGGTCGGACCCGCTGTAATCGAGCTTCCGGTCGCTGGAAGTTTAATCTCGACCTGGTAAGTTGTCACTGACGCCTAGGCGCGCGCGCGCGCGCGCTCGCGCACTCCTCATCCGTGGGGAGAGGAGTCGCCCCGTGAAGGTAAATACGCGAGTTTAGTCTAGTAAGAAGCGGAAAACACAGGGAAAAGCCATACATATGTGTCTGTGTTCTCCGTGCAGACTGATCCTCGCACGTCGCGCAGGAGGTGATAGTCCGTATCCAGGATGAGCTGAAGGATCTTCGAGCGGATCTTAGTGTACATAGGGCTACGTGAACCGTTAAACCGGGCGGCAGAGAGAGAGAGAGAGAGAGAGAGAGAGAGAGAGAGAGAGAGAGAGAGAGAGAGAGAGAGAGAGAGAGAGTTTTGATATCGATAAGGGACAACCCCATTCCCGGCTAGCGGACAGTGCCAAACAAAAAGAGACAGAATTGCTGATGCACGCTGGGTGGGTGATGTTTATCTTTATCCATCGTGTAAGTTTATGTTGTTTATGCATTGTATATATATAAATATTATATATATTTACACACAACCTCATACACATACACACGTATACAGACGCGTACACGCACGCGCTCGCGCAGGCACATATGCATACACACACATACATATATATATATATATATGTGTGTGTGTATATATGTATATATATATATTTATGTATATATATATATGAATGTGTGTTATAGCATAAGACTTGCGTGCACAATAGTACGTGATATATAATGCGTATATATATATAATTCGTATGTATAACATGAGTGTGTTGCGTGTCCGTATGTGTGTGTGTGTGTGTGTGTGTGTGTGTGTGTGTGTGTGTGTGTGTGTGTGTGTGTGTGTGTGTGTGTGTGTGCGTGCGTGTACGTCGACATCCGACAGCTCCGAGTTGCCAAAGAATCAATGCGATTAGCCTAATTCTTAGGACGATATTACCGCGGATGGATGATGGGTGTGTGTGTACATATTCCACATACGTATACACGTGTATCCATTGTTCTACGTGTTAGTTTAAACGCGAGGATGCACCGTCGGGGCCGAGTCCTCCGCATACGAATCAGGAACGTCGCGCGCATTACGACTATACTAATTTTAGCGTCTGCCCTCTCTCTCGTTTCTCATCCCCGACGCCACAGCTTATCGCGTCACACTCCGTTTTACTGCCACTTACAGCGAAGATAAATATCAGCAACTTGGCGAGCGGATCCTTGCCCGTTGATCGTTGATCCTCGAACGTTTGCATTGCGTTCGGCTCGAGAAGGATCGAAACGGACGCGCGAACAAATCAAATCAAAACGTGTAAAAACTATAAACGATAACGTACCGCTTCACCGAAATCCCCTTCACGCGCGATCCCCGTGAATGCGGACCGAACGCACAACTTCGTAGAGAAGACTTACATGGCTTTTGATAACATCTAACGCGCAATACTATACGATAAGGTACGATCTCAGACAATGAGAAGAAGGTGGAGGCGAGGACTTGACCGTGAGACGCGCGTATCTCTGGCGGCTGACGGTTCGTGTCGGGGAGAACGACGTCAGCGGAGAACGCGGAGAGCGAAAGACGCGCTGATTCGTCGTTGTTGGTAGTTTGTACACATTTCCCACCCTTACTGCTTCCTACGTCGAAAGGAAGGACGCGTGTTTCAACGCACACAGAGGAATATATCATTCTGTTGCGAGCGGTCGCTCGCGCTCGGTTTAGTTTCCTTCTGGTAAATTACGTTAAGTAAGGTCGCCTTCTCAACGAAGAATATTTTTCTTGTATGATACTCGAAGGAGAAGAACTTACACATATATTTCCTTTTTAAGAATATCAGAAAACTCGTATGCTCTACGTGAAAAGCAAATTGAATTTTTGGTTTATATCCTCGTTTTACTTTTCCGTCCGGATGCTCGAAATATTAGACTCGCCAAGATTCCGTGCGTATTTCAAGTTTTTTAATTTTTGATCAGATTTGGGGTTACATTCCGGATTGAACACTCGTGATAAACTCATGTTGACAGATCTGCGGATGCACAAACTTACGAAATATCTCAAGAGCAAGTAACATTCGCTCGGACGCAATATGTGTTTCTCTGTGCGCGCTAAAGCAACAATTTTCGCGGCGATGACAATCGCGATATTCTCTCATAATTCCAGTTTGCCGTTAATTATATACGTGTGTTAATCGAGAACTCCGAAGCGTACTCCAAAGTGAAGTGGCGCTCCCGTCGAATTCGCGTCGATCGACTTCCGTGCTTTTTACATTGCTCAGACGACGACGCACGCTGACACCAACGCGCGAGAGAGCATTAATCATCCATTGCCTTCTCATCGAGATCATTCGAGTGTGCAGTTAACGTCTCCGTGGAGTCAATAACGCGTGCATTCGCGTACGCGTTGCAACTTTCATCTGCATCTCAAACGATGCGCACACGAAGATGGACGAAACGTGCAAAGCGTGCTGCTCAATTTGCCGCGTTAATTGGCAGCAGAGTTTGCTTGACGGAAGGCTAAACGGAAGGCACGAGAGGAGATATCGAAGAACCGTCGGTCGGTCGGTCGGTCGGTCGGTCGGCTCCGAGAATATTCAGAATTTGCAAGTGCACCCTCGCTTGTCCGTTGCACACAATGTAAAAAAAAAGAAGGGGGAAAAGAAACTGAAAAGACTAAACTCGATAGAATGTATGTCTGTCCCGTCGCTTGGCCTAACTCGCGTGACTTACAGACAAATCCTATACTTTGTTTCTATACTTTGTTTTTCTACACTACGTTTGGTTAACCGGCCAGTTGAGAGGGCGAAAGATTCGGAAAATCGGCTTGTTTCAACTTGTCGAAACTCTTCACCAAGTGACGTCATAATTTACAATATGTAAACTTTGGATAACATCGCCGCCGTAGTAATTCTTTTCCGTCGTGTTCGATCACGTTTTCGTCGTAGCCGGGCAAACGTTTGGGACACGGGATATCGAGTAAAGATGTGCGTCGTATTGGGCAAAAGAGGGGAAGAAAGTGTGAAGAGAGAAAGAGAAGGGATGGACAATCTCGCCGCGTCCGCGAGTATTCGGCACTTTCCTCTCGTCGTGCGCGTACACGTACGCGTCCACTCGCGAAGACTGAGAAACAACGCGTCCCTTTCACAACCGCTATCCCTAGACAAGCTACTGAGAGAGTGAGAGAGAGAGAGAGAGAGAGAGAGAGAGCGAGCCACCGGGCGAAAGGGAGGGAGCAGAGGCAACGGGAGTGCAAAGTGCAAGTCGAAATGTACATAAAAAGGAGAGGACAGGGAAAATCGAGAGGGAGAGACTCTGGGTGTTTCGTCACTGCCCGCTGTGATTAGCCGTGCTAATGAAAGTGTCGCACACGCGCTCGTTAGGGGAAGATCGCGTTAACGTCAGTATGTAGGATTTTACGAATTGCGTCACGATAACGAAAGAAACGCGCCTCGTACGCGGAAGGCGCAAGACTGAACGAATCGGAAACGAGAATCAATTCTGCCAAGGCGCGTTCGCTTCGCTTGCATCGCAATCCGCGCAGCGTATCCGCGATCGTGAGTAGAACGGCGGGACTTTTCGAAAGAGGAGCCTCCGCCTGCCGCCCCCGTCGTTCCCGCCGATAAGATCGAGATCGAGATCGAGATCGCGCCAAGAGACGCTTTTTCCAAACGCTTGCGCGACGCGAATAGAGAAGCGCGCTCTCTGAAACGGACGAACGAGGCGGACGAGCCGATCTTTCAGATAGGGATTCACGCTGAATTCACCCGCGCTGATCAATGTACATCTCCGATCGATCCTCCATGATTGATTACCTCGGTTCGCGCATAATAAAACCGGAAACGAACATCTGTCGAATGCTATCGTTCAAACTAGCGATTACACATGTAAGGAGAACGTGTCTTAATTACGTGGTATTTAAGTGAAAAAAATCGACAGAGAAACACGAGAGGAGAAAGAAGCGAGATGCGATCGAATTGTTGTACACTTATACGTACGCGTGAGCGAGAGAGCGAGAGAGTGAGAGAGAGAGAGAGAGAGAGAGAGAGAGAGAGTGAGAAAAGAGAGTGTATACTAGTTACGAGGATGATGTACGTACACGTCCGACAGCGACAGAGGACACGACGACTCGACACACGCGAAACACGCACGAATTCGTCGCGCTAAATATGCCTAGAGACCGATATAAAAAAAAAAGAAGAAGAGCAAGGAAGAAAGCAGATATATATTATATATAAATATTTATGATATGTGAGAGAGCAGCGAGATCGCGAGGAGTAAGATAAACTGTGAACGTGCGCGGCGAACGAGGAATCGCGTCCCGCTTCTCACGATCTTCACTTCAACGGGGGCCGCGGGACGGGGACGGGGACGACGGCTGCCACACACATCGGGAGAGAGATACACAATTCCGTCGATGAGACTAAAACAGCCCGGGGATCTGTACGAGAGAGGGAGAGAGAAAGAGAGAGAGAGAGAGAGAAAGAGAGAGCGCGGCCAGAGAGCGATACCTCGTCGCGCGCACGTCGCACGCGGATCTGTACTGTATTTTACGATATTACACGACTATATGTATATGTACCTACGTGGATAACAAGCAGAAAAAGGCAAGAAAAAACATAGACGTCTAATGAGGTATATGAATGACCGCGATGAAAAAAGAAGAAGAAGAAGAAGAAGAAGAAGAAGAAGAAGAAGAAGAAGAAGAAGAAGAAGGGTCATCGGTGACGCACGCGACCGCTCGTATATAATTCGATGATAAAATAGGTGGTGTGTATAGATAACGTAGACTCTAGTCAACATAATATTTGTAAGATGACGCGCACACACACACACACTCTGACACTCTCGTACACACGTAAACACGCGCGTACGCACACGGAACACACGTGCACACGCATGCTAGTTTCATTCGTTCACACACGAACACATACATGTACACACATACACACTCGCGCGCACGCACACACACACACACACACACACACACACGTGTACACACACATATACACATTGCGTTAGTCGCATCTCTAGCATTCTCCCGGTTCTCCTTTTATTTCTACCTTTTTCTACTTTTCTCTCGTCGTAAAAAAGGAATGGAAGAAAGATGTTGATGTGTGACTGCATTTTTTCCGTCGTTCGTCCACCAAATGGCTGTACAAACAGCTGAGTGTTGCTGAAGGGCGGGAGGGGGGCGATTTTTCATTCCTCTTTTCTCACTTCCCATTAATCGTATTTCGGGGCGAGTCCCGGCGAGAGGGAGGGAGGAAGGGAGGGAGGGAGGGAGGGAGGGAGAAAGAGGGGGAGGGGACGAACGGGGCTCGCCGATATTAAATCGCGAATAATGCCGAACCGTCGCTCGATAAGATAAACGGGAGCGAGGAATAATCAGGCTCCCGTCGTCCCTCGGATTTCCTCATTCATTTTTCTTCTTTCCTCTCCTTCCTTTTACCTTCTGCGCTCTCGGCATAACGAAAACTGCGATTGTAACCGGCATTCGCGTGGAAAACGCGCGCACGGGGAAAAGCGGACGGTCATTCCGAGTTGGTTTTTTATGTGATAATATATACGTACGTATGCGCATATGTGTATTTTATTAAGCGAACGTAAACGAGAGAACGAATCGCGCGACGAACGCCGATCGTTGGCGCAGCCGCCGATCCATCGAAGTCTATTACTTCGATCCGGCAAGAAGATCCGGCGACATACACACAATAAGCGCATGTGTTGTAAGAAGGAAGAAAGGTAAAGGAGAAAGACAAAAGTTGTATACGTCGAATCGAAAGTTCTCAATAGAGACGGAAGTAGCCGGACGAAAAACGAAAAAAAAAAAGAAAGGGCAGGGGGGAAAGAATTATACTCAAGCACACGTTCGATTGTCTCGTATCACACAAGACGCCGCCGCGGTTCACTTCACGACTTTGTCGCCGCACGCGAGCATAAAAGGGAGAGACCTCCATTCGAGCGTACACGCACTTACGGCCTATGGTTAACTGTAAAAAAGAAACAAAAAAAAAATGCGAAAGAAACGAAGGGAGGAGGAAGCTATCTTATACATGTATACTCACACATACACACCCACGCCCACACGCAAGATGTTTCACGTGTATTGACTAACGATCCACGATCGACAGACACACCGCTGGTCGCCGTCGGAGGCCAGCCGGGGCGAGACGAGAGAGCGACTCGCAGCGATTCGCAGGGGCGAGGGGGAGGGAGCGGGGGATGTTGGTAGAAAAATTTACGACCCCGGGCTGGCTAGGGGAGGGGAGGGGAGGGGGGAGAGGAGTCCTGCGAGACGACGGGTATCACACACGAATCCGCGCCATACCCTTTACCCTAATCGACGAACACGGTGAGAGGAATTACGCAATTACATACGTAAAACAGTCGAGACTGCCAGACAAGTACCTACGAGAATATTCCTTCCTTTCTCTGATCTTTTTCCTCGTTAACTCTTTCGCTACGGCTACGCGCGCGAGCGAGGCGGGGGCTGGTTATCGGGCTGGTGCGCGCTCGATGTTTTCATAACTTTCCTCTCATTGTTCCCCCCCCTACTCCTCCCCTCCCCCTTTTTGTTGTCTTTCTCCTTCCTCACACATCTCCTGCAGGTCGTTTCCGATACGTCTCGGGGTCTGAAAGCGAAAGGATGTCTCAAAGTCGTCGGCGTTCAGAAAGGGTCTGGATTCTTACGGAGCATCCGAGTTCGATCCGTGCATGCACAATGCGAAACGATGCGGTCGGAAACGAAGCTAACGAGATCGAGAGCATATGTCATACGACGAGGTGGATCCGAGTATTCGCGAAATTCGATTCGAGTCTCTTCGCGCGAGCGTGTCCGAGAGGGAAACTTTGAAAGTGTAGGTGTAGCGTTAACGGCGAGACACGAAGACAACAACACGCGGACACGTCGGTCGTCTTGGACAGCCGGCCGGACGTTATCGATAAGAGCCCGGCGATCACATCAGTAGCGAAAGAGTTAATCTTCGAGCGTATAGCAACCGCACTGCCTTCGATAGAGTTTTTAACAGATCAATTTTAACCATCGATCGCGAGGATGAGAAGGAAAAAAGAAAAGAAAAAGAGCTGGCGACTCGCGTCGAAAGGACGAGCCGCGTGATGCACCGAAGCGAGGCACTGATGATTAAAAAGAACGAAGAGAAGGAGGGAGGGGGAGGGGGGGGGGAATGTGGGGGCAGGAGGAATGGGAAAGAAGGCAAATCAAAAGAAATCCGATTATCTGTTCCTATCGCGCCACGCGGCTCGTCCTCCGCACGTCTCGGCGCGACTCGTTATTAATTATTGTAAGAAATCATTAAGCGGTTAACAAACACGACACGCGTGTCATCGGCGAGTCGTGGACTCGCGGTGCGCCGGTCTAAAATGCGCGGTTCTCGTCGATTTCCACTGCTCGAAATACAGTACGCGTCTCAACGAAAGCACAGAGAGATTTTAGAGAGATTTAAAAAAAAGTGCAGAGAGATATATAATGATTGCGGTACCAGTCATTATGTGCGATAGTATTACACTCGTTTTTTTAACTGTACGCTTTATTCGAGAAACTCTGTCCGTGCTTAAGAACATATACGTCTAATAAATAGTTTGCGAGAAATTTGCAACTGGTCGAAATCAGTCGAGTTTTACTCACCCGCAGGCTTCCACAGGGAGAGCGTCTACCATCCGCTTGTTGCGTGCACGCCGAGAGAAAGAGAGAGAGAGAGAGAGAGAGAGAGAGAGTGTGCAACGACGACTCGATGACCAATTAATGTTAAGCCGGCGCATACGCGTGCTCGATCTCTACTGCACGGTACTCGTCAAGCGTCCCATTGTCTCACCGTCTCACCGCCGCGAGCTTCTCGATAATTATCCGAGTCCGTAGTTATCGCTTTTCTTTTCCGTTAAGGTCCGCAGTGAATGAGCGGATATCGAGGGTCGCTGGAGTCTCTTTACGCGAAAGACTTCGCTCTGGTACACTCGCTCGTACACGATGATCCATCGCGCGCGCGCTCGCACATCAAAGTACTCACGTTCGAAAGTATTTTTCACGCCTCTGCACAAGGAAACGATTCTCCGACCCCTTTGATGATACGATTAGTAGCGACCCAGCTGTACCGCACCACGAAGCAATCTTTTTCTACGTACGCGCCAAGAGACTGTTGTCACGACGAGAAGTGTGTCTTTTTTTATTGTCAACGTAGGCGTGTCACGTAGCTAGAGGTAGTTGGTCCCCCCTCTCCCGAAGCAATGATCGGTTGCGCGACGATGACCATGACTATATGCAGTAATACACTTCTTACTTGAAGCTGCGTGCGGTTCTTTCTTTTCGTTTCGCTATATTTCATCGAGTTATTATCAAGATCCGGTCTCAACTCCAACGCCATCACGCGGGTTGAAGGCAAATGAAACTAACTGCCTGAAACGTGCTCGTCGTTAATGCGAAGGTAAGTGAACGTGTCATGCATTATCACGGATCGTTCGCGAGAGAATCGATGGAACGGAATCGTGGGAACGGACGAGGGTGCGGCGGCTATTCGTTTTCATTCATTCGTTCTCATTTGTTTCTTTCCTTCTTTCTTTCCATTTTTTTCTCTTTTCTTTTTTTTTTACAAAAATAAGTCTTTATTTGTAAACGAACTCTTTGACAGTAGTCGCTTCGACAGATAGACAAACACCCGATGGGATCTTATCCGCAGAGCGACGTTGGCGATCGCGAGAATCTCTCGATGGCGAAAAATCGTAACTTACTCGACCTAATAACACTCATGCTTTGGCTTGTTTTGCTTACTGGAATCTCGTTTTCCCTTCATATTTTTTTGTCCTTTTTTGCTTTTTTTCTTTTTCGATTTCGCTTTCTTGTTTCTTCTTTTCTGTTTTCTGTTTCGATATTTGATTAACACTTAGACGGTGATAGTGAAGTCTTTGGGCGATTTGGAGAGCGAGTTGTTCGAGTGGAGGCCGGCCCGCTTCTTCTGCAGCTTGAGCTTCATGTCGATGTCGCACTCGGCCTCACTGGTCTCGTGGACGTCTGTGAAGCCGCTCGGTGGCTTCAATTCCAACGTAGACAGTTCGCTGCCCCAATCGTCGTCCCTCCTCATCATCCTGAATGTGCCCGCCGGCTCCTCTAGGAGGCACAGCGACTCGACGGACTTCCTGCTGCTCGCCGGCTCCTTCTCCAGCCTGTCGTAGGACCCAGGACGCACCGGGTGATTCGGCGAGGCTCCTCGCGAGTACGAATGCATCCCGGACTCCGATAGCTTGAGCACCGGTCGCAGTATGCCGGGAATGCGACCGTCGATCGCGGCGTCTGTTATCGCGCTGCGACTCCTGCCGAGATCGAGTCGCTGGTGAATCAAGAGGAAAGCTCATTTCGCGAGGACGGCGGAGCTCGCTCGGACGAATTGATTAACCCTTTACGCTCGCGTGCGCGCGCGTGTGTGTGTATGTGTGTGTATTTCGAGATGTTCCCAATAAAATATTTCTACCGTTTCAGAAAGTCTTGCAATGTCACTGGTCGGTTAAAAGTCTCGCTCGAATAAAAATCGGCGCACCAATAATCACAGTTAATCAATGTACGTAATTACGAATAGTGTAGTCACAATCGATGAAATTAATTATTAACCAATTCTTAGTCAACCAGATCCAAGTTATCGGAATTGAAACAGCCGTTACATCGTCAATCGTCATTCATTCGGTGTTAATTTCGATCATTTCAATGAACCAAAATTTCAATCGATCAATACTCGACACCGATTTTGAAGAAATTCCAGCACGATGCTTTTTCTCCGAGGTAAAATTGAAACTTATATCTGATAATGTTATCTTCTCTCTACGTCTCGAAACGTCGCAAAGAATCTGATACAGCGTTGCAATCGCGTGTATTCGCGTTCGTTGATGATTGCATGGGATGGCTAATTTTAAATGTCCTCCCGCGCGTCTGTATGTCTCGAAACAAATATTTTATTATTCAGAAAAATACCTCAGGCAAAAATGCTAACGAGGTCAGACTTTCCAAGAGAGAGGTCTCGCTGTTTTATTATCCCCTAAAATTATCAAACAACTTTATCGGAAACATTCCCGCGAATGATGCATCTCTCGCGAGATATTTTCTCGGCGGGTATTTAAAGTGAGTCATCAGCCAGCTTCCCCGTAAGAAGACAACGAACGAGGAGCTTCGCACCCGCCCTGGGTCGTAATGCAACCTGGTCTCACCTTTGCTTTTCGAGCCTCGGGAAGGTCTTCCTCTCAGAAATTGGTGACGGCTCGGTTGATGTACTTGATTCGTGCGTGTGGTACAGCACATCTGGAAAGTGTGAACGCGCGGATGTTTTGACGTGGGAAGTAGTTAGTGGCACTTGGTTACGGTAGAGGCCTGGACACATAAAACCGAATACTAACTTACTATGATGAACCGGTCGCTGCACCAAGGCGAGCCGCTGCTCCCTCTGATTGACGGAGTTCGGTCCTGGCGAGCGAGCCATTATCGACGTCGGCCCGGAGTCGTCCAGATGATTCGACGACTCGGTGCGGCTGCTGGTGCCGACCTCCGTGTCGCTGTCCGAGCCCAGCGTGTCGTACTCCTCCGATTCCGATTTGAACGACTTCGATTTGCGTCGCGCCCGACCTCGCACCTTCGTGTACTGGTCCATGTCGCACTGCAATCGATTTGACGCTTGGCATTTTTGGCTGGCCGGAGACACATTTGGGCTACTTTGGGACGCGCGGCTCTCGCAAACGTTTTGCTGAATGAGCTTTTTTAAGACGCGAAAGTACGGCTCAAGCATCTTGATCGGGTAATCAATAAAGAAATGTTTCCAAAACAAAACTGTCGCTGTCTGAGTATTGTTTCTCAAATATTCTCTGGTAGTATCGGGTTTTCCTTTTGAAATGAGAGTGATTTTCGGAAGCATTTTTAGCAAGGAACGTAGGAAAAATAGTAAAAAAATTCTCTGATCAATATTTGTCATTGTTAATAAGGATATTAGATGTACACCATATTTTAATGTATATTGTGTCAAAAAATTACGTTCTGCTTACGAAAGTAAAATAAAATAATCTACATCTGCCAAGAATGCATTTTTACCGATTTCTAAAAAGAAGATTTTTAATATTTCCATTTGCGACTTTTAACACATATTGCTTTGCGTAGGGGCCCTGTTAATCTATTCAGTATCGATTACTTTTAGTATATTGTAGATTCATGTATCTAGTAAGATGAATATTTTAAAGGTATACTCGTAATATTTGTTTACGGGGGCTGAAATATTCTTTTCCCTTTTTTCGTTTATAGTTGTTACTTACTTTGATATCTGTTATTCGCAGAATTTTTTTACTATTTTTTCATGTCTCTCGTGAAAAATTTCTCGGTAAATCATTTTCATTTCGAGGGGCCAAAGTTATCGTAACCATGCCGTTTTTCCTAATTTCGATGATCTTTTCTCGCGGCTAATCTAGCAGCAGGAAATCCGGTGTTATCCGATGTCATTTATTACACAAGTCAAGAATTTGGAAAACACATGTCGCGGATTTCATCGCGTTATACTCGTAGCATGCCCGATTTTAACCAGATAATCGATATAATCCGACGATTCTCTAATTCGGAATACACAAATATGTACAGTACAAATAATTTATGGATTCTTCGCGAGAAATGCGTAAATATTAACGCACACGAAAAGCGGAGGGGAGAGATAAAGCTAGAGAGAGAGAGAGAGAGAGAGAGAGAGAGAGAGAGAGAGAGGGAGAGAGAGAGAGAGGGAGAGAAAAAGAGGGAGAGAGAGAGAGAGAGGGAGAGGGAGAGGGAGAGGGAGAGGGAGAGGGAGAGAGAGAGAGAGAGAGAGAGAGAGAGAGAGAGAGAGATTCCCGTCGCGTCGCGTCGCAACTTTGTTAATGAGATTATTCGGTCATCCGTCGTCTCCATTTCCGCAACAGAGCTGTACCAAAGACAACGTATCTCGACAGAGAATTTCTGCCGGCTCGTACGTCGCGCGACGTTTGCGAGAGCGCGGACGTCAAAAGGACGTCGCAAGACGGATCGCACGGCCGCGTAAGCCGCGAACCGTGCGCGAGAAATAAACATACTTGAGCACCCTGCAGCATCGTCTCGCTGCGTTCGTAGAAGAACGCCTGTCTCATGGGGTTCGCCGAAAGATTTTCCTGCTCGGGCAGATTGAAGGTGGCATACGGATAAATATCTTCCGAATACTCGGGTATTCGTTCCAGGGCGCTCACCTCGCGGCAAGGTGACTGCTGTCCCGGTTTCCTCACGGTGGCGTAGTACTGCTCCCTCTGTTCCATATTGTGTTTGTTGTCTAAGGCCGCCTGTGTTTGCGAGCTCGGATCGTTCGTGCCTCTGGATCCCTCCGGATCTGGAAACATCGCGTGCGTGCGTCGATAGACGCTCGGGATGAGTATAACGATCGCCGAGCTGCCGATGAATCCTCGCGTCTAACGCAATATAATCGCGCGCTGTTGTACACAAAACTAATTTACGTCATTATATACAGCGCGCACCGTGTACTTCCGTTCGACGCTCGAACGCGAGAACTTCAAGGGTGAGAGCCGCCGGAGCAAACGGAGGAGCGCAAGTTTCTATCCGCACGTTACATGTCCGCGCGAGCTCGCAACTTGTGCTCCGTTCGTTTAAATGTTGTACAGCTGCGGAAAGTCGACGGCAAAAAAGACCGGGACGCGATTTATTGATCTCAGCATGTCCTACATGCGCGACCGTCTCGATTTTATGATTTTATGATTTTATGACTTGTTTACTCTCCCTACGAAAAATGTCGAAATCGCGACATTTAATGAAGTATTACGTCGATACGTCATCGTTAATGTAAAGTGAAATTTGGTTCGCACGCGCAGAAATGTGTAAATGACACGCCAAAATAACGTGTGCTCAAGCTTGTCCTCTGATATTCAGAGGACATCAGCCGTTTTCTGGCGAAAAATTCAAGAAAGTTAAGGAGCGTATGTCTGGCGAAAATATCTCCCCGTCGCTTCTAGATGTCTATATCTTCGCAGCTAAAAAGGGGCAGATTTCTACGCTGGTAAAAAAAAATAGAAATAACACGCACGAGGAGACAAGGGATGTAAGTCGCTGAGCGATTCTTATGCACTGCGAGTGCCTCGCGAAAAATTATGCGCTGCGAGAAATCCCCGTTTCATCGGCGGTTATCTGAAAGTAACGGGCCGGCTCTACGTGATTCATTTACCAAGTTTTTAATTAAACCAAACGCTCGCGGCGAATATCGCGAATATACCGTGCTGTTGACATTGTACCTGATATCGAGAGTAGTTGACGAAAAATAAAACATCGAGAGACTGTCCCATCCCCGTCGTTCCAATCCGCCGCGAAATCGTTACAGTGTGTACCAAGTGAAATACGCGAAAATAAACGGCACTCGACAGACTTTTTTTTGTCAGTCTGGAAAACCGAGCTACACGCCGCGCCGGCGTGTCCGTCGAGCGAGCGCGCCCGACGATAAAAATGATAGAGCGAGACTCCCCCTTGTCCGGCTGCTGGACTTACGCGTCTTGAGGCAGAAGCACACGCCGGCGACCGCCAGGATGACAGCCAGCACGGAGATGACGCTGGGCGCCAACACATGCGCGTCGAGATAGAGAGGTGTGGTCTCGCTCTCCTGCGGATGATCCTCGTGCAAGCGGTTGTTTCCATTCGTCGACAGCGTGTTGAACAGGTACTCAGCCTGGGTGGAACCGGCGTTGTTGTAAGCCGTCACACGGAGCTCATAGCTAGTACCGCTCTCTAGATCCACAATAGGGAATTTCGACTGCGGCGGCACATTATTGGACACTGAAACATACGTTGGTCAAACCTATGTAAATATTAATTCCGCAATGTGGCACGACAAACACATAAAGGAAGAGAAAGCGGGGGGAGAGAGAGAGAGAGAAAGAGAGAGAGAGAGAGAGAGGCAGACTGGGAGGAAGGGAAGGAAGGAGAGAAGGGACGAGGGTCAACAAACGATCGCGTGCGTCGCTCTAATATTTCACACCGTCGCGCTTAATAATTACGCGCGACTGCGACAGGAATGATCGCCAAGAGAAAGCAAGTACTCGGGCTTAACATGGAAGACTAAAGCGGCCGGCGATCGATGACAATCGCGTTACGAGACACTTTCGAGTGTCCGTCTGTAAATTCGATGGCGATCAACGTCGCATCGGACGCGATTGATGATCATCGAGGTCCGTGTGCAATGGGCCGACCGACGCAATGTTTCGCAAAACGCTCTCGGCCGCGCGTGAAGAGAGAGAGAGAGAGAGAGAGAGAGAGAGAGAGAAAGAGAGAGGAAGCGGGCTGATTATATTTGCAAATTACTCGGAGCCGATCAACGTCATACTTGCCGCGGAGATGATTTTATCGATCGTTATTATTCCTTCGCGCAACTTTCGACTTGCCGAAGAGTTGTAGCTTCTTACCTAGCAGCCAGTCCCCGGGCAGCCTCCTATATTCGACGACGAAGTAGGTCAGCGAGCAGCCACCGTCCTGCCAGGCTGCCAACTCCAGGATAACGAACGTCTGGTTCGCCCGGACGAAGTGATGCTTCGGCGGCGGCACCGGCTTCGAGCCGTTGGTCTTCGCCGTCTGTATGTCGCTCGCGCTGCCGCTGCCGATCCGATTGAACGCCGCCAGGGTGAACTGATACCGCGTGCCGCATTGCAAACCTTCCAAGAGATGCGTGCTCGCCCGGCGATCCAGCATGACTTCCTCCCATTCGGCGAATTCCCGACGATAAGCCAGGAGGAATCCTTTAATAGGCGCGCCACCGTTGTCGCCCTGCTTCCATTGTAGCTGTATGGCGTCGGTCGTCGTGCCGGTTGCCAGCAGAGTCGGCGACGTCGGCGGTACTATGCGTAAAGTTTACCAATTAGAACTTGGCACCCTCTCTCTCTCTCTCTCTCTCTTCCTCCCTCTCACTCACTCTCCCCCATGTGCTCGACGCTGTGAAACAGCGCCCGACCGCGCTCGCTCTCAACGATACGTTGTTTCCCGCTCTCGCGGGAGGAGAGACGGCTAAGAATTCATGGGATAACGAGCGAGTTATCTCGCAAGACTCGCCGTCGTCCTCACATGATGCGAGTCTCGAGCGACTCGGCGGGGAGGAGGAAACGCCGATATTTTTCGACGGGACGACGTCCCCGACGAATCGACGTGTTAAATTATGGAGTCACGGAGATTAGCGCTCGGGACGATCGTGAGAGTCGAGTCGTGTGTTCCATGAGGCAAATATCTCGACTCTATTCTCGCGAGCGATAGATGGATTGAATTATCGGAATTAGGTCGTCGAGTTATATCGAAATAATCATCGAAATAATCTCGCGTGGCATTAAGAAAGCTGACACGCGCGCGCGCGCGTTCGCGTTAACGAAAATGCGACTCAGCCCCGAGCCATTAGCCGTCATCGGCGAGAGCCTGCGCTTCGCGCGAGGCACCTACCCTGGATGTGCAGGGTGTACGTGATCTCGTCGGTGCCGAGCGAGTTCTTCGCGTGGCACGAGTAGTTGTCCTCGTGACTGCGCTGCACGTTCCTCAGGGTCAGCGTGTTGTCCGGGCCCACGTCGGATCTGCAAAACTCACCCCCGTGAAATCGCTACCTGCTCCAGCTGTTTGCGCCGCGCCAGCTCGCTCGTTCACTTACTTCTGCTGCAACTTCATGTCGGCGCGTCGCCACTCGACGTTCGGTCTGGGATCGCCGACCACCAGGCAAGCCATATTAACGTCCACCCGCCACGGCACCACGATGGACACGCCGAACGATATTATAGCGGCTGGAACTAATTAAAAGGCCACCGTTTACGAGTTTTTCCGAGTAGCGCCGGCGTAGCGCGTTCGCTCGCACGTACGTTTGCGCGCTTACGGCTTCTCGCTCGCCAGCGTTATCGAAAAGTCATAAATACATCCCTGCCCCGCTTCCTCTCCCCCCTCCCCCCCCCCGCGCTTCTGCTGCGCGCGGAGATCGCGGAATATTTCATCTCTCGGGCTTTGCGTTCGCTCGACAACGGCAAAAACTTTCTCCGGCCGCTCACTCGCCCGGAAAACGTAAACCCCGCGCATCCCGAGATGCTCTCTCGACGCTTAATATCGAACTCGTCGCTCGTGTAATTCTCTCCCCCTCTCTCCCTCGTCTTCTCTCTAACACAACTTGGCGCGTGCACGCGAGAGACGGGGAGAGGAGAGAGGGCGAGAGCGAGCTCTCGCCAAAAAGTTTGATCGAAACATTCGCGCGAGACGCGCCCGGCACGATGAAGTTTCATCGCGGCAAGACCGGGAGAATTTTCCGCGCCTCCTAACGGCCAGCCAGCCCCGTGGCGACTCACCGTTGGTGCTGGGCTGGAGTTTGATGACCGGCGTGCTGGAACCCTGGCCGACCTTGGTCGAGGCGGTGACCCACGCCTCGTAGGACTCGTGCGGCTTCAAGCCGGTCGCCTCGTGGTGCAGGCTCTGCGCCGGCAAGGTGCTCTTGCTGATCTTCACCTCCTGGCCTTGGTCCAACACGCGGATGTAGACGGTGTACTTGGTGAGGAGGCCGTTCGGCCGGCGCGGCGGCAGCCAGGATATCACGACGGCGTTCTCGCCGCTGACCACCGCCTTCACGCGCTCCGGCGCATCGGGGACTGCAACGGTGCAAACGGCGATTTGCTCTTACGGTATGTACGCTCCTCGTCGTTTACGCAATTACAGGCGCGAAGGATACAGTCTCGAGGAGGTAACGAAATCGTTTCAGGGCTCATGAATGTTTCAGGGCTCCGTGTGTCTGGGCGGAAAAGTGGCCGAGCGAGGTGGACGCTGAAAATTACGTAGGCAGTCTGAAAAGTTCTCGGCCTAACAATGAAAGAAATTTTCTTTTGCCGTGAAATACGTTTTATTTTTCGATATAATCTCCTGAAACTTCGATACATTCATTCCAACGTTTTTCCAATAATTCAATACCATTATTAAAGTGTGATTCCGGAAGGTCTGCAAAATATCCATCCACGGCTGCAATAGCTTCGTCATTTGATGTAAAACGCTTCCCAGCCAGGAATTTTCTCAGGTTTGGAAACAGATAATAGCCAGAGGGAGCCAAATCTGGTGAATACGCTGGATGTTCAAGCAATTCGTACTTTAATTCGTTGAATTTTGCCATTGTCAAAACAGGTTGTGTGAACACGTGCATTGTCTTGATGGAAAACGATTCTTTTCTTCTTTAAAGCAGGTCTTTTCTCACGAATTTTTGCATCCAATAGATCCAAAAGGTTACAATAATATTCAGAGTTAATTGTTTTATCTTTCTGAAGATAATCGATCAACGAAACACCTTTGTAATCCCAAAAAACTGTTGCCATAACCTTTCCCGCTGATGGAACCGTCTTTGCCTTCTTTGGTGCACGGCCACCGGCTTCGATCCATTGTTTCGACTGTTGTTTTCGCTCTGGTGTATAGTGGTGGATCCAAGTTTCATCAACGACGTTATGAAACGACGCTTGAAATCCATTTTATTTTGTTTAAAACGATCCAAACACGCTTGAGAAATACGCATTCGAATGCGTTTTTGATCAATTGTTAGCAAATGCGGCACCCATCTTGCACAAAGCTTTTTCATATGTAATTCTTCATGCAAAATATTTCCGATTCCTTCCTTTGAGATGCCTCAGCTATTTCACTCAGCAATTTCACTCGCCGATCATCTAACACCATATCATGGACTTGTTGAATGTTTTGTGGCGTTGTAGCAGTTTTTGGACAACCTTCGCGTGGATCATCTTCGAGGTTTGTACGATCAGATTTAAAAAGAGCAGCCCATTTTTTCACAGTGGAAAGTGAAGGTGATGCATCCTTACGCACTTTTAACAATTTCGGATGAATTTCTGTTGGTGTTAAACCATCCAAAACAAAGAATTTAATCACTGCACGATATTCAATTTTTTCCATTTTAAAAAAGACAATGACACGTCAATATTAAATTGGTGCTACTACTCGAGTGACTTGACAGATCGAAATAAAATTTTACATGGGTTTATATCAGGGATGCCACTTTCCAATACAATTATACTTTGACAGTTTCTAATGCCATCTATGTGTCAGGCCGAGAACTTTTCAGACTGCCCTCGTAGATACGTTCAAAGCGGAGACCTCGCGAGTTAACTACGATCGCGTGTCTAACGTGAAGCTCGTGAATGGTGTATTTCATTCGCTCTCTTTGCGGCTCTTTGAGCCGCTGAGATCGGTCCGGGTAGCGTCTTTTGTTACATTCCTGAATACATCGGAAATAGATCGCCGGCTAATTCGATTATTATATTCTTGAAAATTCTTGAAGGGGTGAAATCTCACTCGGAACGAGCGGACATTCCCTCACAGGCAATAGCGGCGAGTAAGAATCATAAAGATGAATGCTTCATTCAAACTCAGAGCGGACCCATGTAAACCAATGCATCCACGGAACAATTTGTAGAAATTAATTAGGCGCTCTAGGTGCGCAATCAGCAAAGATTACGACGAAAGTAAGAGCTAAGAGTCATTGTACAAACGAGCTTCCTAATATAAGTAACAAATACAATCAACTCAGAAATTTCATCAGTTCAGAGTCTCGATCCAACTTCAGACCCTCTTCGGTGAACATTACACAATATAAAATAACAATTAAAATTCAACTGATCATAGAGGGTGCTAAATTTCAAACGTAACAGCTGGAAATTTCAAAATCATGAAACACGTGTTTTAGCTTTCTTTAATATCTTTCATAGTTCTCGAGACTTTTTATCTGTCGTCACGAGTTTGAAATTTAGCACCCTGTATATATATATTTCCGAGTTGTGCAACGACGTTGGCTCTTACTTCCCTCTAATCGTCGTTTCTGCCGGCAAAACAGATGTATTTCCGTTTGGCGGCAAAACGCACGAAACTCTTCGGCGACTCCGAGAATGGAGGATTCGCTCTACATGCCGGGATCGTTCGAATTCGCGAGCGTCTCGAGTGGCTTCTCCGCTTTTCTGCGCCGAGAAACTCAGCTCCGAGAGATGTACCGAGAATAGAAACAGCGAGAATAGAATCCAGCGCGGCGTTCTTACCGGTCTCCTCGGTGGTGCAGGACACGGCGCTGCTGCTGACACCCTCGCCCGCCTTGGTGTAAGCCAACACCTGCACCGTGTAGTTGGTGTACGGGCTGAGCGCGTGCAGCACCGTGCTGAGTGCATGACTGATTTTCGTCTCCCTGCCGCTCTGCGAGTCCGAGGCGGCGCCGCTCGCTGCCTCGTACAGCAGCTTGTACCCCAGCACGACCCCGTGAACTTTGTCGGAAGGCGGCGGTTTCCAGGTCACCTGGATGTTCTGACCAGTCAGTGCGGCGCAGGCTACATTCTGCGGTGGCGCACTTGGAACTATGTCAAATCGTACCGTAAATCGTTGTAACGCCGCTCTGCACCCCTCGCGCTCGCGTCGAGATACTCGCGCTCTTCGCGGATTTATACGTCTCTGATAACACACGGCCCGCCGCCGGAGGGCTCTCTTCGCGAATTTATACGTCAGACACGTGCCTGGCGCCGTTGCCCGCGCGAATCTCGGGGCGGAAAACGCACGGGAACGGGAAGAGCGCGACCGGTCGTCTCCCCGTGCGGAGCCGCCATGCCGCGCCGCGCCGCGCCGAGCCGAGCCCGGCAAATTTGCCACTCGCGAGCCGTACTACGAGGCGGAAAACCCACACCGGGATGTTGTTAAGCCCGCCGAAATAGTCGTCGCACAAACGGCCGGCGGTAATGCAAGACGCGCGAGAGCGCGCTACGTCGACCCCGCAAACCGATACCGTTACGCAAATTATAATATTGCCGTTGTATCGGCGTGTGCATTATAGATATCCCGGCGCCGCGCCGCGCCGGTCAGGCCAGGCGTTTGTGCGAGCGATACGCTTCATGACAATAAACTTTAAATTATCACATTAATTTGTAATTTGGAACTTGATCTCCCTCATCATTTGCGATTCTCGATTGCATTCGGCCGGTGATCAAAATGCAAAGAGGCCGGCTCAAAGCGCCGGTGCGCGCGCGCGCGCGATTGCTTTATTTAACGCGATAAACATTTTCATTAACTCGAAATCCCGCGGAGCCGACGCGCGCGCACGCGCCGGAGCACGCAGGCGGGAGGAACTTTTCACTCACCGTCCTCGAGCGTGTGCGCCATCACGGGGTCGGATCCCGGGCCGTCTCCTTTGCTATTGAACGCTTTCACTACTACGCTATATTGAGTATATTTTCGCAGACCGGTTAGCCTGTAATCGTGCGAGCCGTCCCTGTTTCCTGTGATTCCTACCCGCGTCGTGTTCGTCGATTGATCATCTCCTCTGAAATAAAGCCGCGCATCGCGCGGTTCGTTGAAGCGAGGAGATAACGCGAGACGCGAGGAGACATTCGACCACCGCGTTGAAACCTACGTCACGTATCAAGCCCCGGGAACGGGACGAAGGAGACGTGTCGGGGAGGAGGAAGATTATTTTCAAGCGATTTTTCTCCCGTAACGACGACGTCGTCATTGTCGACATTGTCGAAAGATAGCGCCGCTGAATTTCGAAATGGCATTATCGTGAGAGGGGGACACTCTTGTTTCCCTCAGCGACGTGATGGGAGAGAAGAAAGAAAGAAAACGTCAAGTGGGCAGCACGTATTAAAATGTACAACAGACATTAAAATGTTCCCCCTCCCCTCCTGCTCCTGCTCCTCCTCCTTCTCTTCTTCGTTATATATCCTATTTCGCTGAAAAGTTGCTGCTGCCACGAAGGGACGGGAAATCCTCGGCGCGAGAAAGTCGCGTCGTGAAAGTTTACCGGAAATCGTCTTTACCGTTCGCATTTATTACGTTCCGCCGTCCGACTCCGGCATAATGAAGGAGGTAACAGCCTCGAAATTCAATGGAATATAACTGCGGAGCTCCGACAAGAGAGACGTTTGAAGAATTCATGATACTCGTATACCAAATTTGTTCGCCGAAACACGGTTAAGAGGCGGATCAATTATTCCGGCTCGAAATAAAAGAATCTCACTGTATCTCGAAGTTGCAGAACTGTAGCAGCCATTCCATCTCCTGCACGTAATTAATAAATATCACCGTCTTATATCTTTGTCGTGACTTTTGCATTAGCCGATCGATAAACCGATTTATCGATTTACGCAAGTCGTATCCCTCGTGTCACCGCCTATAAATTCTGCTGATCTTTCATCAACGGAACAGAGACTCCTGACTGATCAATAGTCAGATTAGATTAGATTAGATTAATTAGTCAAAACGAAACGTTCCTTCGTTCCCTGGCACGTTCCCGCTATGGCGATGATTTTAAGAAATTCAATTTCGAGAAGACAAAATAGTCTTTGATTAAATTTGACATGTCTCGCTGCGGAACAAGGTATATCGACCTTGTCGCGGAGCGAGAAGCGTTCGACGTTTGACGAATCAATACCCCGGGCGGACGTGAGGAAGAAATACATTATCCAACTGGCTTTAACCCTTTTCAGATTGCATCAGGGCAAATCGAATTATCCGTGTTATTATCGAATTATCCCAGTCGCAAGAAAATCCCGTCGCCGTGTTTCGTGACAAGGCCGACGAGGCAGCGACTGCGAGCTCGGATTGTATGTACTTTACACAACCGTTACTTCCCTCGTCGGCCCGCATCACTCGTCCGAAATCGACATTAATTCGTCACGCGCCTCTCGAGCAGCCGCGCTCGCGCGCTATTTAGCGCGAGCCGATCGCGCGATCATCATCGTGCGGCAAGTTCGGCTCCGATGATGGACGCTAAATGCTGCAAACTGCACGGCTCATGAGCGGATAAGCAGATAACGATACCCGAGATTGGTGTAGCCGATGGTGTATCCGAGTAGTTCGCCGTTCCACAGGGATCGATCCGGCGGTTGCCACGTGATCTTGAGCTGCTGCGGGCCCAGGGGTTCCACGGAGACGTGCCTAGGCGGCCCTCCGGGCACTTCCCCGTCCGTTTGCACCTGTTTCGAAAATTCCGAGACGCCCCGGTACACGTGAAAGGAGAACAATCTGCCTGGCGATTGTTACGCTCGAATGGCTCGTGTGATCGAATGAAAGTCTGTTTCTTTTCTCTCTCTTTTTCAATCTCATGCTCTGTGTGCGTGTGCGTGTGCGTGTGCGTGTGCGTGCTTACACGTGTACGGCTATGTGTACGTGCGCGTGTACGTGTGCGTGTCGGTGTGGATGCGAGTGTGTACATTTTTCTGTCGTTGATTTTTCGACAATGTTTGATACTGACATGAAGGATGTCGCTTGGCGCTGATGTTCCAAGATGATTTTCCGCAAGCACTCGAAAGTGGTAGGTAGTCGCGGGTTTTAGGGGCGATACCAGAGCGACCGTGTTGTCTCCGGCTACCAGCTTCTGCGTGTTGTGCTCATGCCACACGTCTTTCCAGCAAAAGGCAACAACGCTTAGAAGGATGCAGTACGGTTCTCTTACAAGCGAGTTATTCGCGAGTCTCGCGAGTCTGCACCCCGGCCTCGGCCCCGGCCCCAGCCAGCCGGTCGTCCATCGCGAGTTCCCGCGAGTAACGCGCGCGCGCGTTTCAACACGCTCGCGCGCGGACCCCGCAATATCGGATCGGACACGCTTGGCTATAAACGTATCTCGCTCCCGGCCGTCGCTTGTCCGCGCGCTGTGTGCGTGTGTATGCACGGTGCGGTGTGATAATACGTAGTCGGCGGCAAACACAACGTCCTCGGATTCATCAAGGAACGCCGGCGACCCGGGGATCGATGCGTTCCCTCCTTCTCGTACGTGACGAGCGAGCGAATCGATCAACGTGAACGGACACACTTTAACGGGGAATGATACCCACACGGCCCTTTTCGCGACAGAGTCAAATCCTCTCTTCTCCCCTCCGACGCGCGCGCGCGCGCGCGCGCGCGCGCGTTAGGCACTAAATGGCATTAAATATCAAACGTAGACGGTAGAATATTGCCGCGCGCGTCAACCGCTCGCAGTCGGAAAATTAAATCGAAACACTATCGGTTGCGACGCGAACGCGGTCTCACGCGCGAATTACCTCTCTGCTTTTAACCTTTAGAGGAGCGGGCTGGCTGGCTCCTGTGGGAGCCACGTATAAATCGGCATTCAGTGTTTTCTTGAAGGTTATGTTATAGTTATTTGTGGATTTATGTCGATGTTTATGTGCTCTAAAAATATATTTGCGCATGTGTTCGTGTGATTTTTACCTTACTTGTAAATAAACATTCATTAACAAGTACACATTTTAACCGCATAGTAATTTGCATCTCACGTACGTTTTTATTTATAATAGAGCCACTTTCTCTCAGAATTATATAAAATCAGCACACAGCACTATTAGAGTTTCGATCGCGCACAGTGCGTGATAACAATCACTCTAAAAGTAACAAATAAGTATAAAAAATACAGAAAAATTGTTTTGGAAATTAAATAATTTTCATTACTTTTTGAAAGCAAAATTTACAAAAATTATAAAAAAATAAAGAAATTAAAAAACTTTAAAATAACAAAAAATAAAAAGAAACAAAGGAGCTACATAACTTTCTACGTCCACGTCGTTAGCTCTGGATTATGCTAAAGGAAAGTTTTATTACCGTGAGAGATGAGATTACTTATAGTAATATAGACTTATTTTAGATGAACAATTGCCTCTCTTTGTAAAATTTCGATAATCTGATATCAAAATGATGATCAGCGATATAAAAAAATGCCCCTAAAAATGCCAAGATCCGAATTTTGAAAATTTTTTATTTTGGCCGTTCCATTCCAGACAGGGATGGTTCCTACAGGAGCCACTAACAAACTCGAAAACTCTACGCGACATAACGGCTACATATATATCTATAAATTCTCCGCGAAAAAAATTGCAAATTTTAAAGGAAAAATGCCGGTCCTCTAAAGGTTAATCCGCCTTTCGTGCAGAACGCACAGGAAGAGAGGGGGAGGAGGGAGAAGAAGGACGGAAAGGAAGGAGAGAATGCTGAGAACTTTGAGAAGGGCTGACACGAGAGTTTATAGACACGAAAATCATTCGCGCTCGCGGAGGGCGGGGGCGCGCGATACTCTCGCGCGGCCGGAGATGACGCGCACTCGTTGACTAATTGCACGGATAAGCGCGATTAACGAGAGAACGCGCGATGATGCTACCCCCACTGCCAACCCCCGGCTACTACCCACGAGGATCTCGATCCTCGCGAGACTCGATTTCGGTTAAGAGCGATAATAATTCTCGACGGTGCTTGCTTCAAGAACATGTTTTATGCGCGTTAACACCACGACGCTTCCATGCCTCTTCGTGCGTTAAGTTCGATAATTTAACACCGGTGGGGAGACTCGAGTCGATTAGGCGTAAATGAGGACATCCAAAGTTAACGAGCGGCCAGGCCAAGGGGCGGTTTCAAAGAGAAGTTTGTGGCATGAAAATAGAGTGAACGGGGATGGTCGCGCGGTAGTCGGGGGTGTAACACAAAGACGAAATAGCGAGAGAGTGAGGCGGGGCGGGAGGAGGGTAGGACAGGGGGAAGGAGCTTAGAAGATTCGTAAACGACTTTACCGAAAACTTGGAGTTGGCTGTCGTAATGAAAACCGCCAGCCCGCCAAGACGCCGCGTATATATATCGACGCTTTCGGGTTAATAGAGTTTCCCTTGCGACGTCGAGCGACGAGGCGTAGTCTCGACGCGATGGTTTTAGCCACAGACCGGCAATTATAATTTACGTGAGCGCGTTTGACGGGGGGGGGGGGGCGTGTCGACCGGACGCGAGCGCGGCGGAGAGCGCGGAAGAAGGAAGAAAACACGCACGTATCGGACGCGGCATTACGGCGAAACGCCGAGTATAAATCCGCAAAATACCGGCGAGAGGGGAACGTGGGCGCGGGGGGAGGGGAGGCGGGAGGTGGGGGGAGAACACGCGTATAAACGCAATCAAAACATTAAGGGGATCTTTACGCGGCGCGTAAAAATATTATCACGTGGCGCGTAAGATTTCCGCCGTGGAAAATCGAGCGCGTGTCCGCGCTCGGCGCAAAAGTGACGTCCCCGGCTTCTTCTCCCCTTCCCCTCCCCCCCCCCTGAACAAGATTAATCAACGAGAAACGTAAATCGCCGGTTCGCCTCAGTCCCCGCCGTCCGCCGCTCCCCCCGGCGCGTGAGCAGGCATGTGGAAGAACATCAAAGAGCGAAATTGCTCCTGCGGCGGCGCGCCCGCGTTCTGCGCGAGTACGAATCGCGAATAAATTCGCGACATTGTTATGTACGAAATCAACTCTGCGCGCGCGAGCGGCTAGGAGAGTTTACGACGGACGCGGCGATGTAATTACCGTTGCTCTTGACAGCCGCGCGGCTCATGCGACAGACTGCGCGCCGCGCGAGTTACGCCGCACACGCGCGCATCTTCGCGCGACGTTGCGGAACGGCGCATTACGAAGGAAAATATTCAGCCTGCATTTGCCACAGTTATTCGTCTTTCTCTCTTTCTCTCTCTCTCTCTCTCTCGTCTCTCCTCGCCCCCGCTCGCCCGCCCGCCCCTCCTGTCTCTCTATTTCACTCTCTGTCCGCGAACGATGAAACATTTTAGTAAAATGCGAAACATTTTTCATCCACCGAACGATACCGCGCATGTAACGCGCGCGCTCGGCGCGTCTTCTGACGTGTAACGGTTGTATAAATTAATCCGATTTATTCTCCCCGGCAAATTATCCCCTTGTTGCCGCGCCGCGCCGGCCCGTGTTTTTAGTTTGCCTTTGCGCGTGTATTATATATCGGAATTTGATACGTTGCACGTTACACGCATCGATTTACCGGAATCTCTCGGTTAATTAGTTCCTGGAGAACACACACACACACACACACACACGCGCACACATGGGCGGACGACGACGTGTATCGGCAATTTATCGATATCCGCGGACCGCGCGCCATCGACTCTTGCAGTTTTTCCGCAGCGCGAAAGCGCGAGAGCGCGCAAGCTCTTGCTTCTCCTTCTACCCTCTTTTCTTTCTTTTCTCTCCGCACACGTTCTCCTCTCGGAGGCGCGGCTCTTTCCGAAATTGTCGTCCACTTGTCCAGACCGCGCGGGGCCGGCCGAGATATCGAATATCCTGTCAAACGGGGACCGTCAATCGTAGTGAGACGCGCACGCGGACGTGTTCTACGATAAAATGATTACCCGTTAATGGGATACATTATATATTATGTTATTTGCGCTAATTGGATTTGGAGCGTTTCGACATTCGTTCGTTTGAACGCCGGCTGACGCCAGGTGAGCTCGCCCGATGGGAAGGCGAAACGACGAGGCGCGGTAGAGATGCCACGCGAAATAAATCCAAAACAAACTCTAAACGAACAGCGGGACAGCCGGGTGGTCGGGAGCCGGGGGTGGGAGGGCGGCAGGAGGGCAACGTCGAAGGATAAATGATTAATGATCCCCCGATAAAAGCCGCGGCGGCGGCCGCGGCGGCGGCGAGCGCGTTATACCCGGATGATACTCGCGGGGGAAGACATCGTAGTGTTAACTCCAACGTACGATATGATATCGCGCAGATGATAGAAAATGCCACAAAGCGCGCTATGAATTCCGCATACGTATACGCATAATGACGATGGATCGCAAATGCAGAAATGGAGGCGCAGTATGCAACCGTACAGACTGTAACCACTACGTCTACTTTTTGTCTTTTTCTCTTCCTCTCCCCCTCTCTCTCTCTCTCTCTCTCTCTCTCTCTCTCTCTCTCTCTCTTTCTCTCACTCTCGATTATCGCTCGAGCAGGCACGAAGAAAAGAAGAAGAGAGAAACCAGAGAGCGAAAGAAAAAAATAAAAATCACCCGGCATTACTTCACCGCCGATACGCGGGGCGCAGGGCGGGCAAGTGGAAAGAGCAGGTGGAGTTATGACGCGATATTTACATCGGCCGTTGGGATTTACGCGTGCGTCAACGATAAATAGAATATTATCGCACACGCGCGTTTTTCTTTATAATTCCTCTCGTATTTACGTCTATCCTCTCATTTCGAGCGTCGATCGAAATAACTCGAAACACGGGGAAACACGGGGAAATTTTGAATTTGGAAAGAGCCGAAAGAGAGATCAAACGTCTCTCTCCCTCTCTCTCTCTCTCTCTCTCTCTCTCTCCCCCTCTCTCTCTCTCTCTCTCTTTCTTTGCGGGGATTATAACGCATTCACTGTCACATCATCCGTACGAGGATGGATCTTCCGCGTTTCCTCGAAAATATGGAACTCGCGCGGCGGTGATTTCATATTTTCTATTTATCTCTCTCTCTCATACATGTGCGTGTGCATATATATACACACATATATATACATACATATATGTGTGTATATATGTATATACGTATATATATACATATATATATATATACACACGCACACGTACATCAGCTGCACCAATGCGGACAACGAAAATTAAAGTAAGTTAGTTTTTACGATTTCCGGCGTGACTCCCGGGGAAATGCAGATATCGTGTCTCTCGGCCGCGGAAGAATATCGTCACAGTCGCTACGTCAGCGATTCGAGAGAATCGATAACTGGAATTTCAGGCGCTCTTAAAAATGCAGAACTTGGAGCTATCTCCGCTATTTTTGTTCCGATTATTCATGCTTTAGCGTCGTCGCGTTGATCCCGCCGCGCGGCGCGGCGCGGCGCGGCCAGTAGCGCGGCCAGCAGCAGAACGGGAATATTTCAGCGCGGACGTTACGCGGAAATGAATTTTACTCCGAGATGACGACTCGCGCAGGGTACACGGGCGACGTGACAGTGAGCGCGTGTGTCGGCACGTTTACCTACATGTAACACACGCCCGAAAACGGCCTCGGACAAACGCGAACGCGGGATTCTCCATTTTTTTCTTTCTCTTTCTCTCTCTTTCTCTCTCTCTCTTCCTCCCTTCCTCGAGAGTTCGAACATTTCCGGATGGACGAGCCACTTCCTCCCGCTCCCACGTAGCGCACCACCGAAGCAGGAAGCGGGAAGGAGGGAGGAGAAGTGTGTACCTTGCGCCTCCTTGTACTGGACGATGTAGTTGGTGATGGGCGAGCTGGCGTGGCTCGCATCCCGATCGCTCGCCGGCGACGTCCAGGCCAGCAGGATCGAGCGGCTGCCCTGCTCGGCTACGTGCAGATTGCGAGGGAAATCGGGCGGCTCCTGTACGAGCAAGTGGATCGTCGCCTTGGCATGACCATAGGCATTCGCGGCGACGCACACGTAGTCGCCGCGGTCCATGTGGCTCGCCTGCACGACCCGCAGCTCGGTGGTGACGCGTCCCGATGTGTCCACCGTATTGTCCACCACGTACCTGGACAAAGCCAGCCAGGAGAGCGGTCAGTGCTGATCGATAGTCGGGATTCGAAAGCGCCGGTGAACTTTGCGTAAAATACGACAGATAATATCTAAACTGCAACGGATATCATTAGTGCTCACGGCGGAGGTGTGCGAATCGGGAATACATTACGTCTGCTGCTGTTTGAACACGAGCAGACGCGTGTGATTAAGTGGATCGAGCGCACGGGAAGGTGCACCGGGCAAATATCCCGAACTAAAATCTTGCCGATAAACAACAAGAGATTAGAGCCGTGAATTTCGACCCACATTGCATGCGAAATCGTTTAGGAGCAGAATTACGTAAATATCCGCGCGCGAGCTAAGTCCGCTAAGTCAGGAATTTATAAAATCCACTCGCGAGAGACACGTAATAGCATTATATATATATATATATATATGTGTGTGTGTGTGTGTGTGTGTGTGTGTGTGTGTGTGTGAAGCACACCAGACACATAATTTATAATGGCCACTTTAAATACGAAATCACGTCTCTAATGGGCCGAGTTAACAATTCGTAAGGTCATTAAATACGATTTCGCAGTTAAAGCGGATCTCGCTCGAGCGGCTCAGGCGGAAGTCCCTGATTCGTTCTCGTTACGAATTCTTCGCGGATTAACGCAGTCGCGGAAATAACGTCGCCGTCGGAACGGCGCGCCCACCTCGTACGTCCACCCGCATGCCGTGCTTGCGAGCATGTGCTTGTCGTTCGAGCCGATGTGCGTCTTCCCGAGCGCGAGACACGCATAATTAATTTCAATACGAACCTAACGTCGTAATTAGGATCGATCTTGCTGTCACGAGCACGCCAGCTAAGATCAAGCGGCGCGTCTCCCTCGGCCTCGCAGCGCAATATCACGCTCTCCCCTCTTCGCACTGATTCCTGTCTTGTCCGTACTGTCACCTGGGGGCCTGCTGTAGTGAGAATTTTTCATCAAAACGTTACTACGACAATTTTGCCATGCGCCACGAGCGCGAAATAAGGAAACGAAACGAATTCTCGCCCCGACGGGGATCCTCTTCGTCGGCGACGGCGACGACGACGACAATGACGACGACGACGACGACGACGACGACGACGACGACGACAGCGAACGAAAGAACGATTTAACTTTCTTCGCGCGAAATTGTCCGCTCCCTCCGCGCGGCTATTCTTAAAGCGGGATTACGCGCTTTGTTGGACGCGTCGGGTTGATTTTCTCGGCCGAAAAAAGAAATCAATTAGTGGCATATGATGATATCTGGAATAATCGCGCACGCGCGTATGTGTGAGTGTGTGCAGATCACGCGTACAATCACACATCGTAAAGAGAACGGAAGAGAGAAAAGGGGCGGGAGGAAGAGAAAAAGAGAGAGAGAGAGAGAGAGAGAGCCTTTTATCCAGTGATGCGGAGCAATTATTCAGTGACGAATATTGTAGTAATGCTATTGAATTTCTGGCGGACATTCCGCGCAAATTCAAATTAACAAATTTATTAAATTCATGACTGTCGCATTACCGTTTCGCCGGCAGTATCTATATACCGTGCAATAACGATAATAAATTCCTGCCGTGCGCACGCGAACGCGCGCGTTCTCTCTCACTCGCTCGCCTTCCTGTTAATGCACCAAAGATAATGGCCCGGATATCGTCGGCCAAAGGCGCGTCCGAGCCGCGTCGCGGAACGTTTCTCCCCCTCCCCTCCCTCCCCCTCCCTCCCCCTTACGTCTGCCGACGTTTTCGTTTTTCACGTCCGCGACGCGACGTCAGAGAGGCTTTCTTCGATCAGCCGGGTATAAATTCCGATCCGCCGGCGCAACCCCCAAATCCCGGATACCACCAGGATAGCGGCTCAGATCCAGACGCCGGTAACTCGAGGTTACGTGAATATTTTACCATGAACCGTTAGCCGAATGAGCTTGCTGAGGCCGGGCCCGATGCCGTTGCTCGCCTGGCATAGATAGAATCCGGCATGATCTCGCGATACCCGCGGGATCACCAAGGATCCGTTCCTGGCCACCCCGGCGCCCTCCGTGCCGCCGTAGCCGAGCTCTCTATAGTCGCCCGGAGTCTCACCTAAACGCACAGGGATACATCTTTATGTCTTTATATAATGGCCACGTCCTGGAACATTATTGTCTACGCTTTACGAGCGGTCTGGCGAGGATTCGCGCGCTCAAAATTCAAATTTCTAGCGGCGCACACGACGCCGCTCTCTCTCTCTCTCTCTCTCTCTCTCTCTCTCTCTCTCTCTCTCTCTCTCTCTCTCGCAGTGTGCGTGTGCGTCTCTCACGTCACGGAAAGAAGGTTTGCCATAATCGAAACGTCGCGTGTCGGGACGTACGGATAGATTAAAAAGGCGCGGACGTTCGCGTTCACACCACCTTCGTAGCGAGCGCTGCGAAGGAATAACGGAGTTACGACGGGACCTTATTCTTCGACTAATGTCAGAGCTGCGCCTCTCCTTGTAACGTCGTAAGTCTACCGGGGTATCCTAGTTTGGGAACTTTAAAGAGAGACCGCGGAGGAGAAGCACGGAAAAATGTCGTCTTGCTCTGGCGGCGAGACGCGCGAACGCCTATTACCGGAACCGGGAACTCATGTAGGCAAACTTAAATTGCGCGAGGAGGCGCGCGGAAACGAAAATTTCGTAAATGCGAGAATGCCTGAATGTCGCGACGGCCGATTCTGCGACGTAACGCGCTGAAAGCTAAATACGAGCACACGACGAGCGGCGCGCATATTTGCGAGCGTCTTTTCCCGCGCGTGGACTTTATTCGCTTATTCTATCTTTTCATAAATAAACGGCGGAAAAGATGGAAAATGCAGCACAAAGTACATAACATCCATGTACCTGCAAACGGCAAAGATTTACTTCGCGAGAGCCAGCCCCTTCCCCGCCTTCCCCGCCGCCGCCCTCCTCTCTAGCATCTTCACCTCATCCTCCGTCGCGCTCACAGCGCAAGGTAAACCGAACACTTTGAAAGCGTTGCTTTTGAGTAATCAGTCTTTTCGCGCAACTCCCGCGAGAAATTATATTTTGTCAAAACTTACGGTAGCTGCGATGCTTAAGAACATTCCCGGCCGAGCGAAAATTGCATTTATTCAATCCAACGGGCCGAATGAAAACGTTACAGCGAGTTTAATGCAGACGCGTTACATCTCGTTCTGCACTTGTTCGTCCTTGTGACACACAAAGTCATGGCGTAGGACATCCTCCCGCGACGCTACGTGTCCTGCGCACACTTCTTTTTTCGCGCTCGGCGTTGCTATCTGCAGCATGCGCACCGTTCGACAGCGGATCGATGCCCCCGACGTTCTTTCCGATACGGTGAAAGATGAAAAACATAAATATCCGCGCGCGCGCGCGAAATCTGCTGTTTTCCGCGGTAACTTCGGCATACGTTTGAGCAATGGGCGGAAGTTCAAGGATTAAAAGCTGAACGAGATAAAGCAACCCCCGAAAGGGAGGACGCGTCAAAGAGAGAGAGAGAGAGAGAGAGAGAGAGAGAGAGAGAGAAATATGCGGGAACACTCTTCCTTGGATACTCTTTGTTCTCCGTCTGTAAAAATGCGCTCTTCGCGCATTTTTACAGACGAAACGCGAGATTTGTCGTAAACAGCCCGCGAGGACACGTGTCATCGATAACCGGAATCGAAAGCGACGTTCATCGATATTATAACGCGCATTGTGTGGGAACGTCCCTCGCATCATACAGATCGCGCGCGTAAGCAAGCAACTCGTGCACGAGAATAGCATTTTGCGGATAAGCGCAGTTGCCTGTTTGCTGCAGCAGTTAATTAAAATCAACAAAAGTATTCCGGAACATGATAACAATCTCATCACTTTGATGTAACTGCATCGCGCCGAGACATACGAGGCCGCTGTTTTGTAATCCGACGCAGCCGCGAGCGGGGGGATGATTGGCGGCGAAAATAAAATCGGGATAAACGGCGAAAAATGCAGTTCGCGATAAAACGAAGTCGGAATTGCAAGGGAAATGGCGAGAGGAGGAGCGAGGGAGAGAGCGAGCAAAGGGTGAGAGGGTGAGTGGCAGGGAGAGGGAGAGGGAGGGAGAGAGAGAGAGAGAGAGAGAGAGAGAGAAGAAAGAATAAAACTCCCCTCGCCAAGTGCGCTGTGTCGGGTACGCGATCAGCGAATTGATGAAACTAATTATACGTCTCTATCCGGCGAAGGTAAGAGCTTATTTCTGACTACGCGCGATCCATGGAGATTGGCGATTCAGCGAAATTCGTGATTGATTACCGTTCCCTAGCGCGTCCTTCATTCTGCCGTCCGTCGATGTGCTCCGGTCGCGCGTCGTAACTTAATGAAAATTACGCAGCGCCCGCGAACAAAGTTCTCGCACAATCAGCGTAAAAGCGCGCGAGGAGACGCGTCGTTATTAGGTAACGTAACAACAGATTCGCGTCCGGAAACTGATGACGCTGAATTCGCCGGCTCAGGACGAGGTGAAGTGCAGTTACGCGGCGAGTTCTCGCGACACTTTTAACCGTTGACAGTTGTACTCCGCCATTCTCCCGGCACGAAACACAACCACACACACGGTCGCGGATGACAATCGCCGGGAAAACGAATACGCACACGTTCACCGGTTTATCTGCTATTTCCGCGACACGCTGGAAGGAGCAAAGAGAGAATTAGCTACTTTGATATGTTATTTGGAGAGATCAGGTGCGATTGAACGTTCCCGTTTCTCGTATATCGGGGAATGTAATACATCCATGGCAATGCCGATGGAAAGAGAGAGAGAGAGAGAGAGAGGGAGGGAGAGGGAGAGATAGAGAGAGAGAGAGAGAGAGAGAGAGAGAGAGAGAGAGAGAGAGAGAGAGAGAGAGGGAGGAGAGTCTTCTCGCACGCCAAGATCCCACCCTTAAGGAGTCGTGACTTACCGATAGATTGCTTCCAAGTCACAGTCGGAATGGGGAATCCTTCGGCCTGACAGGCGATGGAGACGCCGTGACCTACAACCGCGTTCTGGTCGATAGGTTCCACGGTCCACCTCGGGGGTACTAAAAATACGAACCGATTGGCTTAAAATCTTCCAGTCGCGCGAATTCGTATCCGCCAGAATCTTACTCGACGCCTCCTCGTTTCCGTCGCCGCTCGTCCCGTTTCTCGCCCGTTTCGGCGATGGCGGCTTTGAAATTGCACTACGGCACTACGGCGCGCGGCCGCATCGGTAGTGCATCGAAGATGCACCGCCGTTAAATCAACATCGGCCATCGACGGCGCATTTGCGTGCGCGCGAATATCGCGCGAGAACTCGGAATTTAACGAGGCTATATACAATAATGAACTTGAAGGATTGTCAGCTCGCGCGCGTAACGCGCGAGTGCACGTTAACCTTCGCGTTAATACGAATTTATCGGCGGCTCTCTTTTAGTTTTATTCGAAACATCGCGGACAATGCGCCCAATTCGCTCGCACAACACCCCGCAATTTTGCCTTATTTTCCGCGGACGATTATTCCGTGAAAAGCCGTCCAACGATATCGATTTTCATTTCACGGTACAACCGTGATTTTATCTTTTATATCTATCTGCTCTAAAAATGTATGATATGACAGGTTATTTACTTGAACATTCATACGCTACACGTACGTTGACCAGAAATTCGATCAATAGTTTAGTACTACGGTTCGAACGGCGACTGACACCAGCGGCGACGACTAAATCAACGCTTCTCTCTAGCGTATCGATAATTGTACGTAACGCATGCACATTTTTTTTTCTCTCAGCTATACGGATGATGGCTTGTATATGTGTATACTTACGCGATTCGCTGAAAAATTGCAATATACAACGTTATACGCTCTACGACTCATGAACGGCTACGGCTAAATTACTTGAATTGACGATGTCATGTATATGTATGAATATATGGAAAACAAACGAGAGAGAGAGAGAGAGAGTATACGGATCTTACCGTATACTTAACTACACTGTCAATTTCACCAATACTCCAGGCATTGTTAAACGACAAGGAAATACAATAATTCGATCAGGATGTCGGAAACAGAACGATATAACGTGCACACACTTGTTTTCTCCTTTTTTTTTTTCTTTTTTCTCGTGACAGTGAGAAATTATTCGGATCACCGTAAAGAAACGCACGTAAATATTGAATAAAACACACGAGAAGAAAAAGAAGAAAAACGCTCGTAAAAGGAGAAGAGGGACGTGTCTCCAACTGAAGAAATTACAAAGAAATCATTCGTTTAATACGTGTGAGTATAGTTGGTACCAATCAAACTGTCAAATATGACAAAAAAGAGCATAATACACATAACAGTACGAATATGGAACGTAATGTCATGCAAAAATGCAAGATCGTCATTATCATAAGGAACGTAACAACGCAAGCAACATTCCAAGTAAATAGAGAACCGTGTAAAATCGATGTAATAGAGAATGCTTTCCAGACAACGGACAACGACGCAAACGATACCGTGACATTGTATCGTAATACAAAAAATAGAGAAAGAGAAAGAAAGAAAGAGAGAGAGAGAGAGAGAGAGAGACAGAGAGAGAGAGAGAGAGAGAGAATTAGAGAGAGAGAGACAGAGAGAGAGAGAAAGAGAGAAAGAGACACGTAGTATATAATATAAGGAGAGGTGTCACTTTTACATTCTTCCATCGTCATTCCAAGTCGCTCTCGTAAAAAGGGGATCGTAACCAGAGAAACGTTAACTACGCGAATGCATGCTTCACACCCGTCAATACGCAATCGTTGCATTTGCATTAGCACAACGTCTCGAATATATATCAACAGTACCTACGATACTCTACCTAGTAACATTCGCGAAATATCCTCTCAAAAATCCGAACACGTGAGATACTTCTACGCTCAACTGGAATCGCAATTTCGAGGTTTACGTCAATTTCAGCAGCAGCTCGACGCTGCTCGACGGCGGGCGAACGTGTACGAGATGAGCACGACAAGAGTCAATGCATCTTTATGGGCCTTACCGGCACGCCGAGTCAACGGACTCTGGCTAATATGTGTGTGTGTGTGTGTGTGTGTGTGTGTGTGTGTGTGTGTGTGTATGTTCGCTGAATAACTTTGCCGTATCGATAACTGGCCTCGTTAGAATTCGCAAAAAACAGAATCGTCCTGACCAGCGGCGAAACGATCGAGCGATTTTCCAGAGAGGGAACACAAAAAACAAACACAAAGGAAACAGAAACAGAAAGACTGGAAACTGACGAGCATGCATAGAAGTAAAGTCGGCGATACATCTCTCGTGTGCGACACGATTCCGTGTCATCTCTCGCAGCATCTTACGCTCGCGTCTCTGCGTGCCACGCACTTCCCTCGATTTACAGCGGCAAATGAAAGTTCTCTGTCGTCGTGAGTCATCCTCCGGGGATGAACGAGATAAATCGGGATATGGCGGCACCGTGCCAGGTTATTGCACACGATACATAGCGCGACACGGCAATTTTGAAATCGAAACTTACCGATCTGTACCTGTACTTTTCGCCCCTCTCTGACCTGACGCGTTTCACGTGCTAAAAAGATTACAGCGGATTAATGAGGACAGAGTTAATGGGTGCCTTCGCCGAACTGCTTCCTCTGAATTTCATGTTTCACACGCGGCCGGCAAAGTGTAAGTAGCGCGGCCAGATATTAGCGGTACGCTCTCGAGCGCGCGAGTAGTACCGGACGAACGTGGGTACGGCCGTGGGCAACGCGTCGGTCGACCACGTGGTTCAGCGGCCAGCTGATGCAGCGTGGGAGTGGGGGCAAGGCCGGGTCCCAGCGTAACGCGCTTGAAACGTGGCCAGCAAATGTCATTCATTCCGCTTCGGTAGCGTTGAAGCTGATTGAGCATGTGACTCGATATAAAAATGTCGAGATCTTTTCGCAAGCGACCAACGGGTCTCGTAAGGACTGAAAATAAAGTGGGAATCCAAGACTTCTTATGGACTTTTTGTTTGGACACACAGTCGTCATTTCTCCGAAATGAGAATTCTAGTCGGATTATCACGATGATAAATTATTATTAAACACTGAATCACCGCACAGCAACGAAAACTGATTATTCTCAGGTCGAAGGAAAAATATGCCTGTAATGGAAAAATTGGAAATCCACGGCTAAACTTAGCAATACTTATGACGTGCGTCGAAAACTTGATTAGAACAAGAAAGACGTGTTAATAAAAATTTCGATATTTGTGGCTACTGAATCAATCTGTCTGACGAAATTACACAGGAAGAAAATGGGACTCGGGAGTTATCTCCGCGAGAGGACTGTTGACGCTCTACACTCCCCAGAAAAATCGATCGCTCCACAGTACACGTAATCGTATAAAAAAACGTTACTTCACAAAATAAGAAACCGAGTGTTTCGGAACGATTTGTCTGGTAATCTACAGTTCAAATGATTTTGTTTTCCCTTTGCTTCTGCAAAGCTTCCCAACCGTTGAAGTCTAATGGTTCCAAAATACTTCCGTCTAAATAACACCGGGATAGATGGAAATACCGATGCTTGGTCGGGGTGCAGACTCTGCCAAAATACAAATAATTCCGAAATACCCTCCGGTATAAATCGCATCTCCGATTGCTGATACCGCGAAATATCGATGCCAGGTGCAAGAAGTACAACTAGATATAAGTAGTACTTACGAGCGTAAACGGTATATAATATCGCCACATAGTGGCGACTAAGAGTAGCATAAACGCGAAAAATATCGGTATAATAGTGCATTGAAATGCAGAATAGCCGCGTACTGATCGTAAGCTGTGGAGGGAAAAGAGAGTGCAGTGCTCTACACTCGGTGCTTCCACTCCGTGATGAATACAAAGCGAAATCGAAAGCGCATTACCTTCCATTTGGCAGACGAGGCCAAACACGTCATGGGATTTTTCCTTTTCACGAAGACCAGGTAATATAACCGCGCGGTATTTTCGAAGAGCGATATATATATATATATATATACACGCGTAATGACTGGAGAAATTTAATTGCCCTCCGTGTAAATTATTATAGAAGGATATACTCGCGCGCGTTCCGAATCACAAAGAGTCGCGCGGCGTTTGAAGGTTTTGCTTCCGTGTCGTTCGTTATTCCATCTCGAGTTTATGAAAAGGAGCGCAGCAGTGTCGTAGCGTCAGATTAAACCATTAAATTCCAACGTTGTGAATTTCGCTGTCCCGCTTAGCGAAGCGGGTAACGCAATATTCAATAGCCGATCTTATTACTCGTCCCTTTGATGTTTATTCTTGAAAAATTATGCTTCATACATTCGTGTCCTTCAATTCCTTACGCGTATACAGTACCTCCTTCGGCCACCTTGCGGAAGATTAAAGGATCGGGTCCCGCTTTGAGAAAAGTCCCTTGCGGCGCGCACGCAAGCGCGCGCGCGCGCGCGCGCGTTCGTGACAGTCGCGCTGGAAAATCTTTAATGGCTTTCAGTTGTCGAAAGCCTAGCGATCATGTCGTATTTTATACGCATTAGAAGCAGTCACCATTAACGAGCGAGTATGCCCGAGTCGAAATTTTGGTCGTACATTAATCTCGCAAATACCATCGAACTTGAAGGATCAATGGAGATTAGCGAGAGATGCCACTATACGGAACGCCCCCCTCTACCTTGACGCTATAAATACCACTGTTTTCTTCATGTTGAGTTCCATGAAATTTGTAGGAATACTTATCCAGGAATTATTTTTGATATTCGATTATCTCCATATCTTCAGCAGTCTGATCTTTATTTGTAATTTCAATAAGCAATATATCAACGTTTTCGAAATATCTCGGGACTATATTAGGTAATCGAATTATAACTGTTAATTTATCAATGTGATAAAAATGTAACATTCGACGAATATTGTTGGTCAATGTAGACGCTAAAAAAAAAACAATTCTTTTCTCTGACTTGTTTTGAATTTGTAAGCCCTGTCAAAATGTCCAACGCCAAAAGAAAATAATAATAAAGAGGTTATGAGAAAAAACGATTTTCGATATCTTATTTATTTATTCGTCTGCCATCTCTATTAGCTTGCTCAACATTTGTATATCAAAATACTTTTTCTGCAGTGGAACAAGTGACGTGATTAATATCTTGCTTATTGGAATTAATAATTAAAAAAGTTAAACCATTTTTAAGTAAACAGTTCTTTACAATATTATACCCCGACATTCTTCACTGATGTTTTAAGCTCGACAGAATTTGTGGGATTGATATAAAATCAAAACTTCAAGACGGAATATAAATTCGTACGAGGATAGCGCGAATGTTTCGACGTTTTCTTCTCTGTCGTTCTGAGAACTTGACCAAAAATAGGCCGTTAAATAAATAAATGAAACGTACATTTCATTAGGAGCATAATTCGGCGAGACCCATTAACAATTAATCCTCAGTATATATATCACGCTATATCCGACGTTTCGACTGGTTGATTATTATCCTGACCTTCTAAATTAACTAAACGACTTGAGATTCGGTAGATCTAATTATAACTGTGAGGTGTGTCGCCCATTTCTCATGTTCATTCCGCTCTGAAACGGATATCGGCGAAAATCTCGAGATGTTCGACAATACCCTGCCTGATACACAATTGTAATTGGTACCGTAAGACACAATAATGAGAGTACGTGCTTGAAATATATATGTAAGTAAAATTTAGTGGCGTTTCAATAGAATATAAATCAAAAGATTCTCTCAAAATAAACCACGCTCCTCCTTACGCTCCTCGTAAAAGAGGAGAAGCAGGAGGAGGGGAGGTAGGGAGAAATTTATGTGCGTATAATTTCGTGGAACTCGGCATTTTCACAAGTGTCTTACGTGCGGTTTAAGCTTCCAGCAAAAAGTAAAGGGGAGCCGGATAAGAGTTTTTAAGATTTATCAAGCTGACGCTATCAAATGAAGAGACTTTTTTTTTCCCTGGGATGAGGAGCTGTGTCTCAAATTGGTGAAATCAGACACTAACGTATAAGATTACGATCGGCGAATAGGGAGTCGTATCGCACCGTCCCTCCTCGAGGGATATCATCAACGGCTCGGGAAAAAGTCGACCGGGCGACCCGGAAGACAGAGAAAAAGAGTGAGAGCAAGAGAGAGAGCAAGAGAGAGAGAGAGAGAGAGAGAGAGAGAAAAGTAAGAGAAAGAGGATAAAGAAACCGAGGGGGAGAGAAAGAGAGAAACGGGAGTGGATTAAATAAAAAAGGTACCGTACAAACCCTGCACGACATCACCTCAAATTCCGCGTCATAATACAAAGATTGTAAGAGTACGCGTGTATGTGTGTACACGTAATACGTGTATACACATCTACGCGACAAAAGTAGGGTAAAATTGCAAGGGAGAGAGAGAGAGAGAGAGAGAGAGAGAGAGAGAGAGAGAGAGAGGGAGGGAGAGAAAAAATAGAGATATAAAGATATAGAAAAAGAAAATGAGAGACCAAAGAGATCGAGAGAGGGAGGAGGAAGAGAGATAGAGAGATAGAGATAGAGAGAGAGAAAGAAAGAGAGAGAGAGAGAGAGAGAGAGACAAGAGGAAGGTGGTTATTGCGGACGCATTATGTACACAGTTCTTACGACTACCATGTCAGTTTTCTCAGGACACCAACCAGCGACTGAGAGGCTGGTCGAGTGCTCGGCCAGGCCAGCGACGTTGCTGATCTGGCACGTGTAGTTGCCGCTGTGGCTAGCGCTGACGCTATTTATCGTGAGGATGCTGGAAAACGGCGGATAGTCGCTTATCTGTATGCCGTTGCTGGTCTCGACGGCGGCGGCGGTGAACCCGGCACCGGTCTGGACCGACGACACCGATGTACCGTCACTCGGTCTGACCTGAATCGGTTTCTCGTCCATCAACCACGTGATGTTGAACGGCTGGTCGCCCTGGCTCGCCGTACACATAAGCTGTGTCCGCATCCCCTCCGTCACACCGTGTCCGAAATAAAACGGCGAGATCAGCGGCGGAACTATAAACGTTACGTGTGATGATAATGGTGTATGTTACAGCTCTCTTCTAATGCGCCGGCATCGCCGCACCTAAGCACCCTAGTAAGTGGCTCTCTTTCTCGCTAGTATCGACCGAGCTTGCGCGCCTTTCGGACTCGGGGATCGCTCTGGCCGCGATTTGCGAGACGCGCGTGAGAGGACCTGGTGCGTGTGCGTGTGCGTGTGTCCGCGCGTGTACGCGGGTGTTTACGCGCGCGCGCGCATGCTGCCGTACGTACGAGAGACGTCGTCTCTCGCAGCAGCCGCGAGAGACACTCGAGACACCTGCTCTCTCATGTCTGTTCTCGTTCTCCTGTCGTCGTCGCTGCAACGCCGTGGTGAAGCGCCGGGACGCGACCGAGACGCGGTCTTTACCTGTCCTTCGCGACGGGATCGTCTCGATTAGAACGTTGGATCTCGCCCGCCGGCGCGGCGCGGCGCGGCGCGGCGCGGGGAGAGAGCGCAGTTCTCACGTTCTCTCGCCGCGGTCTATTTTCCCGCTCGTCGTTTGACAGCAACGACAGCAGAGCGGAGAGGCAGCACGCGCACGAGAGAAATCTGCGGCGGAATCGCGGAAAGCCGATAACCGCCCTCCGTTTGTTTCGATCCATTCCGCCGCGTGATTTCCCCCGCAGCGTCCCTCTGGATGCGCAGCGAAGAACAGGTGCGAGGCGCTCGCGCGTCCTACAGCCGCGCGGAAAATTGCGACTCGGCCATAAATATCGGACGCTGGTGTACGCGCGCGTACGATGCAGCTCCGGGAAATGAACATTTACGAGCGAGCATAACTGTTAATGTCGGCCAATGTGTCTTTATGAGAAGACTAGCCGCTGAAGTTAGAAATAAGCTCGTCTCCCGCCGCGCGTCCCCCCCCCCCGCCGGCCTGGCCGCCCCAGCGGGGAAGAAGACGCGTTAATAAACTGTGTTTTCCGCGGTGAATGTCGCGGCGAGAACTTTCGCGCGCGAGAGACCGCCGCTCTCGCGGCGCGGCCTCCGCACCGCCGCGCCTGTGCGACCTCCTCCGTCGCCGGGGACGAATGGATCTGCTCGTCGCGCGACACGCGTACCGCCGCGCCACGACGCGGCGCGACGCGGCGGAGTCGTCGGAACGCGATCCTGGCCGAGATGCGCCATAACGACCGACGCTCAACCATCTGAGACATCTGCATTCTCTCCTCTCGAGGGAGAGAGAGAGAGAGAGAAACACACGTAAATATTGCGCGCGTGTATTCTTTTTTGCTGTTTTTTTCCCGACTTTCCTTTTTCTCTTGCTTTTTTTCCACTTGCGTATCGCAGACTTACTTACCGAGCCCTAGCGAGATTTCAAGTGTGTGAATCTCCAAAGAACTATGCGCCGCGGGAGATCTCCGTTCAGGCCGCGTCGCGATCTGCTCGCGTGGCTCGACTTACGTCGCGTCGCGCTTCGCGCCGAGCTTTCTCCCTTGGAAGAACTTCTCTCTCCCCTCTGACGATCACGCGTGTCCTGCGATTATCCCCCTGCGACCCCTCCCCTCACAATCTCGCGCTTTGATGCGTTGTGAAAAGAGGCTCGCGCATGCAACGTGTCGGAAGACGAAACGCCGGCGGAATGGTCGGAGATCTCTCGCGCTGGGGATGCCCGTCGTGTACAAATATCACTACAGTCTCCATAATAATCGTAACAATATAGTGATGATGAAAACGACGTTACACAAATCATATACGATATACCTCGAGCTTAAACACATCATCATAAAAAACCTTGGCTACATTAATAAAATGACGACTTCGTCCATTACCGCTCAAAACGTGATACCATACAACACAATAATGAGTAACAGATTAAATGAGTCATTCGTAAAATACAAAACGTATATACGAGTCTCCTACGGGATCGTAGAAATGTCGTTCACAGCGATTTCCATGTGTGTACGTGTGTGCGTGCGTATGTGTGTGCGCGTGTTTGTGTATGTGTATATGTATGTACGTGGGTGTGTGTGTGTGTGTGTGTGTGTGTGTATGTGTGTGTGTGTGTGTGTGTGTGCGCAAACATGTGCATGTACGTGTGTAAAGTACTGGGTAGTAAATATAGTGAAATGTAATACTCAGTCCAAAACATTACGTGTCTCTTGGATATCAATGCTGAACGATGCATACACCTGTGCGAATAGTAAAACCAGTACGAACTTTACGATAGCTTTACGATCTCGCTGCGACACCGAGATTCGAGTCTTATCGAACGGGAAGGTCCGCCCGGCGCGCTCCTTCTCGACCTGAGAGATCCTCCTCTGCCCCGCGCCGCTCTCGCACATCCTCGCATCTCGATGTCACAGATAAGTACGTCGTGCCTAAGTAGCACATACCGTCACAAGTACGTACGTGTGAGCGGTTAAGCGCCATAAATGGCCAACCCGCAATCTCTGATAATCTCTGTGTGTGTGTGTGTATGTATGCCATCTCGCCGAAACATTTGCATACTTTAGTATTTTTATCAGCATTCCCATATAGAGACGCCTCCTCTGCTCTCGCGAGAGTCGCTCCAGATATGTTAACTCTCACAAACAGACATATGTTCCCCGGTTTATGCCCGGAGAGTCAGGAAGACGTGAGTTGGACAAGTACAGCTCTGATCCGCTCGCGTTACGCTAATACGCAGAGTCAAAGACATTGCCAAGAGTGTATGGTATAATACACAACAGGTACCGAGTACAGTGGTTGCAGGAAAACTCGACCAAAGCGTGCAAATGGCGTGCAAAGAGAACGGCGTGCAGGACGAGAAAGATGCGTGTAGGTAAGAAAGTCGAGAAAGAGTGAGAAAGAGTGAGAGGGAGAGGGGGGATAGAGAGAGAGAGAGAGAGAGAGAGAGAGGGAGGGAGGGGGGTTGGCGGCAAAGAGAAAAAGAGAGAAAGAACAATACAAAGATCGAACGTAATTCGAAAGAAAGCTGACAACACGCGGAGTCGGTGACGCAGTTGGGTCTTCGAGACCTCCGGCTGACCTCCGGCTGGCCCGACGCGACGGATCGGCAGGTACGAGCACCGACGCGGCGTGTTGGCATGCGTGCACCTTGGACTAGCGTGTATAGCAGAAACGGCCGCGTCGGATGATCTTGGATCGTCGCGTGACACGACGCGACGGTTTGATCGAAGATCATCGTCGGCTAATGAGCCGAGACACGGTCGATCCTCTCGAGCGACGTGCCAACGACGACGGTATGTACGACGCGCTCACTACCCTCCGTCGCGGAGCGCGAAATCACGATGACGAACACAAGCTGGTGGTGGCCGTCTGTTTCGCGCGGACGACGACGTTTCACGCTGTTGTCAACGCCGACGCGCCGCGCCGCGCGCGATTCCACCGCGTGACCGGCGGTCTTTCTCCTCCGCTTCGGGCTAAAATAAAATTGATTACGGTATGCATCGCGAGAAGTCGGCGCCGCTGATTGATCGATCGTGAGAGGAGGCGTCGCGTCGGAGCAAACGTGACCACCGGTGTATCCCTATGTGCCGATCAATCAGTTACTTTCCATCGGTCCGTACCGGCCAACGAACTGGAAAATTGCCAGTCCGGCCCTATTACTACCCACGCCTCGACTCCCGCGAATCTCAATGACAATCCTCACTCCGCCGACGCGATCTTATTCCGCGAGACGTGGCGCGAATCCACCCGTCGTCGATGCGCCCCCCGCCTTCGCCCTCGCCGCTGTCGCCGTCGTCGTCGTCGTCGTCGTCGTCGTCGTCGTCGTCGTCGTCGTTGGCATCCCGATGAGCACCGACCAGTACCGTGTTCCGAAATGCGATGCTGTAGTAAGCGCTCAACGCCGGTACGTTGATGCGCTCCTTTTTCTCTTGCTTCACTCCCCCTTCCCCTCTCCCATCCCTCTCTCCCTCTCTCTCTCTCTCTCTCTCTCTCTCTTTCTTTCTCCCGCGATCGTGGTACGCGACGGAAATAAAAAGGGAGAGAGAGAGAGAGAGAGAGAGAGAGAGAGAGAGAGAGTGAGGAGGCAGGCGAGCAAGAGGAGAACAAGAGAAGAAAAGGAAGACGAAAGAAACGACGGAGCACCGAGATTCCGGAACACGGAACGGGGGTATAATTACACCAACGGTGTGCGTTTACCGTTGACGTGAAGGAGTGCAGAATGAGCGACGGTTGCAGCGCCATTGGTCACGCGACAGGTGTACGTGCCATTGTGCGCGGGTGCGATCGTGCTAATGCTCAGGGCGCTGGTAAAAGCGTCATATTGCCGGATGGTAATGCTCTTTCTCTGGGACGCTTCGTCATGCCCGGCGCCGGCGGCGGTCATGGTGGGGCCCCGCTTGGGGGGCCCCTTGATCGCGTCCCCAGGACTGGCCGGCGACCGACCGCGGCTGCTCGACGGCGCATCCTGCGGCGTCCTGACCGTCTCTATCGGGACGTTATCTTTGAGCCACGTGAACGTCAGTGGTAAGTCGCCGGTCACGACTACGCACTGTACGCTAGTACGGTCCCCTACGTTTAAATCGCGAGCAAAACTGAAAGGCGTGATTTTAGGTGGCACTGAAAGAACAATACAGACAAGGTGGCATTCCATCAAAGCAGTTCAGAGATCACTAGAGAATCGCGACGTTCGTCGGGATCGTGTGCACGTGTGTGCGTGTGTATGTATGTGCGTGAGTGTGTGTGCGTGTGTGTGTGTGTGTGTGTGCGTGTGTGTGTGTGTGTGTGTGCGTGTGTGCGTGCGTGTGTGTGTGTGTGCGCGCGCGCGCGCATCTGTATGTAATGTGTGCAGAAAAAGAGAGAGAGAGAGAGAGAGAGAGAGAGAGAGAGAGAGAGAGAGAGAGAGAGAGAGAGAGAGAGAGAGAGAGAGAGAGAGAGAGAGAGAGAGATAGTGACAGAAAGAGCGAAGGAAGGTAAAGGGTGGAAGAGGAAGATTCGATGGGAGCGGGCGAACGTTCGTGATCATCGCTCCGCGCTGTCGGATGCGCCTCGAGTGAGAGAAGCAATTTTTCAGCGATCCAGCAACGCGGCGGATAAGGGAAAGGCAACTCTGTCCGCCGATACGGCATACGTCAGAAATCGAGCGCGATTCGACGATAACGGCGAGATTAATCGATCGCCCTCCTTCGCCTTCGTCTGCGGTCCTGACGTTCGAGTCAGGACTTGGCGGCGCATCAGTCGACGGGGACGGGGGGGGGGACGTGACCCTCTTTCTGATCGAGGAAATATCGTCTGACTAAAATCTAAAATTGCGTCTGTCAATATCGCCATTCGTCCGCTTCGCGCGCGCGCGCGCGCGCGAGCGAGCGAATGATGGAAAATCGGGGCTCTCTGTACTCTTTCTCTTTTAATTAAAAATCTGTCAGCACAGGACAGCAGCGCCTCTCCAGGAGCAGCAAAAGTTCGTGCCGTGCTCGTAATCGACTAAGGTCAACTTGAACTCGTCGCAAGCGGTACCGCGTGAGACGTGATATGCTCCCGGGAGAGACGCTCGGTTGTGTCTACAGATCGTACGCGTTGTTACTCGCGGAGGTAACGTGTGCAACTTTTAAACGAAAGGGCGCCGCGAACGCTCAGCTGCGCGGCGCGGCGCGGCGCGGCGCGGCCCGGCCACGGGGATATTCAGCTTACCGACGTAACCCGTGTAACAATCCGTGTATTTAGAATGAAATTGCGAGTACACACGTTAAACAAACGTATTTAATTGGATATTTTCGAGATCGGCCAGGCCAGGCGCGAAGAAAATACTCGATATCCTTGTTTACACGCGCGTTATGAATGTTTGCCGCGCGTTTTCATCGCCCGGATAGCCGACAAATCCGATCCGAATCCCGTCGCCGTCACTTCGCGGAATTTCCGCGGAAAGAAAGAGAGGAAAGAGCAGCGTCGTTCGCGGCGGCCCTCCGCATGAGGTCTCTCTGTCTGTCCTTTCAGAGCTCGCTCGTGTAACTCAACTCTCCCAGCAGACGATTTGGCGCGCGCGCGCGCGTATTATACGGGATATTACGTATTCAATGCGCACTCATTACGCGCCGCGTACCGTTTCTAACGCGTAACGTGGGCGCTAAGCGGAAGAAATTACGTAATCGTCAAGTACGTACACGTTCAGAGACCCGGGGCGAGGGGCACAAGGGACCGAGGTGGGAGGAACATCGAAGGATCGAAGGGCGTTTCGAAGGGGTAATACCCCGTGCAACACATTTGTACGCACGTCGCGTACGTGCGTCGCTCTCATATATGTACATGGTTATACGTACGTACGTACGTAGCAGCTGGATTTTTATGTACATGAGTACGCGGGTACATAAAAATACATCAGGTATAGAACAGAGCAGTTAGGCGAGCGCGTGCAAGGAGAGATGCTTGAGCGATGCAGTGAGGTGCTGTGCTCTGTGCATGGGTCGCATTTCCGGGCGTCTTCAGCACGCGCGCCTATACAGAATGTCCCAGAAATTGCGTATTTCTGCCGCGCGGTCGGCCCCAAATCAAAATCCTCGGATCGAACCAGGGGTTACGAGATAAAAGAGAGAGAGAGAGAGAGAGAGAGAGAGAGAGAGAGAGAGAGAGAGAGAGAAAGAGAACGGCGACATTCTCTCTATTCTCTCATGTGTGATCTCAAACTTACTTGCCGGCGCGACGACACGGTGACGGTAATGCGATGAAACTCGCGTCCCTCGTGTGTGACCCGTTGGCACACGTGCGCCTCTCTTTTTTCGACTTGTCAGCTGTGACCGGCTGAGCGCGCTTACGCTTACTCGTAGGAGAGAGCTTATATTCGTCGTTCAATATTTAACGTTGAAGATTAAACGAACGGCCACGCGCGAGGAAACGCGATGAATCTCGAACGCGCGAAGCAATTCGGCGTTCTTGGCTCGAGGGTATGCAGCGCGACTTCTGGAGCACAATGTATATTATATGTACGTATATGCGCACATGTTACATCACAATGTGAAACTTATAGAACAGTCCGTCTCGAGAAAGGTTCCACTCGATTTCGGAGGAGCTTTTCGTTAGAATCCAGGTCGAGCGGGAGGCGGAGCTGAAAACGCAGCAGTGGCTGGTATTCCGGCAGAGAACCTAAACAACACACATTCTTTCTCTCTCTCTCTCTCTCTCTCTCTCTCTCTCTCTCTCTCTCTCTCTCCTTCTCTTTCTTTTTCTTGTCTTTTTCTCTTTTTTCCTTCTTCTTCTTTTTCTTCTTCCGCTTCTTCTTCTTCTTCTTCTTCTTCTTCTTCCACTTCCCTTTCCTCTTCTTTTCAGCGTGACGCAATTTTTACGTCGCTGACGTCGTCGGCTGACGTGGAAACAAATGATCGGCGAGTGACGGGAAAATTGACCGTCACCATTCGCAATCGCGAGTGCCTCGCGAGGCAGAAATTTCAACGCGGGACGCGTTTCCCCTGACGCCAGGAGAGAAGGAGGGGGAGCTGACAAAACGCTCCATTCTAATTTTCGTCGCGTTCGCGAGAAAGCTCGCGATCGACGGATCGATATGCATCGCGCCAAAGGGCGCGATATTTCGAGGGACGGCGTGCAATGCGATAAACCGAAGACTCGAGCCCGATGTTGTCCCGCACTAATTAATCCTGCTCAACGTCAAACAGCGCGACTGTAGAAGCAGAGGGAGAGAGCGAGAGCGAGAGAGAGAGAGAGAGGGGGAGAGAGAGAGAGAGAGAGAGAGAGAGAGAGAGAGAGAGAGAGAGAGAGAGAGAGAGAGAGAGAGTTTGCTTGATAAACTCTATAGAAACATTATGTAAAGATAAATTCGGTGGGTGCGCGACACACGCCCATCGGTCCGTTACGAATAAACAGGCTCCGATTAATGCGGTTGGGCGGGGAACGGGAAATGGGTAGTTAATACGTTCGCGACAAAGGGAGAATACATATTAGCGTATAGCCCATGATATCCATAATCGCGCTTGGCGGTACCGCGCGCCAAAGTAAATTGCGAAAAGCGATCGCTGCGCTATTCGAGTTTCGATGATCGACGAATTTTTTCTCCCCCTCCTCTTTTTTTCTGCTTTCATCGTTGCGTTATTTTCCCTCGGAATCGCGCCCAAAGGGATTACGTCGCAAATCTCACGCCGCAGTTGACTTGATTTTCACGCAAACGCGTGTTCCCGCGGAAAAATAAGCGATACACTTCACGTGCGCCGCTGCGTTCGTTCGCTCGTGTGCGTATGTTGCGTATGCGCGTGTGCGTGCGTGTACATGTCGAACACGAACCTCGTGGTTGTGCAGAGAGAGTCACAGCGATTAAACGTTAACGCAGCACGACGTAAGACCCCGCGCACATAGGTATGTCGCAGCAAATGAAATTAAACGGTCGTACAAAACCATCATCCCCTCTCCCCCTCCCAGCCCCCTACAAGCCAGCCCCCGTCACTCGATCACGTCCATTGTGACTGAATATTTTCCTCGGTTCGGTGAGAGACGGAGACGACGCGAGGTCGCTTTTCATCTCGCGTGCGTGGCGCGCGCGATCTCTTCACTTCTCTCGCTCCGACTAATCTCGCGAATACTTCGAATTCCGTCGCTTAATATCTCGAAAATTACGCCCGCGCGCGTTCGCGCACGCGTGGCCGTAGCATTGGGCAGTTTACTTACCTAGCACACGCACTTCGACCGTGCGATGCGACGTAAAGTTATGTTTGTTTCTGGCAGTGCATGTGTACGTGCCCTGGTCGGCGCTGCGCTGCACGGTATCGACGAACAGCGTGCCGTTGGCCACTCTTTGCCTCATGTCGGTTGGCAGTTTTACATCCCCTGATAACACAGGCGTAAACATCGTTACGGATAAACTGGGAGAGAGGGCCCCCTCCGTTCGCATGCGGCCGGGAATGCGCGAGGTATTCCGTAATAACAACAACATACGCGCCCGCCGGGCACACGCGCTTTTCCGAGGCGCGCGCAAAGCATCTCTCGTCGTCTCCGCGGTCCTTCTCCCCGGCCAATTAATCCCCCCCCCCTCGATCGGTCGCGAATTAATTCCCGAAATTAATTCCCGAACGCAAACAGATAAGACGAGTCCGCTTGCGCGCCGCATAATTTGCCCGATTATGAGTGCAAACATGGATTACCGATGAATGCGACGCGCGCGAGCGGGAGGGAAGGGGAGAGGAGAGGTAGATCTGTTTCTCTTTCTTTCTCGACGCGGAATTTTAATTGCACTTTCCTTTTTCCCGGCCGCAATGGAAACAACGCGCGCGCTCGCGCGCGCGTTATTCAGCCGGAGGATTAACCGAAATGACACACGATGCTTACCTTTCTCCCACACTATCGATTCAATGGGATAACCGGCTACAGGGCACTTGATATATAGTTGTTTCCCCGCGACCGCTGAAACGGCCGACATAGGTCTGACGTATGGCAGTCCTGAGATTAGAAAGCAGCAAAGGTCGTTACACACTGCAGCCGCGCCAAGTAGCGTGCGAGTTATAAATTTTCCGCGGGAAAATACAGCGTCACTCGACAGCGGCTTTGCGAGGCCATCGCGAATGGAAAACTGTCGTTTACGCAACCGAGATACGAGATATTTCCGCGAGCATTCCCGCGCGAGGGTCCCGCCACGTCGACGAGCGACGAGTTCTCGTCGTCCTCTCTCGCCCTTTCGTCCTTTCCTTAACGGCGATTGTTGGGACCACGGCCGTGGCGGCGCCCCCCGACGCCGACCCCGACATCGACCCCGTCGATAACGTCTCTTCGAGCCGGTCTTTCTAATTTCGGCGAACCTGTCCGTCGCCGCGCGACGACTTGACTCTCGCACGCTGACTCACCGTAAATATTGAGCCTCGCCGAGTGCCTGGTTTCGCCAGCGCGGCTGCTCGCGATGCACTCGTACTCGCCGCCGTCTTCGGGCTTCACCGTCGTGATATTAACGTGCGATATTACATCCCCGTACACGGTCACGTATTGGCCAATCAGGAGCCTGTCGTTTTGCGGGAGCGGAAATCCATCTAGCAGCCAGGAAATTTGCGGCGTGGGATTACCTGCGGCGCTGCATTTCAGAGAAACCGATGGACCGGGCTGCATTGTCTGTTCGATAAATCTGTAGACCAGCTGCGGCGCGATTTCTGTTAACAGACGTTACGCTGGAGATTACGCAGCACCCGAAGTTTCCAAATATCACCCCCCCCCCCCCTTTCATCCCCTTCACCGTTTGTATCGCCTCTGTGCGGCCCGCTCGACATATCTATTTCCGCGCTTCTTCCCCGCTCTCTTTCGTTAACGAAACGTACGAATCGATTGTCGGGCAATCATGCGAACCGCGCGAATTTAAGTTTGTCCGATGAGGAGCACGAGCCGTGCCGGCGGCTCGCGACGGAGAGAGAAAAGCTGAAAAATAATCCGAATGAAGAACTATGTCAAGCGTCCGGCGGTATCTCGTCAGCCTGTGAGATTGTTTGAGAGTGGTCTTGATGAAAAAGGTACAGAATAAAGTTAAATAAAATAAAAGTCACACTATAGACGCGCGCGCACACGTATACGCGCATGCGCGCGAGAGCGTGCCGGTCTCAATTGACAATTACTCGTTGAACCGCGAAGCGCTGTTTAAAAGTACCGTCGATGAAAAAGGACAATAGCGGCGAGCGATTAATTCGCGGGAGCGGGCGACGGCGCAACAATCATAGCGCGGTAAATTATAAAAATGATCGCGACGTTACTGAAATAAAAAGAAAGGAAAAAGGAAAGGAAGGGGAGAAAATACGTAAAATATTCGTCGGAAATGAAGCCGAGCGCTTCACGCTAACGAGCCCGCGCGATGATAAATTCATAAACTTCATAACGTGCACGAATATATTCGTTCATCTGAGGATAACGCCAACCTCACCGAAAGTTTTCGTATTCATCCACGGGAAGAATCCCTTTATCGCCGTCGGCGTTATTGACATCGATATTGATGAATATTTACGATAACGACAATATTTCATTGGGTTTCCTCGCGGCGACATCGATCGACGAGAAACGTATAACTCGCGGCACGCGGCGCTCCATTTCTTTCTCTTTCTTCCCTTTTCGTTTTCCCCCTCTCCTTCCCTCTCTCTCTCTCTCTCTCTCTCTCTCTCTCTCTCTCTCTCTCTCTATCTCTTCCTACTTATCCTAATTACAATTTTTATCGAGAAGCGCGGGTGCGGAGGCGGTAGCAAAAAGTGGCGCGATTTATTTAGCGCGAATTAACTCCATAGTTAAAAGTTGAAAACTCGCCGGCGTAAACATCGCGCTCGCGAGCGCGCCCGTGTATAATTAAAAGACTACGCGGAGTCCCATTAGTAAATTAACAATTAGGCCGACTAATTGTTCCATCTCCGCCGTTCCCTAGCGCGCCGCGAGCGCGAACGAGCGGGGAGAAATCTTACGTCGCGCGTCTCTTAACGTCGTAAATTAATATTTAAGATCGCGGCGCTTAAAGGCGACACGCGCGAGTGCCGTGATATATGTTATCGCAGCGAAAATCCCGTCGCGCAAAATAAGAACCGAGAGGAAACACCCAGCGGCGTGAAAAAAAAAAGAGACCGTGAGAGGGAGAGAGAGAGAGAGAGAGAGAGAGAGAGAGAGAGAGAGAGAGAGAGAGAAAGGGGGAAAGGATAAATTTATTTACCCGAATGTGCAGAGGTACAACAGTGCGGCGAAAAAAATATATAGATTGTACGCGCACCGTCTCGACGATCGATCGAATAATACGTCGAAATGCAATATCGACGATTCGCCAAATACCGTGGAAAATTTAACGATTGACGCGTATCTACGCTGGGCAGGAGCGTGAGGGCCCTTATAATGCAGCAACGCGTCCGAAAATAATTTGCAGCGGCGTGCAAAAAAAACACATTTCTACCGGAGTCGCACGCCGGTAAGTCGTATGGAGATTAATATTATTTGTGCGCCGCCGCTCTAACTAATATTAATTGGCTGCTGCTGCTACGCGCGGCGCTTGTTTCCTCAAATTCCAGGAAATAACTGCCGCGACCCACGGCGCCACGGAGCAATCACGGATTGCTTATTTATACGAGATTTTCGCCGAAGCACGACGAGAGAGAGAGAGGGGGAGAGAGGGAGAGAGAGAGAGAGAGAGAGAAAGAGAAATCACATTTCGGAGACCGTTAAAGCCCGTTAAATTGGACGCCAAAGAGCATTTCGGAGGAATGACATGATGAAACGTAATTTGCATGAATGCATACCGCTATTCTTTCGACGCTGCCGCACGCGACGCGAGTTTTCCCGTCTGCCGGGGCGCGGCGATCTCTCCCAACCCCCTCCGTCGCCGTCGCCGGCCACCACCCCCTTTACCCCCTTTACCGTCCGCGCGTCCCGAGCTATACAGGAATTACATTAAAATTGTAACGCAAGATATCGCGTTCGTAATTCCATCCGGAGGAGCCCGGCAAATTCGCAAATTCACCGAGATGCTCTCTCGACCAGCTTTCATCCCCCTGACGCGGACGTATCTATGACGCATAATAAATAGACGTAGCGTCGCGCAGCTCAACGCCGCGCTGCGCGCGTCGGTCGGAGCGAAATCGCGCGAGGCTAGCATGCAAAGCATCGGCAAAACCGCAGGAATCTCGTTAGCGTATGCAAATCCGGGGTAGTAGTGGTAGGTACTAACTATCCTATCGTGCTGCGGGCGATCCACCCCACCTAATGTACACTCTATGCCCTACAGCTTAGAAATCATGGAGACGGGAAGAATCCTAATGACAAGGTAATAGGTACCCGGCAACAAAGTTGGACGACGCGTAAATTACTAATTTTCTATCCACCCGCGTCGTAACCTGGGCGGCGGCGGCGGCGACGGTGGCGACGGCGATGGTGATGGTGGCGGCGGTGGCGGTGGCGGTGGTGGCGGCGGCGATGAGGCGGTGGCGCGGTCTCATTGCCCGGTATGAATAGCGATTATGCAACATTGTTGATGTAACGTAGACGTCAGTGTGTTCGCTTGGCAACGTTATTACGCGTCCATCAGATTTTTCTTCAGTGTTGAGGAACTCTCTCTCTCTCTCTCTCTCTCTCTCTCTTTCTCTCGCCGATTACATAACTCATGATAATGAATCGTAATACGCCGTCAGCTAATTGTTATTAAAAGTTTATAATACCTGGTCTGCATAAAGTGCTTTATACACTTAATTTACGGGTTCATTCGTTATATCGCGTTAACGTAACATCGGCGGCAATTTCATTTTGATCGAGTAAACCGCGCGTAATTGTTCGGCGTTTCCGTCTCATGGAGAGAAATTAGAACGTTGAATTGTTTTCGAATTTACGGGGGAAGCCGAAGCAAGGAAAAGAGGAAGCAAGGAAGGAAGGAAGCGAATTCGTTTGCTAAGCTCGCGATACTCGAACTCGCATCGCGGCTGAGAGAAAGAAACAAAGCATACACCGGATCGCCGCGGTCCGGATCGCTGCTACTGTTTCCGACACTCGACTGCAGCGACGGCCGAGTAGAGAGAGGAGGGGCTATAAGCGATTTCGAAAGAAAATTTAAAGTTTCAAAGGTCATAAAAGTTACCAAATGCCGGCCGTATAAAGGTTAATGGCCGCGAAAGCCCGCACCAACTTCTGGAAATGTACAAATCGCTCGTAAGAACGGCACCAACTCGGCACGCTCTCTCGGCCGCCATGCCGGCGGCAATATCCTCGAGGAGGTAGGAAGTGGTATAAAATAAAAACTCGCGAGTTATAAAGACTGGCGTACAAATTACACATCCGGAAGTTTAATTGAAAGTAACTCTCGTGTGTCGTCTCGCGGCACTAAGAGCGCGCGTATCGTTTTCGCGCACACGTGTGATTAATAACAACGGCCGACTCGCGGGGCTTATGAGCTGGACAACTCTAACGAACAATAACAACGATAACGAGGCATAAAAGAAAAAGTGTTGGACGATAATAATACAAATGACGGATGCATGTGTGCGCGCGCGCGCGCGTGTGTGTGTGTGTGTGTGCGAAGAGGTAATAACAATAACCGTAAGTGCACGCAGCGATGTCTCAATCATAAAAGACATCTTTTCTATTTTCCGCGAAAAAGCTCGCGCGCGCGCGCGCGCGAGAGAGAGAGAGAGAGACAAAGCTAATATTTTTTTAGATGAAACGGTCCTCTCTCTAAGTTACTCGAACGTGTTCCGCACGTCATACGTTACGTACAGCGCGGATCCGGTCCGCCCGGCCGCGACGTTATCGGTGAAACGTATCGTAAATCGGTTTTATTATATTCCGGGACAAATTCGCGAGTCGTGCGGTTGCCCATCGGACATTGATACGCGACGGTAGGTCTCATGCCGGTTTTCGAACGGGCGAGCAAACGAGGCCATTTTCCTACAAAAATGGCACGTATCCCACGGGCGAAATGACTGGCCGATGGAAAATACGTTAGGGGGGAATGCTGCGCAAACAGCGGACCCTTCGCCGCGCGTGTGCCGAGTTTCGCGGCGTTAACCAACATTTTCGAACCGCGAGCAAACCAAGTTTCTGATCAAGTTCGACAAACACTCGATCGCCCACCGCCCGACTCTTTATGCCGTAACAAACGCGTCCGGAGTCTGCGGGAATTGTTAAAACGCGCGTCTCGCGCTGGTCTCGGGCGAACCGAGCGCCGCGCCGCGCCGCGCCGCGACAGGCGAGAAACGACGACGTTCGTCCATCTTCGCCGCGAAAATTCTCTCGTCTCGAGCGCGCGCCAACATGGTTTTCCGCGCGACTCAGGCGCGACTTTCCGGGCGGACATATTAGCGAAAACATCGATCGAGCCGGAATTGCTTGGGGGCGATCGCCCGGCTAACGGCGGCAACGCGCGGCAGACACACAACCGTCGCGCGGTTAACGAAATTCCACGAGAATTAATCGAAATCGAGACTGCGATTATCGTCCCGCAAATGGCGCCACGCTCCGCAAAGCACAATCGGAAGAGCGATGAGGGCACTTTTCCGCAAAAATGGCACGTAGCCCGCAGAGAAGTCGTAGCCGCCTCGTGATGGAAAATGCGTTACGATGGAATGGCACGCGAGCTGGGAATGGATCGTTCCACTGCATTAACCAAGGCCGAGCGATCAGCGCGAAACCGTTCGCTCGACAAACAAGCGGTTCTCTTTTATTCGGAGCGATAGGTAATGTCGCAATGTACACGTGCGCTCGCGCGCGCGCGCGTCATTAACATAAATGCAATACGTCTTGTAATTGAACGATAACTACATGTGGAATCTATTATTTCGATAATAATTATAACAATAATAATGGCGATTCGCAGCGCGAGGATGACTGTCAAGTGATTAAAAGTTGTTTCAATCGTCCTGACGTGCTCGACGTGCCGTATAAATGTACGTTGTGTGTGTGTGTGTATTTATGATGCGCACAAACTCAAGTTACAATTTATAGTTTTATGGGAGGCACGAATGCTTTTATTAATTGCGTGTCTACGTCCACGTCGAAGTGGAAATTACTACTTCTCCGCGATAATTCTCAAGAGTACTCGGCTCTTCCCACTGACGTACGCGATGATAATACGGCTTACCTCCCGAAATGTTAAGGCGCGCATCACAATATGTATGTATACATATGTGTGTGTGTGTGTGTGTCGTGTCTTGAACATGAGGCAAAATACTCACCCCCCAAGCGCAATTCCGCAATCCCTTGAGCTATTTCGTACTCGTTCCGTACGAAGCACTGGTACATGCCGCGGTCCTCTCTCGCGACCGACGTCACGGAAATACGCTCGCTCGAAACCGTCCTTACGCGGGCGCCCGTTCTCAATGGCTGACCGTCCTTCAGCCAATAGAGCACCGCTTGCGGAAATCCACTTGCCGTGCACGTCTGCAAAGGAGTTTAGACGGAAGGAACTGATGAGAATGAAGAAAGGACGGGAAAGAGAGGGGGAGAGAGAGCAGAGAACGTCGCGCGAGCAAACGCGCACGGAAGCGCAGGAGAATATCCTCGGCGCTCGCGCGCGAGCACAGCGGGGCGTATTCTCCCCCGTAAGCGCGCAGGAGCTGCCGCTTCTTCGTCTTCAGACGAGGGAGAAGTCGCAGCAGAGATTTCTATACTCCCGCAAAATATATATATTCGCACGCCACACTCGCGAGCCGCGCGGCCGCCATTCATTTCCGGCACGTAGAAATTCATTTCCCGCGTCGTCGGCGGCGCTCTGCAATATTTACAGATAGGTGGAAACGTCGCGTTAAATATTCATAACGGTAATCGAGGCGTTGTAATATATATTATTACAAACGACCGTCGGCGATTCTTAAAGCCGCGACGCGCGAGTGCGACGTCCGCGGTGCTGTTTGCTCAGTCTCTCGCGCTATTGTTTGCCCCGATAACTGAGGCGGATTTCTCGGAATTACAATTCCTTCGGGTGCGATGTATACGAGCTCTCGTTATAAAGGAGAGAAAGTGAAAGAGATAGGGAGGGGGGGAGAGAGAGAGAGAGAGAGAGAGAGAGAGAGAGAGAGAGAGAGAGAGAGGAGAGACAAAGAGAGATCGCGAGATGTATAGCCCCGGGATGAATCAATCAGACGATCGATAACAGACTCGACTCTTGGAGCCAACGGCAACGACGATAACAATTAATTACCAAGTACGCGGATTTCCCCAGATCGACGGTCTGTATCGCCGGTTGCACGTGAACGCTTAGCGACGCAGACACCGTTAATCGAATCTCCAAAGTTTCGCTGCCTTCGGAATTGCTGGCGGTGCACATGTAGGAGCCGCCGTCGTTTTCTTCGACGTTCTGTATGATCAGGGAGCCGTCTCGCACCACGTAATGGCCCGATGACTCCTCGATCGGCTCCTCCCGTTGATTCCTGTTGTAGTACCACCTGCGGAACAGAAACGATCCGACGATGTGAATGAGTCGCCGCGATTCTCAACACGCCGCGCGCGCGCATTGTTCGCGTCTCGCGCGCGCGCGCGCGTCCAGACAACGCGCGTGCAAATTACCATTTCCCGCGCTCGTCAAAGAGCGACGATATTATCATTATAGTTGCCTAACCGGCGAGATCTGTCGGAAAGCGCGTAGTTAGGCGTAGGTAGATAGATAGATACGCACGTACCTACGTACGTACTTCTGGCCGAAAGCGTATCTCCCCATTGCACACGTTTACCGCAAAATAACTATTGTTTCATCGGGAGGGCCGGAATGTGTTTCCCGGCTATTGTACCGCTGCGCTACATACGCCTGTACCACCCTCATTTCTGATTGTTCGCCTATGTGTACACATGGCCGCGGCGAGATACGCTGGCACGTTTTCAAAATGTTCGCTTTTAAACGTCCCTACAGGGTTATCGCGTGAGCGCGCGCGCGATTGTCATTAAAAATACACGTGTTGACGAATCAGCGATCCAGACGCAACGCGATCGTCGTTCCTCCCGTCTCTCGTTGTTTTTGTCGTTCAATCAGATACGACGATCCGCATCGTCGCGCGGAACGAGCGCCGCCGCCGCCGCCGCGTGTCATCGTCTAACTAAGCCAGTTCGCGATTTCGCCGAATCCGTCTTTCGCGCGTGCGAATTGCACGCAAACGAGATCGCGCGCAGCCTCCGGTGAGCGCTTCCACCTTGTTTGCGTCCACCTTAATTGAAAATTCAAAACGTCCGGTTGTCTCGATTTAAACCAGCTCGCAGTCCGACAGGATAATCCAATCGATCTTCCGCGAGCACGCGCGACCTTTGACCTTATGCGGAGGTCGCAACGACGCGAAATGCGCGCCGACGTCGATGCAAGAACACACGCCAATCCCGATGCAAAATCATTTATTTCGCGTCGATCGGCGGCAGGGGATGTTTCAATTAATGTTTCACGCCGATGAGGCCGAGCGACGCGGATTTCGCGTCAACCTCGTTATTATCAACATATTATGCTTTACATTATTGATCTCGCGAAATATTAACTTTGACGTGGACGTCCCATATCATCTTATCAATCCCGTCGCTACGCTCATACATTGCAATGGCTCGATGAAAATTTCAAACTTCCACCGTTCCTGCGACGACGTGAGTCGCGCTGCTCTCGTATGTGTCGTTCGCAGCTCCGGCTTCGTATTTTAACGAACTCGCATATGTATACTTGTGCGGTACCGGATTAATATGAGTTTTTTAAATAACGCGAATATATGTATATATATTTCAAATAAAGCCTCGCGACGCGTTGGTCAAACAATATTAGTCGAGATAGACATGGCCCTCCTCTCCTTCTCTCTCGTTGCCGAAATAAAGCAAACTTATTTCTCAATAATTTCTGTAGACCACAACCACAACCGCACGCAATGTCGCTTCCGTTTCGCGTATTTTTTTAGGAATTCACGCAACCTCAGTTTGAAATAAGTTTCGTATCTATTTTCGATTCCTCGTGAATCGCGACAATCGCCATTAGACAATCAATTGTACTTGTGAGCGTTAATCGCTGATTTTATCCCGAGGATCATATTCTCGCTAATTACATCTCGCATTCTCAAGAATTATATATTAATCACCGCCGGAGAAAGATTCGCGCAGGAAGGAGTGGCAATATCGGAGTTAAGTCCTGCCGGCGTCTGAGTCGGTTTTAAGCTCCTTAATACTTTGCAACTGAGTATTTTAGTCAATAGATAAATAACTTGCACTCCGGTTGTATATAAACAACGGTTGAAAACAGAATCGATCAAAATTACCGAGTTAAAATTATGGCTGCAATTAACAGGCAACGTTTCGAACAATTTTATTCTTAGCCGCGGTCATATGACGCTAACTAATTGCTATTCGAGATCTCGGCGTTGAATGAGCCGCTCGCACAAATTAGCTGCACAATCATTCGACAAAATCAAGTGAGATGTATAAAACCTAACGAGCGGCGGCGCTTCGGTATAGCGCAGGATGAACTTACTTTTCAGTCCCTCCTCGATATCCAAGTCGATACGAATCTCTGAAATCCCTTATCGCCCTACGGGAAGTTTATCGAGGCCGAATAGAGCTAGTTCATCTTTCCGCGATTGCTCGTAACGCACCATTAGCCCCGGCATCGTCCCTTGCCTCCCCCGCGCGCATGGGGAGTAACCCCTGCCCTCATCTCGTCGGGTTCTCTCTTACGCGTGGCAATCGGCCCCACGTGGTTTAGAGATCCGCTAAAGCACGGTCCGGGGTCTTGCTTACTCCGCTCCGGGGGAGTCGCGAAAGGACGACAACGATGAGGAGGCCGGAGAAAGCCGGGAGCGGAGATGGCGGCGGCGGCGGCGGCGGCGGCGACGGCGACGGCGGCGACGGCGACGGCGGCGGCAGAAGTGGAGCCACGGGGATGAGGAGTATACCTATAGATAATCGAATTTACGGAGGGAAATTGGCGAGGGAAGGAGATGGGATAGGGGATGCTCGAGTGCGAGGGAACCTGGAGGAGATGGAAGCCTCTGCCGTGGCGGCGAACCCTCAAACTCTCTCCCCGCTACGCGTCTTCTCTATCTTCGTCCTCTTCTCCTCTTCGTTCATCTGTTCAGCTCACTCACTCTTTCCCTCTCTCTCTCTCTCTCTCCCCCCTTCAGTTCCCTTATCCCTATCTCCACCTTCTCTAGCCTCCCCCGTGCTCTCTTCCGTCAGCTAAATCAACCCGCGCAAGAGACGGCTCGGTGAGGAGGAGGAAGAGGAGGAAGTGGTGGAGGAGGAGGCAGGAGGCGGTGCGGAAGAAGAGGGCCGGAGGAAGGGAGGAAGAGGGAACGAGCGGTTGATGAACACAAGCATGGAATACTCAGTGACGTCGACGTATACGTAAATGCGGAATATTTGATGGGCTGTCAGAAGCAGTCTCTGTAATCAGCGGTCGGTTTGTTTGCGCTACCCATACAGCTCTCCCGACGTCTATATATCTTCCGACTATCTTCGTTCATCCCCCGCGACTGCGGCGTCGCACGGTGCGCGCATAGAGCCGCCAATCTACGCGCGCGCATGTACGCGCGGAATCGAACCGCGCTCTATCCGCATCGATTCTACAATTTTACGTGTGTGCGATCGAAGTTCGACCGCTGTGTGTATGTAGGTAGGTGCACGTATATATGTGTACCCCCTGTGCGTATGCGTGTGTGTTTGTGTACACGTCCTGCCGGTGACGTTGAAATTTTCATTTTGCATTATGGCGCGAGATAGGAAAAGATCTCAATATCAAACGGACGACGAGAGCAGACGACGAAAAGTAGGAAAACATCGCGGCGATTCCCGATCGCTCGATATCGCCCGTTCGTCTGTTCAACCGTGACGTCGTTGGTGCATCCGACGTGCAACGGTATACCGTGTGTTTCCATTCGACGCAAGTTTGATTATCCCCACGATCCTCTGTACGCCGCTCGCGGCATCAGTGATGGAACCAAACTAGTTGCTAATCGCGTAATCCACTGTAATAACACGGTCTCTCTCCTACGCAACAAGTTTCGTAGAGCTACTCGTTCGCCTTCCCCCCTTTTCCCTCCCCCTCCCTCTCTCTCTCTCTCTCTCTCTCTCTCTCTCTCTCTCTCTCTCCTCTCTTTGTCTGTCTCTCATTTCCTCTCTGTTACTCATTGCAACAAAAGTCGCTATCTCGACGACGCTGCCGCCGTCGTCGTCGTCGTCGTCGTCGTCGTCGTCGTCGCCGTCTTTATCCTCTCTCATCTGTTTCTCCTTTTTTTCTCGTACACTCCTCGTGGATAAATAGATCGTGACCGGGGAAAGGATAATACTTGAAGAGTCGGTCTCACGTTAACGCAATATTTAATACTTGAAGCGAAGGAAGAAGCTTCTGGCGTTATATCCCGCAGCACTGTTTTCTCGTTCGGTTTACCTTCCCTCTCGTCATCTAACATAAGTCCGCGTGTCGATGAACCCTGAACGCTCTCGCGTTTCTGCGCGAGAAACTCACATCGCGCGAAATATTCCGGCCGTATCTATGTTTAAAATTAGCATTAATATAAGGAAAACAGAGACAGCGGTACCCGTCTAGTGGCGAATGAGTATCGTCCACGTGTTCGTCGACTGTTTGCACAAAGATTCCAATTTCCTCGTCACACAGCTGTCGGTCGCAGTTTCGTTCAACGCCGACGCGTTTCCAAGGCAAAACACCGTTAAATTGTACGCGTTTGATTCAACAACATAAACGTGTGCGTATATGGCGAGCATTCGACGAGGGAAAAAGAGAGAGAGAGAGAGAGAGAGAGAGAGAGAGAGAGAGAGAGAGAGAGGGGGGGAAGGAAAGGGAGAAAGAGAGAGGATTAAAAGACAGCATTCATTATATGAACTGCTATTGTGCGTGTGTATGTGTGTGTGTGTGTGTGTGTGTATGCGCGCGGTTAATCGCGTTATTTTTTCATGTTTGAGCGTTGGCAAAAATTACGTCATGGACGTACATGTAAATTGTAGGGACATAAATTAGGAATACAAAGCAAAACTCCGTGCGATCAAAGAGAGTACACAATGATGAGAGACCATGCAGATGCTTTTAAATCGTACACACATATATTTCACATCCGTCGCTCTCCTGTACTTTATATCCCCGGCTAGAAAATCGGGCATGGAATTGGAATCCGATCGGTTTGTTTCGCCGGCTTCAACCTAATATTGGATCGTCAATATTTATCGTGAGCATCGCGGTCGCTCTTCATTATCAACTGCCATTCACACTGTGCCGCGTCGCGTATGCGAAATTCGGCTGTTATTTCGTATTCATCAGGGTGCGTGTTGCGTCCGCGAAATGTCTTGTTGATCTTCCGCATCACCTTTAATTCACGTTCACCGTCCCATACATACGTATATACAAATACATACACACATACCACACACCTTGCATGAAGATTATACTCAACATCATGCGCGGGCGCAGTAGAAAGTAAATGCCTGCTTACTGCTTAATTGCGTAGCCCGAGGTCGCGCACAAGACCCGAGGACGGTGCAAGAAAACTAGAAATTAAGGGGTCGACGGGAAAAATGTATTTAAATCGTAATTATGAATGTTTCGCGGAGTTATAACATTGGAAACATTATACCGCAATAACTCGAATGGAGCTTCAGTACGGACCGGCAAAACAGAAATACAACGAGCTCGCTCGTTCGAATCGTACGAATATATGCGCTTCGTTTTGTGTGATGAGATGAATTTAATTTGATTAATTTGACAATCGAATTTAATTAATTGATCCCCGCGACTTCTGACGAGCGGCTGATTGATTGCTGCAAAAAACTCACCTATTCGACGGCGTAGGGTTGGCGTAAGCAACGCAGGGGATCACGACGGTGTCCTTCAGGCGTGCCGACATGTAGACCAATTTCTCGTTTATTATAGGCGGCATCGAGCCCCGGATTTCTGAAAAACGAGTGGAACGCGCGTGGTGAAACCTGCCCTAAGATCAAAGTTTCAAATCCACAGCGGATTCTGCTTCACGTCTCGAGATCGATTCCCTGTAAGTTTGTTGCGTGATATGTGGAAAATATGTTCATAAATCATTGAGGTCTGCGAGGAAGGGGAGAGGCAGAGAGGAAGAGAGAAAGGGAGAGAGCGGGAGAGCGAGAGAGAGAAAGAGAGAGAGAGAGAGAGAGAGAGAGAAAATAAAGAGAAGAGCGGCGGGACTTTGTGCGGCAGGAGAGCCGAGAACAGGGAGAAGAAGAGAGAAGGAAAAAACAGAACTCTGCGCACGCATCCAGCGCGACGTTTAATGGGGAGTTATGGTCGCAGATAACGCCACGTCTTACGACACGGCGCACTATGAAGCGGAACCATGTTAGATAACGACGATATATCTCCGCGCTTTGGCGAGAATTTGAAATTATGTCACGCGCTATCAAAGCCATGAGAAAAATTATATTCCGCACGAATGGCAACGTCCAGCGACTTCCCACCCGCCGACTCGTACGCGTTCCGCATTTTGTAACATTTCGCGGTACTTTTGGAAAAGGAAAACGGAAAAGAGAAAGAGAGAGAGAGAGAGAGAGAGAGAGAAAGAGACGAGAGAGAGAGAGAGAGAGACGAGAAAGAATTGATCAATGCGTGCATGTATTCTCTGTATAAAATACTAAAAAGATATATACATATATACGTATATTTTTTCAAAAGAAATTTACGACATGCCCCGTGTGTACACCTCCGTCGTCGTGCGAAATCGCATTACGCAAAGAACAAAGACTAAACTGTTTTCGCTAATTAGTTTTCACAGTACGTTCTTTATTAACACGCTGCCAAGTGCATTATTAAAAAAATCGTTTGCGTTGCTAATTTGCGACTTCAGCGTATTTTCGCGCGGTAATCTTCTCCTTCGCGCGGAAAATTCGGAAAGTTCTCATGTAGAATAATTTTATGATTAGCCTTTTCAGAAAGACCGACACGTATGCGCATATTCATCCAGTTTTACATCCAAACATTGATATAACCAAGATGTAAAATCAGTATTATTACGAATAAATATTCACCGCGAAATTAGCCGACGAGAGAAAAAATCTCGTCGTATGACTGGCGCCGTGCACATTTATGTCACTTCGAAATTAAATAATCCGCGCGACTTTAATCGAATCATTCTTAAAGAGGTTAAGCGAATCGAAATTACGCTTCGCGATCGCAGCTGAATTAAGGACACGTTTGTTATTAATGCTGAAACGACGCGTCAGCCGTTCTCACTCGCGCCAGCGCGATCCCGTTTGTCCAATTGCAAATGCAGATATTTTTATTTCGCATTCCGCAGTTAAAATCCAGCCACTCAATCTACCGGCGCATATCTGCGGTAGAAATGCAGCGTGGTTTATTGATTCGTTCGTAGATACTCAAGTGCCCTCTTCGGCACGCGTGTTATTTCGCGATCAAATGATGTGTGGACAGCGACGCATACGTGCTGTTACATTTAACGGGGAATTAATGCGCTGGATTACGGCGGCGAATACTCGGCGCGTTCATACATCCCCCCCCCCCTCCTCGCGTACGTACGTCGCGACGAAAATATTTATCGTTTACGTGAGATACGTTTATACGGTGACCGTGTGTGGTGTATCGTTTGATTTAACGTTATGATTCCAATTAATAACAGAACGTCGACACCATCGTTATTCGTTAATTACGCATCGCGCGCGAGTGCCGCATTAGTTATAGTTCATTAGTATTGTATATTTGTGACGTCGCATAAATATATCTTTTATACAGGCAGCACAGTCTTGATGTACGTGTGTGAAGTGATTCGCCGAGGAAAAATTGTGCCATAAGTTTATAAATTTGCAAGTTCATCATGAGCGTGAAATTTACTTGAAATACATTCAATATTCTAGTAAATTTGATACCTCAATCAACGATATTACATTGAGAAGGGAGCATTCAATTAAAACAAAAATTCGCTTTATTTTCTCCTATATAATATTCTCGAAAAGAGAATCAATTTCCCCGAATACATGAAATTCTTTCCCCGAATACATGAGCTTTTCTCAAATTCGTCGCGAGTATACTCCAAGATTAGATTACTTTTGTGTTCTTGTGAGAACACAAAAACGCCAAATAGAAACACAAGGCACTCTCGAGACTGCCAACCATTGACAAAGACGTATCTCGCAGGCGGAGGTCACCGCGGCGTCTCTCAAGATTTCCAGATTTCAAGCCGACGCGACGTCTTTTTATACGAAGGCGCGCACGCGCGCGCGCGCGCGCGCCTATAAAATTCAAGTGCGGTAGTCCACGATAAATCAAACGGGTGTAACGTAACGCGTCCGCATGCTATAGCGCGCTTATAGCAGCGTCGGGTCCACGGGTGCGCCGCGGCAGAATTATTTTACAGTCATTCGTGATACGCGCGCGCGCGTTGTTATACCTCTTCGCCGCGCGCGAGAAACGTTAAACGTTTCTCGCGCCAGTTCCAAGTTCGAGAGGCCGAGCCTCTCTCCTACGGGGGATTCATACCGGCCGGGTCGGATAATGCCGAAAAGTTTCCTCGTTACTCTGGAAAACTACTGTACATCGAGATTTTGGTTAATTTAGTATACGCCGGTCGCCCGGGTGGGCGCGTGCGTTAGCCCGGCGAGCAAGCCGAAATATGCAAACGATCAAATTTCTCCCGAACTTCATTATTAAGTTATTAACTACGTAAGTGCTCTTAGCATAAATTTCTATCTTACAGCGGAAACATCCAGCGCGAGTACAGCTCGGCCGCCGGGTCTCGCATACCAGCTTTATTACGAGTGCGCGCGCGGAAGGGCGGCCGGAAGGGCGGGCGAGCGAGCAAACGCGTACGCTTCTGGAAAATTGAAAACGGTGAATTTTTTAACGCCCGCCGAGATATTCTTGCCCGGGCACGTCGGATCGGTTTCTCTTGCCTGATTATGCGGTAGCACACACAAACGACAATTCCCCTCGCCGACGGCCGACGCCTTGGGAGTGACACCGCGAACACTCGCGCGTATTATTGAACCACCGCGGTCAATTCCTTTCCGTCATCTGCGGCGCTTTTATGCGCGGCCGGCCATGTGCGTTATTAGCGGCCGGTTCTCGTCGGATCATCATCATGTCGGATTGTTTGTTTCCGTTAATGACGCCACGGTGTGCTTGAGTGATTCTATTTATCCCGAAGTCCCCCCCCCCCTCTCCCCCCCGGCAAGCTCCGCGTACGTAGCGAAATAGCGCGGCTGACGCGACACTTTTCCGATCTATCATTCTCGGGCTCTCTCGCTGCGGCGTGAACGCGCCGGTGAATGTACGCGCGCGTTGTTCGCGACTAACGCTTTAAACAAATATTTATCCCGACCTCCTTAATTAGTTGCATAGAAGCAACAAACCAGCCGCCGCCGCCGCCGCCGTTTGTGTACCACGACTAGCGGGCTTTCAGCGAATATATCGTTTATTCGGCAGCCCGTCAAATGATACACGGTGGTAATTAACCCACGAGCGAATAGCGGCGATAATTAATTGATGTTCGTCGGAAATATTTGCGTGATTAGAAATACACTGAAGCGGCAGCGGGCCGGTTATGGATTTCAAACATCGTCGTGCCCGCTCGAATCACAGCCGCGTTGCCGGGCTAATTTTGAACCGGCGTGTACCCTTTCAATTACGCGGCCATGTTTAACATCGATATAGTCACAATGGCTCAGTCAGTATTTAACAAAATAATGATATCCAATAATTAGTATTGTTTCGCGCGCATCCGGCGAGATGGAGCCTGAATACGAGGAAACTTTGCCCGCGAGCGAAGAATATAGAAATATAGAAAGAATGTAGAAGATGTGTGGAAAGTGAGCGACACACGCGAAATCACAAGTCTCTTTTCCTCTCCTCCCTCCTCTCTCTCTCTCTCTCTCTCTCTCTCGCTGTATGCTTGCACGAACCTACGAGAAACTTTAAACAAGTCGCGCGTCTCCCCGAAATTTGTGATATCGCGAGAGATTCTCCTAGTTTTAAAAAGTTTCCGCACTCTCTCGGACTTTCGAAATCTGGCGTAACCTCTGGATGGAAAGGTCTATCCATTATCCACGGACAGCGTCCTGGAAGGACACGATCGCCATTCCTACATTCACACTTCGCCAACGTCTCTTCCGTATTCACGCTTCGCGTTCTACAGCAGAAAGCAATTTGAAGCGCGCTCACGCTTGTTGCTGTTGTTAAACAACAATAGATGCTGCGTGTCTAGCGATTCCTAAGGACCGGGTGTTGTTAGGTCGATCTCTATCTTGCTGTGAGGTGAGGAAACACGAGGATTTGGTTTTCCGTTCACGTTCGTACGGATGTGATTAAAGCGTCGCACGTTGCGCGCACGATATGACATCTTAGGGAACAGATACGTCTCCAGTCAGACCGCAGCGCCTGCAAGACGTAACTGTTTACATCCTTACCTTGCTCTCTTCGCGCGCTTTGCTCCTCTAATAATTTACATATAACTCTCTCTTTTCCTCTCTCTTCCATATATATCTTTTCTCTCATAGGATATTATACACACACATATATATATATATATGTTTGCTGTGTCATATTCTCCCAGTCATTACATGATTAAGTATCGATTACCGTTGAAGAAGTTGCTACAACTATTTCGCATCGACAATCAAAAGAAGCCGCTTTCATCTCTCCTTCATCTTCACAACTTTCGCTATCGCGAGAAGAGATCCAAATTAATGTTACACGACGCGATAAGAGAATTGTATTAAGAGAACAAATTGTGTTAAACCGAGAGTGATGTGTCTCCTAAAGTATTCCGTCCGTCTCTCTCGGACGCTTTGACTTTCAGCGATTTTCCTCTTCCTAGGACGTTAATTATACCGTGCAAAGGCACGGTAGTGCTTGATTTTTCTGTTATTTGTCGAATATTTGTATCACGATACGTACTAAAATAAATATTGCGTGATGTATTAAGCGAACGCGGCATATAATACACGTGCGCGTGCATTAAAAATTTCGACGAATTTTCCTTTCTCATCGTTCTTCTTTGGCCACTTCTACTCTGAATAGAAAAAAAAAGAAAAAAATAGAAAGTATAATTGCCGCGGTATCGATCGAATCGAGTGCGGGTAAAGTAAACATTTAATTAAACTCCGCCATACGTCCGATATACGTTCAGCTCGAGGCGGAACCGGAATTTACCGTTCAACAAGCACAACGGATATCCTGTGTCCGAGCTCTCTTCTATTTACGTTTTGAAAAATTTAATAATTGTTGGAACAAGCCTGTCTTTGTTCAAAACGCGATGAAAACGGCGATAGAATCGAATCCATTTCCGCGCGTCAGACCATTCTAAAACCAAGATGACTATTAATGACGGCACTGACGACACGTCGCGGTCAGGTAAAAATGTCAAGGACGCTGAAATTAAAGTGTGCGCTGTTTTCTCACAAAAGTAATCACCCATTTCGCAACGCAGAATCGAATTTTCTCTCTAATGTAAACATCGAGGTCCCGGCTATTTTCGAGTAATTAACGATTAAAAATGTAAAACCCGCGAAAAGCGTGACGCATCGATAGAGATCTTTCAAAGTGGGAAATTATTAAAAGATCGTATTTTGCAGTTAATTGCAAACGAATCTCGCTTCATACGGTATGTTAATTCTTAATTCGTTACCTCGTTCATATGGATGTATCATGTTAAACGTTTGCGAAGTATTTGTGTGCGCGCATATGTGTGCGTGTATGCGTGTGTGTGTGTGTGTGTGTGTGTATGTGTGTGGCAATGAATGATTTTCTCTGCCTCGATATTTCGAGCGCGGAGCGAAAGATTGACCGCGATTCGGTCGAAGAGAACCACCCTTGAAAAAAAAACACGCCGGGGGGAATGGGGTGGTAACGGGACATCCTGTATACGAGGAGGAGAAAAATCTATGGCACACTCACCGGTCAGTTGCAGGCGTCCCACATTGCTGCTGACGACGGTTTCCTGAGTTAGCCGATGATGCGTCCTGCACCGATAAGTCATCTGTGCATCGCTTCGCGTAATATTGATTATCATCAATTCGCCGGTCGGCAGCATATGATATTTGCCGTCTACAACAACAAACACACACCGGGCTCGAATTACGTGGCCATCACATCGTAGTATTCTAAATCGATCGGAAGGAAATTACATGTTTATATGTGTGCGCGCGGGCGCAAATGACGCGAGGTAACATAACTCCCGTTTTCCAACAGCGTAATAACACAATTAATTATTACGTTGCAATGCCTGCGATATAACCGCGAGTACAAAAGGTTTTGTAGTTTCAAAACGGTACGATGCGTTGTTGTTCTATTGTCGGAGGAAGCTCCCCGACCCACTCCGCCTCACTCCGCGCGCAACATACGCACGCACGCACGCACGCACACATACACATACGCATACACATGCACGAGCGTAATACATACTCGTTCGTATTTTACTTCGAAATCTGGCTCTGCCGTTCTTGTAACGCAACGCCACCGCCCATAACACTTACCGCCCATCGTGGAGGGATAGATATTGAAAGCCGGTTCTTGAAGCCACGATGTGACCGTGACGTGATCGCGAACAAAACTGGGCACGTTGCAGCGCACAAGTACGTTGTTGCCGAGGAAGCCGCTGGGACTTTGTACTTCCGGGTCGTAACGCTGGTTCACCACTGTAACACGTAACGACAGGCTTCACCTCCTCTGTGTGTGCCCGCGGCACAAAGCGCGCTTTCGTAGGAACCGTAAGAACGTTAACGACGTCGTGCAGACCGCGTTCATGGCCGTCGCCGGGCGCGTCGTTACGATTCGCTCTAATAAACGTCCAGACCGATAAGAAGGCTTACACCGCCGGGAACCCGCGTCCTGTCGCGGCGTTCGCGCGGCGAAGGTCAGTCGGCGACGAGACTGCCGCGGAACGAAACGAAACGAACGAAAGCACAATGTTACGCGCGGTGACACGTGTGTAATTTTATACCTCTGACTCTATATACTCGATGATGTGTTCAATGCATATTTGCGGGTAAACACGCGCGTTACATTCGCTGCGCACATTCGATATGTCGAATTTATACGACCAGTTAATAAAATGAATTACAAATAACCGTCATTAATTTAGTGCGAATTTAATGATGATCGCAAAGCGGAATACAAGGAGCGCACAATGGCGGTGCATTTAACGCTGCACGGAAGTGTGGAAAGACCGCACACCACGTGCGCGCGCGTTAATTAACGCGACTACGGCGCGGCGCGGCGCGGCGCGGCGCGGTGCGGCGCGGCGGCAGCCATCGCGCGCCGTTCAGCGCCGTCTTTCCTCGCAAGTAAATAATGGAAATCGCGCGCGATCTGCGCTCGTTACACAAGAATGTTCCGACGAGTGAATTTCTCATGTTACACAAATGCACCCCGCCCCGGCGTCTTTTCGACGAGACGAGACGAGACGAGACGAGAGGAGAGGAGAGGAGAGGAGAGACTTCCTGGAGGAATTATTCGCATCAACGATGTGGCAGAGCGAGTCTCCGTCGAAATGATTTATAAGAAGCAGCAGCTTCAATTCGCGGAAAATCTGGCGCAGCGCGAGTCTCTCCCTTTTTTCTGCCTCTCGTGGAAAATCGCATCATCCCCCCGCCGTGCCGTCATCCAACCGCCGTCATTTCTACGTGGCTAACGATACGCGCTAATGAAAAGGCGCACGAGAGCCTGATATAAGCATAGAAACACAACACGGTCAGAGCAGAAAATCCCAAAAGGCGTCGTCTTATCTGAAATCTCATGTCGCTATCCGCCCCTGACCCGGCAGCCCACGTAAGTTGATGGGCTCGGCTGAAAGGTTGGTAAGGGCATGTCTAAGAGGGGGATGGAATAAGGTTGTAAAGAACGTGGAAGGCAAGGCTGGCAGTCAGGCAGGAGTTTGAGAGAGAGAGAGAGAGAGAGAGAGAGAGAGAGAGAGAGAGAGAGAGAGAGAGAGAGAGAGAGTGAGAGAGAGAGAGGGAGGGAGAGAGAGAGAGAGGAGGGGGGAGGAGGAGAGAGCGCGAGACCGAGAGAAGAAGAAAGAGGATAGGGAACCGGGCGGTGGTAGCAGCCAGGGAATCGCTGTGGTGTGGTGGTGCGTGGGGCTCTGCCTCCGCAACCCGTTTCGAGAGTCAGCGGAGCGAGGCACTCAGACTCCAGAATGGGGTAAAAACTCAGTGAGTTTGCCCGTACTCCATCCAAGCCCCTCACGCCCGCCCGTCCACTCGCCCGCTCCCATTCTCTCTCCCTTTCTCGTTGCGTTTCCCTCGTCCGCCCTTCTATGACTCCATGCCTCTCTTTCTCTCTTTCTCTCTTCGTATCGCCCGGCTCTCGGTTACGCGGCAACCAAGCCGAACATAAACTCGGCAGACGTCTCGTGGCAGGTAATATTTACAAACCATGAAACGAGCAGAAAGGAGAGAGTGAAGAAGAGGGCAGAAGAAGAGAATGAGAGACACCGACAGAAAGAGAGAGAGAGAGAGAGAGAGAGAGAGAGAGAGAGGAGGGGAAAGAGAGGAGAGAATCAAAGAGCGAAAGACAGAGAGGAAGACGTCGAGCAAAAGCGGCGCCGACCGACTCTCCATCAGAGCACATCCATCCTCTCTGAGAGTCATCCGCTAGAAACGAGTAGCTCGTCCCGAAAACCGCGACTTTTTCGACAAGTCGGATTTTATGTGAAAGTCTCGAAGAGCCTCTCATGGCGATGTGATTACGCGACGACGAATCCACGACTGACATGGCGGCCGACGTTTTAAGGTCTCGAGTGCGCGGACAATATTATTAGATACGTTTCCGTGTTACACTCAGAAATTGGAGAGCGTAATGGACTCGGGTAGGACAACGAAAATTGCATATTCCGTGCAAACCAAGGGAACCGCCCTTGTCAGAGAAGAAGGAGAGAAGATAGGAAGGAAAGGGAGGAAAGGGAGTATCTAACCTTAACCGGGCGAATGAAATTTGTACGAATAAATATCAAGTGCGTCTCAACTGGGGGGCAAATTATTATATATTTATATTATTATATATTTATATTGTTATATATTATATACGTGTATTTATTATCCGCGATAAATTATCGTTGAAATAAATTATGGTTGCCACGAGCCGAGCAATCGCGTTGAGATAGTTTACTAACGCGTCAACGTGTTAATTCGCTTAATGCATGAGATTTGTTTGAACGCCGAACGCCGGCGTTTCTGTGTGCCGGCTTTTTCTCAACACAGCAATGATCCTGCGATCGCGTATAATTACCGCGTTATTCGATCGGACGCGACGCGCAGCGAAAACATCACACAGTCGGCAGTTACAATATATAATGTGTATTTCGCGGAGCAGCAATTTTATTATTAGAACCCCACACGCGTAATCGCCCTCGCGTGTAAAATTCGCGCGCGGAATTTGCAAAAGAGAGTCATAACGCGGACGCGCATTCTAGTTATCTTCAAACGATGAGCTGCTAAGTCGCACGAGTCACGAGAGCTGGGAACGTGACTGTCTTGGTACCATAAAGGCAAGCGACGCACGGTTCCTGTAGTTTTTATAAAAGAGCCCCGTGTGGTCGTTAAACTTCCTCATTTTCTCGGTATAAGGTGGCGGCCTGTATATACGCGGGGTAATGTCGTCGCAACGTTTGCTTTTCGAGGTCGCTTCGTACGGTGCGCAGCAAACAAAGAACAGCGACTGCAAAGCTACGGATCGTCGTGTTCGCGTTACGTCCGACTCGCACGCGTATTGTTCGCTCGTTTCGTCGAAATAAATAACGAGCGAGGACCAGTGGACCGAGCACAAAAATGTTCGCCGCCGAGGTAACGTGAGCCAATGTCGAGCGAGCGAACGCGAACTTCCCGGGCAAATTGCTCGCCCCTTGCTGTTCGTCCAATCCGTTCGCAGTACCAGTTCTCGTATCTCTCGCGTATGTCGCGGACATATTATAAGACGACGTGTCGGGTATCGAATACGACGAGAGATACAGCCGGGACATTTTTGCAAATGATGGCTACTTTTACGCTCGTGTCCGCTCGTGTTATTTGTGCCTTGTCTGGAGCGACCGACGATGCGACATGCTAAGGAATGACGAAAATAATAGCTTACTCCTCTCATAATTCTGCGGAGATACAGCGGAAGGTTATTCCCGCGTGGCATGTATTTCGATCGAATCGAACATGTACCACTAACAAGCGAAACGTACCGTCTCTCGTCGGAATCAAGCTCAATATCCGCAAAATAATTAATAGACTGCCGGTTTCGACTGGAAATCGTAAACGAAGTTTACGAGACCTGCTCCCTTGGACATGAAGTGCTAAAAGCTTTCTTCACCGCGATGCGGAGCCGAGGCAACAAAGGCAACAAAACTCTCGCATGATGTTTCTCTTTCCCTCTCTCTCTCTCTCTCTCTCTCTCTCTCTCTCTCTCTCTCTCTCTCTCTCTCTCTCTCTCTCTCTCTCTCTCTCTCTCTCTCTCTCTCTCTCTCTCTATCTATCTATCTATCTATCTTCCACGACAACACATCGCGATTACGTACGGGGTTCGAGAGAGCAAGAAAACGAGAAAACGAGACGTTTCCGGTACTCGAGCAATCGCACACGCAATCATATCAGTTTTGTTTCCAAGACACGGCAGGCGTACGCGCGATCGGGAGAGATTTTTCTCAAAGAAGACGAAGTGCGGCAAAGTCGTGCGGGTAGCATAGCGAGGAGACGACTCGAAGGCCGTGGAGGGATGAAACCGTGGAAGATGAGCAAAAAGAAAATGGCTGAGGCGGAGACTAGGAGCTGACGCGGCAGAGGTACCAGGCATGAATCTGAAAAGGTATGGGCTGCGTTCACGCGACGATGATTTACGGGCGTATTAGGTCGATAAGATATCTTCCGGTTCGTTGACCCGGCGGAAGCTCTATTTTTGAAGGCGCCTCGCGGTCTCCTTTTACTCCATTTATCCGTCCCTGCCGCTTTCTCTCTCGTCGTCTTCTACTTCGATACTCTCGTAGACGCGAGTTTTGGAAGCTATCGCGCTGATCGAGCAAAAAGAATCCCTACCGTAGACGGATCACGGCTGCCGTTAACATGATTCCAGTGACGAAACGCCGTGTGAGCGCCGGAGATGCAATTCCAACAATTGCGCTCCCCCCAGAATCACATGCCTGCGAGAGAGAGAGAGAGAGAGAGAGAGAGAGAGAGAGAGAGGGAGAGAGAGAGAGAGAGGGAGACCGCGTTTTTCTCTCGTGTGAAGTGAAGAAACATTGAAAATTCTCATGCGGGAAGTCTGTTACGTTCAATAGAGCGCGTCGAAAATTAATAGGATGTTGGAGATTCAGGTCTGACAACGTACAGATCTTATCTGCTGAAATTGGGACTCCGGATCTGACCGCGAACAGAAAGTCTCATTATTTAAATCGTCGACGACTATCTCGGGCGCTACGTGATTTATTTAACCGTCTAGCACGCGCGGTATATGCAAGCCAGAATCATAGTTGCCAGAAGCCACGGTTCCCTCAAATGAGACAAAAAATGACGATTTTGGCTCTTCGCCACTCAATTATTACTCCGAATCTCGCCACAGAGAAAGAGAGAAAGAGAGGGAGGAAGGGAGAGAAGCTCGTTATTTAAATTCGTCGACCACGCTCTAATAATTGATGTAGCCTTCAACCCGCGACATCTAACATTGAAGCGGTCCGTTGTTTATGCTCGCCAAAGCCAAACGGTTTTTCCACCCAAAATAAAACACGGAGAGTCTCCCCCGCTGAACAGGCGTTTAGCCATTCGATCGCGCCTCGATTACTCCAGATGCCGGCGGCGGCGCGACGATGGCGGGAAAGAGAACGCCTCGTTACTTAATGTCGTCAGCCGCACGGTGTGACACGAGATACGTAAACGTGAGAAGGAAATTTCATCTCATCTGTCGCTAGACCAACAGCAGCGATCGAATCCGCGAACGTGAATACGCGAATAGACGCGCGCGCACGCGCTCATCTACGACACGCTGCGGTCCTGACTGGCGGTGTTCGACCTACGTGCGGAGGATACGACTATGACGACCACGACTACCGACCGCTGACGACGACGACGACGACGACGACGACGACGACGACGGCGGCGGCGGCGACGACGACGATGATGGCGAGACCGACAGCAAGCGACGACGAAAAGGACAGAGGACGCGAGAGGAGAGACCGTACGATGCAGATAACGAGCGAGAAGTTTCACGTTGACATACCTGCTCTGACAGTGACGTCTCTGCTAACGACGGCGCCGACGCTGTTGACGGCTGAGCATTTATAAATGGCCCAGTGGACGTCCTGCCGGAAGGCCTCGGCCTCGAAACCGGGAAAGTGAATCGTCCCGTTGCCAAGGACATGCCTGATGCCGGGTATGTTGCTTATGCTACCGCCGTCCGCCGCCAGCCAGTCGACAGTCGGCAGCGGATTCCCTCGCACGGTGCAGTCCACCCTACCGCCGTTCACGTTTGTGAACTCCACCCTGGACGGCGGCTCCGTCACGAAGCTCGGCCCCTGCGTCTCGTAAGAGGCGTTGGAACCTGCGGAACAAAGCGAAAAACGCCGGATGTAGCAGCGGTTTGGCGGTTTGGCTGCACGCAACATGTAACATGCGCGTACATACACACGCACACACATATGCACGAGCCTCTTAGCCGCATTCAATTAAGATTACCGTGCGAATACATATCTAGCGGATTCCCTGCTACCCGCGTTTCATTATTCGTTCCGCGTCGCGGCGTCGTGCAACTTTAAATACGCTCCGAAATTTCCATCGCCCGAGCCGGCCGCGTTTCGCGATTCCGCTTCCGCCGGAACATTCCGCGAGTCGTTCTACTGTACGCCGATCTTTCATACGTAGACATATAGCTTCGCACGTCGCAGCCGCGGCGGTTTTATTTCGTAATTCTAATGCGCCATAAATTCTCTAGCATTACGAATAACAATCAGAAACGCATTAATCACAGTGTCAGCGAATGGACACTCGGCGGTGGATTTTTCGTCCCCGCCGGCCAAATGCGAAGTAATTTTCTGCGAAGGGGTTGAGGGGAGGAGGGAGTCGCAGAGCGAGGGTAGTGTGTGTGTGTGTGTGTGCAGTGGGACGCGCACTGTATCGTCGACGGACATGAACGAAGATAATACGCTCGGCCATAAATCATACATTTAACGCTGAAATTCGGCCGTAATAGCTTCCATAAATGGAGCGCATTGCGTCCCCCTTCCCCCTCCGAAGCCTGTTAACCATTCATCACCCGAGTTATGTTGATTTAAGTAGGAATGCCGGCCCGTTGCGATGTATTCCGCATTCCGTCCAGCATTGCTCATCTGGAAGCCAGCCCAACCAAGTACAGAATATCCCACAGAACGTGCAACGAATGACGCGCGCGCGCGCGTTCGCGGCGTACTTCTCCGTGTGTATGCGCGTGCATTCGGCACGTTCGACGAAATCACGATCGATATAAAAGCCACGTGTTTCAGCCGTTTCGGTCGCTGCGGTCGCGCTAACGAGCCTCGAGAGAGTTCCGGGAATCTCCTATACTTTCTGTGTACGGTGACAAATAGCAATTGTGGGAATGAATTGTAATGAGGTAATTATGCGACAGATGTGTGTGTGTGTGTGTGTGTGTTTGTGGGCACTCTTACATGTCAATTATCAACTCTATGCGCGCAAGAGCAAACACGGAACGCTTAATAATGGCTACGAGGTCTTCCTTTTATCCGACGCGGCGCGAACACGAGAGATCGAAGCACCGCCTTTAGTAGCAGCCGAATGTACCGAAGGAGGCGACACGTTGAGAGTTATTTGATCGATTTTCCAATGAGCGCTTACTCTAGCAATTCTCTCTCCCTCTTACGCGCCTGGCGAGCTTAAATCTTGATTACTTATCTTCTATAAGCTAAAGCAACGCTCTTAGGAAGGGGCCGGGATTCCCCTCCCTCGTGACATCGTCTTCTCGGACGCGCACGTTCGAATCCGGAAAGTTATCGTTTTCTCGAAAAAGAAAATCGTGGACTCTCCCATAAAAGCTGTAGTACCCGGCAAAGATTTACTTCCTACCTTATCCTTCCCTCCTTCCATCTCTTTCTCTTTCTCCCATCCTCCCCCTCTCGGTTCCCTTTTCTATCCTCCATTCCCTACAGCTAGCGAGCTGCTTTCGAATCTTAAGCGCCGCGCGTACTCCACCATCGCCAGAATAGCCAGTACGCTGCAGACCTGCGATTGGATATATCTTGCGACCTACATTCCCCAAGCTCCGTAATCATTTCCCCGCGGAAGGAAGGAAGGAAGGCGGCCTCACGTAAAAAGTTAACTCTTCATCTTCCGAGAGTTCTCGGAGCTCGCGTTATAATTCCGCCGTCATATAACCGTCTGACGTACGACGTCGGTCGCCTTGCGATTTGATCGTTACCGGTGCATCCAGATTAGTGTGTATATATATATATATATGTGTGTATATATATATATATATATGTATATATATGTATATATAATATATATATATATATCAGAAATATGATCTTGGACCCAATCCCACCTCGGACGAGATGGGATTACAAACGCGACTGCTAGAGAGCTCTATCGGGGGAGATTAATCGCGCAAAATTTTATCCCTCGTCGTCCGGCGACACCGAGACGACTCGCAACGAGCCCTTAACTCGGCTCGGTGTGAAATGGAATCTGGCTCGTCGTTAACGCGTCTCTCGTTGACGAACTCTCTCGAGGAATTATTATTGTATAATTAACGAGGAAAATAAATTCTCGCTGGGAGAGAAAAGGGAGAAAGAAAGCGCGAATATACGTTTACGACGCAAGCGTGAAATATGCGGAGGTTCCTACTGCTGTCGCCGCTGTAAAACGAGAATGAATTACGTAAAAAGACACGCCGCAGGAACTACGAACTAAGAGTTAATTGGGCGCGAGCCAAATGCGTTCAGGATACACTGGCTCATCGACATGGCTAAACAATGGACGGCGAGTGGAGGGATGAGCGAGCGCGCGGCTAAGGGTTGCATGCAACCTGGCACGTACTCGACTGCACACCCTCTTCGGACGCGCTCGGTGGGGCCGCGAGTCGGAAAGGGAGGGCACGCGCGATCGCCAGGCACGCTAGCTGTCGTAGACGATATGGGAGACGAGTACGCTACTGCCGTAACATCCCGTCAACCCTCGACGTCATCGCGTCAGCGTGCACCCGAAGACGCGCACTTGTGCCGCTTCTTCTTCAGCAGCCGTTGAAGAGAGCCGAACGAGACGAGGGAGCGGCGAACGACCGTATAATGTTTTGTGTCAACATCCTTTGGGAATTTGCCCCCTTTTTTTAAACCATCCCGAGTGCCCGCTTTTATCCGCGTTATAGACCACCCCTGTCCTCCTGCAGCGCAACGCTCATTGAAACGTTCGACGAACCACCGAACGACAATTGTGTTTCTTTTTTCTTTAGTTTTTTTTTTTTTTCGTTCCCTCCAAACGTGTCGGGGCGTATTGGGAGGATTGTATAACGATAATGATCTCTACATTATTTATCTCTACATATGGGTGCGGTGCTAGTGCTTGTGTAACAATAAAGATAATTCTTGGCGAACAGTGAAACTCACGAATAGAGGCGATGGAAATATTTACGTGTGGTAAATAGTTGAAAATGTATAACTTTACCTGAACATTTCACTCGCGGTTCCCAACGGCGATTCTAATGGCCCGGCATTGTCGTTCAAATGATACGATTTTATGTCGAGTACCTGTGATTAAAATTCCACCGCTCATGTTTACTCTTTCGAATTTCCGTCGCGCACGTAACACGTGGCGCATAAACCAGCCTCGGAGAATTTTTACTTCTATCCGGACACTGGTAGTTTCGAAAAGTCATCACGAGTAATGACGGCGTTGACGAAGCATCCGACATCGCTGACTAATTACCGATGAAAAGTAGGTAGATAGGTAGATAGATAGGTAGAGGTAGGTGTAGATAGCTAGATAGGTAGATAGGTAGGTAGGTAGGTAAAGCCCTTGACGAAGCCGGTGCTCACACAAAGAACGGAAGGACCGTCGAACGGAGCAGTCTCCGTTCCGGAATCAACCGCTCATTCAGCGTTGCACAATTCTTTCTACCGACCGGGCGATGAGAGAAAGACGAGAAAGTTAAGTCCAAAGTCTACGCGCACTGAAACAGACGGAATGCAGCAATGTTGGGGTACAAAGGGAAGCGAGCACGTTGAGAGGGAAGAGGAGGGAGGGAGGGAGGGAGGGAGGGAGGGAGGGAGGAGAGGAGAGAGAGAGAGAGAGAGAGAGAGAGAGAGAGAGAGAGAGAGAGAGAGAGAGAGAGAGAGAGAGAGAGGAGGGGAGAAAGGGAGATAGAAAGAGAAGGAGGGAGGACGGATGGATGCTGGATACGCGGATAGAGATGGACCAGCAGGAGGAGGAAAACAGGGGAATGCGAAGGGAGAAGGGGAAATGAGGAGCCCTGTCTGTGGTTTGTCCGACAATGCAAACCGGCTTTCTCATATCACTGTATTGTTTCCATTGTTCTAGCGACTCGCGGGGGGTTGTTAGTCATTACAGGGGCGGAGGAGCCGGAGGTTTGGAAAGAGGGATAGGTTTATCCGCCTTCTGACGCCGATCACCATCGTACAACCAACCCGTCCCCGTCGCGGACTCTTGTCCCGCGACTCTCGCGGGCATAACGAGTAATTTCCGTCGGCGGAACGTGGCGTCGCGACGTTAAAAGCGACGTACGCTCGAGAAATCCATGGATTCCTACATTTGATGGATCTCTTGCTGCGGCGCTGCTTCTCGTGAGGAACGACAAAAGAGCGAGGATTTTAGAAAGACTGAGGAAAAAGAAAGAAAAAGAGAGAGAGAGAGACCTTTCTTAATTTATATTCGCGAAAATTTATCTCATCACGAAAGCTAAGCAAATAACGCGTTTTCATGTAATGAAGACTAATAATAGTTTGTTACTAAAATACTAATCTGTTTTCACGAACAAACGTTCGTATAAAGTGAAAAGTTTTCATGTGAAAGTAAACTAAAAGTAAACACGCAGTTTTCTATGACAACGCAATCACATAAATTACACGGTTCGCATGGAACTATAGACACAGGTTAACGAATAATCACAGATTCATGAAACTGCAATTGTTAATGCATAACTTGTCAAATAATGGCAGATAATATTAACGCCGGTCTAAATTTCAGCTCGAGTATCTGCTTATTTTTTAGTAAATTCGTTGATTATCAGTTAAAAATGGAAACCTGCGGTTTATAAATAAATGATTTTACACATCTAGAAGTACATGATGCATCACTATTTGCGCTTTCCTTCTTCGTCCTTGTAGCCTCCAGATCCAGCATGCAGACTGCTGGCTGTTCCATGATACTGACATTGACGTTTGCGTAAATACGACAATTTGATCAAAGTGAGAGAGAGAGAGAGAGAGAGAGAGACACGTATTAATTTAACGCCAACGAGAATCCAATCAAATATTTCAAGAGCCGGTGAAATATTTTAATCACTCGACAACAGCGATAAATAACGCACCGGCGTACACGTACGCTGCCAGTGCATGGAATGTTCGCCGGCTCGAAAAGTGATGGGAATGTTCGAGAAAGTGCGTGATAAAAAGCACGAAAGTACAGGGGCAAGTTTCGCCATTTTGAGGATTTGAAATGTTTCGGAGATGTTGATTGTTTTAATCGTTCGGCCATTTAGCAACGATTGACAGGATAGTTTTTCTATGAGCGAGTCATCACCGTTGGAATCAGAAAGAAAAAAAGAAGAGTCATTAGCGCTTCAAGCGGCACACGTGCCGCGACGCAAAGTACCGGTGCTACGAGTATTGATACTTGATGGTTGATGATGATTGATGGTTATTATTAATTTCCGTCGACTCCTAAAATAATGGATCGAACTCTCGCCGAAATCACGCTGACTAACGCGCATTCCTTCGATCGAATAATCACATTTACGCAAGTGTCAATGCCAGTGCCAATGTCAGTGTCACGTGACAGCATCCGGACAGCATCTACGATGGAGCAACGGGGAGCAGAATGCTAAATCGAGCAGTCAGGACGAAGGACACCGGACGGCGAGACACAGACAGAGACACGTCATATATCTTCAGGTGCATGAAATCATTTATTATACAAGGGAATTTCCGCGATTTCAACGGGTGTTTAAGGTAAACTTAGCGAGAAATGTCCAAACAGCCGAATTCCATGGAATATCCAAATCTATCATTAAAGATTCTCAATCAAAGATTACAAATAAGTTACAATTATGAATGCCGATCTTAGAATCGAACGTAAATCTTGCAACTGATACTGATTTGTACGTTTATTAATAATAATGTTTCCTGAGTCACAAGTTCTATCTACCAGCCAATAGCTTGTTTCCACTTCTCGTTAGTCCTGTTATTATATTGAGTCTGGATCTTACATTGAATTTATAATGAAGCAAATTTAAATCTCAACTGATACAAAAAGAAACGTTATTGGACGCATGCAACTGTCGCGTCTTTGTCCTTATATTCTCCCTCTCTTTCTCTTTTCATCTCTTCTCCCTCCTGATACTATTGGCATTTCCAACCAAGCCAATAAAAAATAACAATGGCAGTATCACGAACAATAGAATTATGGACATAAACCTGTGTAATGTTATATCTCGAGATTCTCCATTCTTTGCAAAATCAGCAGAATTTGGAGGATCAAAATTTCAACTCGAATAGATCGACAACGTCGATGTGAAATGTTACTCTAAAGAAATTTCAATCGTCAATGGAATCATTACAATATCTGCGGAACAGGCAAAATGTATAAAATAAATGATGTTGAATAAATTACCGAGTACCCATTCGTATAACATGCACATCACGATTAGATTTCACCATACCGGCAAAATATCTAAAAATAAGCCTGAAATAACACGTAGATGTCTTTCCGGTGATAATCATGAGTGGCAACCGCTGTTAATGTTTAGTCAATCTAATTTTAAGCAGGTTACTCAATGTTAATCCCGAAATGAATAATCGTATGACCACGAATTTTGATTTGTATACTCGACATATACGAGATTTAATCCAGGTAACATCTCCAAATCTAATCTGCGGGTTCACACACAAGCTGCGGTGGATTATTAATAGAAACTTCGATATTTCATCAGATCGATCTTCGTGAGGTTTTTGAACTGGCGATATCCCTGTTTTATGATTTATTTCTAACTATATTCTTACTTCGACATGAATGGCTAACTTCAGTGAACATCACGCAATACCTCCTTTTTTCGTTGATTTTTAAATTATTTTTTACTTAGTTGAAGCATGAAAAACAATTTCATAATCTTTCGAGAGCTTGAAGTTTGTGACCTGCGGAAATACAATTGCTCCCAATTATTTCCGTATTCCGAAAAAACTAAAAACACCGTTGTCTACTATTTTGTTTCCTGCAAATTGAACAAAGTAACCTTATAGGTGAAAAAAAAAATGCATGACGGTCCCGCAGCAATACACGTGTGTAACTTTATTTCCAATAACGATTCCCGCCCGCGATAACCGTCGACAGGGTCGTGCAAAATTATCTTCGTTACACAGTAAGGCGTATATTCGGTCTGCGTTAATTCGGTCTGCGTCAGCAACGGTTCTCCATTTATTGAGCCCGAGTATCTGCGATCGACCGTTAATTATTTCGTACTGCGAAATAGCTAATCTACGATTAGCCTACTATTATCTTGTTCCTGCAATCTGATTTCTAGTTGAGCAGCTTATCACGACGTTTTCACGCCATCGTGTGTATACAACACAGCTGTTTGCCGTATCAATCGACGAGGACGAGAAGGATTAACGTATCAATTTTCGTTAAAATACAGATAAATACACCCTTCCTCTCCCCTTTTCTCTTCCGCTTTTACACTTCCAACATGGATCCTCCGCTGGATAACCGCTGGAAGGCCGTGCGGTAACCTCGAAACACCCTGTATACATTAACTACTGAACTTCACGATAAAGCTTTGCCATTAAATTTCGCCGCGTTCCATGTTATCGTCCGGAAATTTATCCGCGTTTACCACATCAGAGACCCTAACCTAGCGCGATAGTACGGACAGGCACCATAGGTTAAATAATATTAACACGACACGGTCGAATCGTTCATGATATTCGCGAAAATTCGGCCGGTGGAAATGTTTGGCGCGTACGAAAATTACCGGTCGGAAAACCGTCCGCGCTACGGAATAATTCCGTTACGCCAAATATATCCACAAAGATACACGAGCGAAAAATAACGTATTAATTTTCCAGAACCCACCGTTCTGATCCTCCTTTGTATTCCTCCTGCGGCTTCACGATTTTGATGTAAATCCTTTTTTCGGCGAACCGCGAGAGGCGGCCTTTTTACTTTCAGAACAATGCGCGAGCTGTATATTTTTCGGCCGGAAATTCGCTAATTCCACGAGACATGAGGTTTTTGTTCCTCTACGTGCCCTACCTCGCGTCCTGCGGCTTATAATGAGTATGAGAGTTGCCTTAAAACGCACATAAGTAGCGTCATTATTCGCTCACGCTGAGCCGCATTATAGCGTTTAACGAGCTTGCATATTTGGTGCGTGAGGAAAATAATTATATCGCGATACGTTAACGCGGTTAAATACACGCTCTGCGGCATGATCTCTCCGCGTTACAAGATTCCGACGGGCTCTTCCGCAAATTTTAAAATTGGATCGCGCAACGTATAAATAGCCCGATGTGTAAGCACTTTTAACCGGATAAAAGCGCGCGCCAACGAGCGCGCGATATCTGCCGACGTGAACCGTGAACGAGTATTTTTGAAACGCAATCGCCGTGTTAACGAAACTGCATTCATTTCACGGTGAAATATTTTGTCATTTACTATCCACCTTTAGCTGTACCTTACGTACTTTACGTAAATAAACAGCTTTACGCGCCCCGATTGATCGTGAAACGGTTTCAACTATTTGCGACGGATTCCGAGTAAAATTTTTCAGCGGTGCGAATCAACCGAAAGTATAATGAAACGAAAGTGCGCTCAGCCGATTTAATTGTCGCCCGTGGTCGATCGCGCTTTACGCGCGAAAGCAGTACTTCCTCTTTCGCGCACTGTCAAAGGTCAATACATAAAATTGCTTCGCTTTCGAGTTCAATGCTTTTCATTCGTCATGCCTGCTTGTTTTATCCCCTCGGTACAATTTTCTACCCGCCACGTACATTCATGCCGACAGAGTTAAACGACGTTTTGGGCGGTCAACCGTAAAAAAAAAAAAGATAGAGAGACAAGAGCGCATATTAACGGTGCTCCGGAGCAAAGAGGAGGAAAAGAAAGGGGAAAAAAAGAACAGATGAAAGGATATCCAAGAGCGACAATACTGATTTCCAGGTACTTTGCAATGGTATCTCCCCCCCCTCTCTCTCTCTTTCTCTCTCTCTCTGCCTTCAACTTCACCGCAGACCACGCCTGATTTCGTGCATGAAATTCGCGACGATTCACGTTAAAATTGCAACGAGACCGAGAGTTCCTAAGTCGTATTTCATTGTACGTGCCGGATACGCACCATCAACTCGACCGCGCTCGAGAATTGGCAGAATAGTTGATTTCTTTGGCGTAGGCGGCTCGGTAACCCGACCATAAATTGACGATACTTTACGACGGAGCGACTTACTAAACTGCCCCGGAAAGAAACTGCTCGGGACAGCCGGGGATCGTAAAGAGTCGGCCGTTTTAAGGGAGATTTAATCTAAGGTTCTAAGGAGGGAGGGAGAGAATGGAGATTTCGTCTAAAGCTACTGTATGTATGCCGATGTAAGAATCGCTTTTACCCCGTATAACACGCGTACTACGTCGCGTCGTCTTCCGAGAGCGAAGGGGAGATATATATATATATTCCTATAATTTCTATGTAAATCAAGTTTTCGCACGAGACGTAAGTTTTGACATTCGGGAAGTTCTCGTTTCTTTGAGTTCGAAGAGATTCTTCCCTCTCTCTCTCTCTCTCTCTCTCTCTCTCTCTCTCTCTCTCTCTCTCCCTCCCCCTTTCCCTCCCGCTATCTCTCTGCGAGGAATAACTCGCAAGGAACGCAAACTCTCGGGGCAGGCGCGCGCGCGCGCATCAAGATTTGGTCGTGGTCTGTATCGCTATCCAAGAGCTTTCATTATTATTCCGAAGCCGAGCTCCCCGAGAATCGCGACGGAGGGAGGGAGAGAGAGAGAGAGAGAGAGAGAGAGAGAGAGAGAGAGAACACGCGCGAAATAGATCCGCACAGAGACGAGGTCTTTGAACAATGAATTAATCCGAGGTCTACGAGAATAGACTTACACACACAGCGAGTTCAGAGGTAGAATCGCGGCAAGAAGCCATGTTAATTTCGACTCGCTCTCTCGCCGAACAAGCCGCCCTCGAGCTTTCGTCCGCAACCTCCGACGTGTTTTCGAGTATAGCTGCGAATTTTCGAAATCTCCGCCGGCGCCGCCGCCGTCGCCGCCGCCGTCGTACGATTCGCACGAAATCTCGTGGAGAATCACACCGGTCGCGATCTCAGTCGTCGGTCTGTGTTTTGATACCCGGTCGAACGGACCGAATCTCTCCGCGTTTTCCCGATACGCACGCATCTCCCGATATTCCGTCCGCGCGCCAAAAACAGTGAATTTTATCGAGCACGCATTTCATTTAACATCCGTCGCAGCCGTCGGGGTATAAAACGCCGGGTGTTTTACGAGCGCTCTTACGGAGGGATGTTAGCCGATTTGTCGGGAGCTTCTCCGGTGAGTATAGCATCGGATGACGGGACCGGATGGTGGCATCGCGGACGTTTCGATACCTCAGCTCCGATATCGCGGGAGCCCCACGGTCTGTCTCTCTCCCTCTCCCTCTCTCTCTCTCTCTCTCTCTCTCTCTCTCTCTCTCTCTCTCTCTCTCTCTCTCTTTCTTTCTCGCTTTCTCTAGCTTTCGACGATGATTTAATCCGAGGCTTATAAGTACTGTCTTGGGGGATAGTTGGAGGCTCGGTCGGGAACCGCAGTGCGGTTAACGCCGTGCAAGTAGATCCGGATGGGTATATGCGTACACATAAAGCGGAAGAGCGAGCTAGCCAGCCAGCCAGCCAGCCTGCCTGCCTGCCAGCGAGCCAACCAACGGCGGAACTACGAGCCGCTCGCGGGCAGGAACGAGCGAGAAGCGCGAGTGGCGAAAGAGCCGGGCGAGAACGGGACGGAAAGAGCGACGGTGCACTAACAGGACACACCGGTACAAAGACCGAAATGCAAATACGTATTCTGTGTACTTAGGAAGCGGTAGCCCCAGTGAGCCTCATGCATAGAGATTGTACGTTGTCCGTGTAAAATCGACCCACGACCACGCCGGCTTTCTCCACCTGCCGCCCTCTCGCTCTCCTCTTCCCCTCCCCTCTCTCGCGATCCTTCTATCTCTTTCCCCCTCCCTCCCTCTCTCTCTCTCTCTCTCTCTCTTCTCCTCTTTATCCTTTATCTCGCTTTGCTCTCTGCTCTGTTAACGTACGCTCGCCCGAGTGCCGGTGGATTCGCCAAATTACTACCCTTTCTTATCCGATCTTTGAACCGGCGAGCGTATTTCTCGCTCTCGCTTCTCCAGCAGCGCGCAGAGTTAATTCGTATCGAAAAGTGCTGTCGTTAATTTTTCATTCCGCACCGCAGGACGAAGGGCGGTGAAGCGACGATGGCAGCGGCGACGACGCTGGCAATCGGGACGAATCCTGGGAAATCGGGTGTTATCGAGCTCGCGAGCACAAATCAAAATGAACTCGGTATATCGAGTATTTGTGTTTGTGGCGCGGCGCGAGAGCGGCATGAGCGACGGCGCAAACAAAACAAGCCGACTGTGCGCGATAGGTATCAAACGGATTAATTCATCGCGAACGATAAAGTCCGGCGTTTAAAATTTAAATTTAATTGCCCGTTACCACTTTCATCGCGCGCGGGGCGATGCATAGTGCGCGTCCGCGCGCTCTCACACCCTCAAGCCCACCACCGCCCCCACTCCCTCCCCCTACTCCCCCCCCCGCCCCTCCCGCTCGGGGCGCGCGATTAAGTACCACTCGTATTTCTCATGAATAATTCAGAAATCGCATTACCGGCGGCAGCGTATCGAAGACGACTGAGCCACCGGCGCGACGGCCGATACCGTTGCGATGCGACGCGTATTTGGCTACTTAATGAAGGAATTTACTTACAAATCCTGCCACAGGGCGAATTGAGTTGACTCACGTGCGGCGACCGACTGACTGTCTCGGCGGTCGAATTAGACGCGGCGGTTGACACGTGACATATACATACGCGGTTTGAGCCAACGGCTGTTTACTACGCCCTATGCGGGACGTGTGTCCCGCCGATCATTGCAGAAGCTGCATTAATAAACGGAGCGGCCGGATTATCTAGTAAACGCCGGGCACTTTATCGCGACGCACCAAGTTCTCTCCAGCGGCTTCATCGCAGGAGCGCGGGAAGCACGAATCGTTAAATTGCGCATCGGTGTATCCGCATCGGTGTATCCGCTCTCTCCCGCTCTTCTCGATGCCGCTTCGGAGTAACGAGAAAAAAAATCAGGTACGAAGGACGTACGCTCGCACGGCTACGGCTAAAAATTATCCCTCCGACCATCCGCTCGGACATCGCATCGGTGCGGCTAGATTCCTCGCGCGTTACGTTAAGCGGCCGCGTATCATTCGCGCGCGAATGCCGTATCCGCTCGTTAAATAAGGAGCGGAGTTTACAAAACGACAAATAGTAACTCACGGGCTTACGGGCGACGCGAACGCTGCGCCACGAGGAACGTTGCGCGTCGCCGTTGCGTTGCGTTGCGGGGCTCGCCCGGGGAGAAATATTATACGGAATAATTTGAAATACGGAGTCTGTTGACGTTCAATTACCTCTTAAAGTTTGCGAAAGAATATAGGGAAAGCGGACTGTATAGGAAGATAAAAGCCGCGCGCGTACGCGAGTGAGCGGGAACACCCGCCGCCCTCGCCCCTGCCGCCGCCCCCGCTGCCGCCGCCGCCGCCGCTGGGAGACGGCGGTGTCGTATCCGGCGCGCCGCCCTGCGCGCGCCTTTTGCATGCTTTTATCTCGTTTACGCATCTGCTACCGGGGCTGGCTTGAGCCGAAGCTCTGCCATAACGACGGCATTCTTGTCTATCACGACGCTCGCCTTTCACGATCTAAATGTCCATTTGCCGTTGGCGCGAACGTATCCTCTGCGGGAACGTATTCCCCGTATTTTCCCATACACGTCCGCCGCGCGACCTGAGAGAGAACGCTCCCTCTGCCTCTAATCCCACCATCCACCATAAATGACCGATCATTGTTCTTAACTGGCAAGTCGTAGCAGTCGAGTGTGTGTTCGAGCGATTTCATCTTCTAATTAGATTTTTCAGCCCTAACAGCTCGGATGCCTAACCTGCTAACGTATCCGCATACACGAGCGGAAGTAGAAACGGGCTTCCTTGTGCGAACGTTCGCGCAGGAGTTTGCGACAGGGACGAGCCCGACTGGCGGGCGAGCGAGCGAGAGAGCGTTTATTCTGCGAGTGCGAGAGTGGGACGGGGATGTTTGGAAATGTTTTCAACGAAAATCTCGTGTTTACTCGTGAAAAACAAATTAGAGCTATAATGAGTTTTAAAACTATGTTGTAATAATTAAATTGCATTGAATAGTGCATATCGTACCATTTCGCACACCTAAGACGTTAAAAGCTATTTTCGCGAAATGCACTCGAGCGTGCATGTGCGCCGACTAATAAATTAATGGAAAATTCGGGATGTTGACTCTTTCTAGCGACATGCGTATATTCCTAAGTGATTACCGTTTGCACATGGTTGCGCGCTCTCATTGGCCTGTGTGTGTAAACGTCAAAAGTTTGGCCAATGTATATTTTGCGAGTGTGCTGGTGCAGCACTCCGCTGCAGAGCCCAGAATGCTGTAGGGCCGTCCCTGTTCAAAGGTACTGCGGAAGCGCGTCGAGTATTACGAAGCTTGTACACAAGGAAGAAAATTACGTTCCATGCTCACGGTACTATTAGAGCAAACATATTCTACGAGCCCGTCTCTTTCAGACACGTTCGATTACTGTAAACAGTTTTCGCGAGCGGAGAAAACGCGACGAAAACTCGTTGGGAAAGCTAACACACAAATTATTACGACTATGTCGACGAGCGTGAAAACGTCTGAAATGCGAACACCTTCGAGCATGTACATACACACACACACATACACACGGAGACTTCTTTTTTTCGGTCTGCGCTAAGAAATTATTCTCTTTTCCGTGTGTCGCGCCGTAAACTTCGAATAAACGCAAAATAAATATTTTATTACAAGACACCGGTTCTCTCGCACAAAGTGTGCGAAATACACAGACGACAAAAATAGCAGCAGTTGAAGACGATAACTTTGTGATTGCATAACCAGTGCCAGTCGCAAAGCGCATATATTGAGAAGCGATAATTAATAAGAAGGCAAGAAGAAGAGTGCTCTCTTAAGAGGAGAAACGCCTCTATTTGCGATTTTAACTTTCCGCGGAAATTAGTGATTCCAGAAATTATCGAAAATAGAGCTTGCCGAAATTAACGGTAATTTCGTGCAAGATAACAGAATCTCTCTCGTGTTATCGCCGTGTCATAATCCGGCTCTTGTTCCGCTGTAGAAGAGAACGTGATAAGCGTGACAACGTCGACCGTTATTAACATTTCGGCGATACTTTTCTGGGATTCTGGGATGCTTGACCGGCTGCCAGGGTACGTTTCGCATGACAGTGATTTGCTTTGTGGTTCACGTCGAATGAATTTGTGGTCCGCACACGCCCGTCCCCGCAGGCGTGTGCGGTTTCATATAATTACGCACATTAATTGCTTATATTGCGAGGACCCGCTGATGACGGAACCATCATCTCTAACCGCGTGCGTATTAGTCGAGTTGCCATTTGCAAATCGATGCTAACAGACGCCTTCGTGAGCGTCGCGCGAGTGTGCGTTGGACAAATCGCCAAGACAACAATAAGCTATCATTTCGCGCACGGAATTGAGAATTTGTCGCCCGTCATCGACGGATTTTCCAGCGAAATTCAAACGCGAGCGCGATTTAATCGTGTCGGCGTACCTCCGGCGACAGTGAAACTGAAAAACTCTCCCGTATTTACGGACCTTTATATTTCCCGAATTTCGCGTGCGTGCGTGCGTGCGTGCGTATCGCGAATGCGCTTGTATAAGGAACGCCAATAAATCGCCGGGAACGGTTATCGCCAGGCGCAATTACGATCTACATGATTATAATCACTGCCATTGTCCTCCACGCCGCCACGCAACGCTGATTATTCGCGAATGATGCGTGGCATATATTTCAGACGGACCATTATCGCTCGCGCTCTACACTACTCCCACCGCGTATACTACCGGCCCAAACATACCACCGGCCACGTAACGTTTACGAAAACATCGCCAAATACTGCCCCCTCGCTCCTGCCCCTCCTGCTGTTGTTTCGCTGTCGCTGGAGACACCGATTGACGTAAGGAGTTACGACCGGAGAGAGAAAAGGAAAGAAGAGAAAATAGGACGAGGAGGAGAAGGAAAAAACATGGGAAAAATAAGGAAAAATCCAAGAGTGAGACGTAAAAACGTAAAGGGCGATGAGGGGGGAGGTGGCGGGGAAGCGGCCAAGAGTTCGTTCGGCAGGACGCAATTTCGATTCCCTGAAAGCTCCCTCGGAGCTTTCTCCGCGTCCCGTGGATAGTGGGTAGTGACTAAAGTTTCTCGAGGAGTCTTACGTGGCAGCCGACAGGTGGATAGAAGCTTCTTTCCTGGCATACCAATTACGAGGGTGGAACAAGTAATTGTTTGTCCGTACCTTACACCGGCGTGAAGGGTAGACCAATACCCGGGCGGACGCGGTCTCGGCGGTGGTAGTGGTGACGTTGCCGATGGTGTGGTCGTAGCGAAGAGGTAGTTAGGTCGGGAATAGTGGTGCAGCAGTAAGGTTGATTGTGAGAGGGCGAAAGAGAGAGAGAGAGAGGAGACGGAGCGAGGGGCCGGCGGACAAGAGCGCAGGGAGAGAGCGGTGGAGGCGCGCGCGCAGCTGAACGGGACGGAATCGTGAGGGTGGAACAGAGACGGACTATCCGTTCCTTCACCCCCTCGACTAATGAGACCGCGCGGTTACATCAGAGGCCGGGGACAAATTGAAACGTACGAGCCTAGAGGGGCCACGGAACAGAGAGCGACCTCCTAATGCGTGACTATGGAACCTCACACCACCGACATCCGCAGCCCGTTAACACCGTTTCTACCGCCGCCGCCGCCAGCCCCGCCGGAACCGGCAATTCTTGAATTTTACTTCATTACCCGACGACTCGCTCGGCGCGCCCGTGAGATACAGACCCGGATGACGTCGTGATGACGTAAGGAATCTCGGCGGAAATTGCGCGATATCGAAAATTGACCGACTCGCTTGACTCGAAGCGCTCTGGCGGTGAGACAATAATGGTGGATATTACGTCGGAGAAGTTATGGTACTTGGGAACAATGGCGAAAAAGTGCGAGCTCTTAATTAATTTCACGTCTTCTCCGGGTCTGCCGTTCATTTTTCCCCCTGCCCGCCCCGCTTTTATTACCGCGCAACGGAGAATCCGCAACGTTCCCGCAACGAACTTTCTCCACGAACCAACTACTTACAACGGCGTAATTTACTGATTGAAGTAGCCCGTTTTACGATCATCGTTTCTACCTGCGAGATGCACCATGTCCGTAGAAGGCGGCGCCGCCTCTAGGAGGACCGGAGCGCACCAGAACGGTCGTAAACACGATACTCTTAACGCGTCCCTCGCGTTCTCCGCGCGCGCGCGCGCGCGCGCGCACGCGGACACCGCCGCGGCTCCTTTAACGGCCGTGTAATTATTCTTCGTACGTGCGGCTCGGTGTTAACTATCCACGCGTCAAACGTACAACCATCTCCCGGTTTCACGAGCGAATGGTTGGAGGACGTCGAGGAAGGAAAGTTCAGTTATCGACTAGAGGGGGCGACGTGAGACGCCCGCAATAGCTTCGCCTAGCGCGACATCGTACTTTGGCGAGGAGTCGGAAGCCGCCAACACAGGCAATAAAGCCAAGCCAGACTCTAGCTTGAGCAGGTAGTAGTAGATTACGGCGACGGTGCGACGGTGGCGGAGCTGCAGCCGGAGCTGATGCCGGAGCACGCGTTTGGAAACGCGCGCGCGAGAGGCGAGCCGAATAGGCGCTGTCGGGGGAAACGAGAATGGATGCGGCAGCAGTCTAGCATGCAAAATGCTGCGTCGACGTTATCACACCGCCAGAGATTAAGGGGCTGACGCGGTGGATATCGGGCGGCAACGGCGGCGGCGGCGACGGCGACGGCGGCAGCGGCAGCAGCAGCAGCAGCAGCAGCGACGGCGGCGGTGGCAGTGGCAGCCTGGGTGTGCGCTGGGCGGTCTTCGGTGTTCTCTATTCTTCGTACTCTGCTGAGTTTTACTTGGCAGACATCCCGCGCACACCACCGACCTTATTGTTCTCCGTCCTTTCGTTACGCCCGGCTGTGCTACGTCCGTGCTATCCGTTTCTCGTCCCTCACTACGCCGCCTTTCGCCTTTTTCCCGCCGTCTTTCCACGCGTCAATGTCGTCGCCGTCGTCGGCTTGTTTTAAATTGTTAACGGCCGCGAATAATCAATCTTACGCTCGACGACACCCGTCGCGCACGTGCATAATTTTCCGGCGTCCCTCCCCCCCTTCCCGTCCTGTATTTCGCGGTACACCGCATCTACCTTCGATTGACGTGTGTGCTTTGTATCATCCGACTGTACCTTTTTCCCGTCTTTTTCTCTCTCTCTCTCTCTCTCTCGCTTCCTTCCTTCCTTCCTCTCTCTTCCTTTCTCCCTTATCTCCTTATTTCTTACCCTGAACCATTGCACGTAGCGCCGAGTGCCCTTCAATTTTTGCCTCTTTCCGTTCGATTACCTCGAGGAATGCCGAACCGAGAGAAGTCGTGGCTCAGGCGGAGATCTCGTACTTACGTACGTAAAGCCATCGGCCTTAATACCGACGATTCGCGTTATACCCTTCGATCTGCCCCGTTCGCTTCCCCCATCCTATATTTCGTTTAGCTCGCGAAATTTCAGTTGGCAGATATCCAGCGCTACCTGCAGCGTCGTTATTGTTCGCCATCTTTCCGTCACGTTTTATTACTGCCGGTGTTACTACCGTCGCTGCCGCTACCCACCCGGGGTCTTTCTTATTTCCTCCTCGTCATTCCGTTCCCTCGTTCAGGGTATTCCCTCGGGCGCAACGTCTTTTAACAAAGCTGCAGACGTACCGCGCCGCGATACACGTTAAGCCGTTCAAACTGGAATTTATTTACGCAACGTTCGCAATGCGCGCGCACACTCGAGCGCGCACGTTGCGCGCTCTCTCTCTCTCTCTTTCTCTCTCTCTCCTTCTGTGCTTTTCTGTAACCTTCGCCGCTCGGTGGACATACAATTCTCAATTAATAGAGTTTCGAGTTTGTTTTATCAATCCCTGAATGGCCCGCAAAAGAACTTTGTATATTTTCTGCTTTACGCTGTTACGTCACAGAGGTGCTTTATTGTGTAGATTTTCATTTAACCATCAAAACACACGCAAGTATGTGATGAGATATTGGAGAAATTAATCTTTTTGCATTATTTAAAAAATTACTACTTATCAAATGAGTATTTTTAATGAGGAGCCGCGCATCTGTAATCGACCATAAAAACATACATCGCTCGTCGATGAAAGAGATTCGAATTATTTCTCTCGATAAACTCTCATTTGTAGCGATCGATTGCAGCGTCGTTATATCACAAGCACTCTGCATACGTTGAATTTGATTGTCATATTACTGCGGATTAACGGGGACTGCGACTATTTCACGGGGAACTGTTATGCAAAGTTTCGTCGAGGATGTATGATCTGACTACATCATCGACTCAAACTACTGGAAGGACACGCGTCAGAAGTGCGCGATATGCACAGCAGTCACGTAGGGAATTGAATGCTCCGAGACGACGCCGCTCATACCGGAGAACGATTCAGCAGGAATGTCCGAAAATTCTGCTTGCTTGCAGAAAATGCAGAACCAAACACAGCACAGATAAACGAAACACGTTTCGAACGCAGCCTCTTTAATCATCTGCTCGGAAAATAAAAAAGAGAAACAGAGAGAGAGAGAGAGAGAGAGAGAGAGAGAGAGAGAGAGGGAGATTAGTATCGCGAGGTGCGTCGAGACGCAGAGTTATCGATTTCGCCGCAAATCAACTATCTACGATCCTTTATAAATTTTATCCGTTCAAACCAAAAGTTAATGCCGGAGGCGAATAACGACGGTGAACTCTAAATCCTTAAAGAATCATTCTGAGAATCGACATTCCGCGGAAACGAAGCGTTTAATCTCGACCGAGTCGCCAAACGACTCGACGATCCTAGTCGAGGAAACGCGAACGGGATAAAACCATCTACGAAGACGTCCGCGCCGCAAGACGCCGTCTAGCCCAGGAAAAACTCGACGAACCGCGCTCGCGCTTACAACAAAAAAGACTTCTCTTTTCCTTCTCTCTCTCTCTCTCTTGCTTTCTCTCTCTCTCTCTCTCTCTCTCTCTCTCTCTCTCTCTTGCTTTGACGTGTGCTTCTCATTTATTCCCATGATGCGGAGAGACGGCGAGTGGAAATGACGGAGAAGAGAGCAGGGAGGCAGCAGAGAGGATCAGCCGGCGGGAAGAAGGACGCCGGAGACGAGAAATAAAGGCGCGCGGAGAAATGAAGGGACGGGAGGAAAGAGAGAGACACACACACACACAGAGAGAGAGAGAGAGAGAGAGAGAGAGAGAGAGAGAGCGAGTGAGCGAGAGTGAGAACGAGTCGCGAAGGAAAGAAAGGAGCATAACGCCTTGGATGGGGTACACTCGTTATAGGCCGCGGCGCACCGGCGAAAAGACGGAGAAACGAGAGGTTCTGGTGGAAACGAGCGCTGAAACGAGCAGCGGCGAAGTCGCGATGGTGCGGCAGGGTGGCGTGCGGACGCGAGAGAGCTGCACGAGAAAGAGAATGGCAGGGTTAGACGCGGTGGCGGCGACGGGGCGGGGGAGGGACGGTGGATGCGGAAGAATGAAACGGCGAGGCTGAGGCAGGGTGGTTTCAGCCGCGGCTGATAGGGTTGTATTGTGGTGGTATGACGGCAGTGACCCGAAGTTGACGAGCGTTTGCAAGCTCCTCCAAGTTCGCCGCTCCTTCTTCTTCTCTCTTCGCTTACACCGTCTCTCCCCTCCCCTCTCCCCCCCTCCTCTCCTCCCACTCCTTGCCACCCGTCGCTCACCTTCCTTTATCTACTCTCTATCTACTGCGTCTTTATTCCGGGCTCCGCGGGTCCCCGCAGGCTGCGCTATCCCTAAACTAGATACTGCCGATGACAGTTCTACCGGCAGCATCAGCGAGAAAAAGAAATGATGGAACGGTATCTATATCATGGGAACTATGACTCCGTGTCTACGCTCCCCTTTCTCTTTTCCTTTTCTTCTCTTTGCCTTCATTTTCCATGCTCTCATTTCTTCCTCCGTTTTCATCTTCGTGCAATTTTTCAAGAGAAACGCGAAACTGAGCGTAAGGAGGTTGAGAGAGAGAGAGAGAGAGAGAGAGAGAGAGAGAGAGAGAGAGAGAGAGGAAAAGAGAGAAAGGGAGAGAGAGGGAGAAGGGACAATTTGCAATTTATCGACTGCGAGATACAACATGCATTCTCCCAACGAGATGTTTGATAATTACCTAAACAGAGTTGATATGCTTCTACCTAATTATCTTGTACTGTTGCGACATCGCGTATGAGAATATAGAGACCGGCGCTTGAAGCGATCGCCGAATAAATTTGTTAATGTACGTAGATGCGTATGTTTTCCATGGAAATGCGAGGATACAAAATCAAATGGAAAAGAAAGCGCGACGACATACGGCGCGATTGAAGCTAAAAAGTTTACTGAACCTAAAATTTAATTAAACCAGCCGCCATAGTGAAGAAGATACTCATCGCCGCCGGCGCGTTCTATTTTGTCGAATCGAGTTTAGTTTAAATTGTGATATCGAAGCCACCGCGGAGAAATGACGTCGGCTATAACAGCCACAATGACTACGGTGACCGGTTACGACGTAGCCCGGCTTAACCTCAACGGCTCATAATTGCTTTCCGATTAGATACCGTCGTTCCAATAGCGTTATTTTCAATTCCGCGGCACGCAGCGCGTATCGACAGTTATACCGAGGCAAATTCAACAGGCGGCCATGTGCACGAGTCTTTGTACACTTTTCCGATTAATAGCGAGAGAAATGGAACGGCCGACCACGCGCAGTGACTATCCACTACCGTCCAATCCGGCGTGATACGCGACGTTTCGCGTTCTTTAAATCGTCCGACTTGCGCGATCGATCGAAATCATCCGTCAAGATGATTATTCGCCGCTTTTGTCCCTCCCTCTCTCTCTCTCTCTCTCTCTCTCTCTCTCTCTCTCTCTCTCTCTCTCCTGCGAGCTATAGCTCTCTCCAGATCGGGTTATCGAGATTCTTTCTGCTTTTTGTCAGCTAAGATAAAACAATGGTGAAGCCCAAATTGCCAGTTACACAGCGTACACAAATATTAATTTTCGATGTCCAGCGACAGCGAGGTTACGGATTTTGTGATGTTGCTTGCGTTTGTATAATGCACGCGCCACTGATAATTATCGGAATCAATCACCTACGATTTTTGCTACGCTATATCGGGAATCCATCGCATCGTCTTCCCCTTGGCCAACTATTTGGTGATGTGATTGATGACACAATAATTAAGCAAGGCGCGATAACCGACGATAGGACGGTGCGCTTCATACCCGTAGGTTAATCAAATTCCGCTCATGCCCGGCAAACATTGACGACGACAAAATTCTCCTCCTCTCTCTCTCTCTCTCTCTCTCTCTCTCTCTCTCTCTCCCTGTCTCCCTCTCCCTGTCTTTTGGTGTTTCACCCCGACCCTTCACCACGAAACACGGCGCACAGATTTAAAATCATCGCGCCCATTTATGTGGGCGTTTACGGCACCCACGACTCGGAAGACGCGCCTTGTCCTTGTGGGTGGCGATAAATTGACCCGTGTAAGCGACGGTTTGGCGCATTCCGTGTCGTAGATCCATTGTAGTCCGAAGGATTACTCAGCGGTTGAATGGACGAACGGACGTTCGGACTACGCTCCGGTACGTACACCATTAATTACGCGGCGTAATTAAACATTGTGTCGAATTATCGTTCTCGTCCACGACAAGGGTACAAAGAAGACTGGATGCGGTTGAATGGGGAGTGAGGTAGGGTGGGACCAGGGAGAACGCGCCGCCTTTCGTCGATATAGCTCATAATCTTATCCGCGCGGAAGCTAATTTAATGTACGTTACGTAAAAGTTTCGTCAAGAAACTAAACGCGGCTCTCGAGCTTATTCACGGCATCGGCGGATTAAACTTCGCCGGGAATCCTCTTCAAAAAGAGCTTTTGTGGTATATCACTTTGATATAGTTCGCGCTGAAGCCACCTATCCGCCCGTAACGAGGCGGCCATTTTCGAGGAGATTTCCCAAACATCGAAATCCTATTATTCGCTCCCGAGGCAACGTCGGATAATTTCGGATAAACTGGCCATCCCCGGGCTTGACTTTAAAAAGATAAACAACTACCATCTGAGCCGCGCCGAGTCCAGATATCCCGCGAAAAGACGGCAAAACGGAAAGGGTGCGCTCCTCCGTGATATTTCTCGAGCACGGCACGAACAGGCACCCTGGTCGCAAATTATTAGCGTCGCGCTTACGCTACAGTAAGCCCCTCCCACTTCGCACGCTCGCCGTCTGACTCTACGTGGCTACTGAATAAACACTTTGATTTATGCAACACTGTGCACCCGATAAGGATAAACCCGGGGAACAGAACGGAGGCGAATCAGAAAAGGCCGGCCTGTTTGGATGGGACGTAATCCGGGCTGTGAGATTCTTTTGTATTCCTCGCCACTTCCCCCATCCCGCGTCCCATCAACCTTTTCCATCGGGTGCCGTATCTTTATCTCTGTTCTGTCGTTATCGTAAATAACGCGTTATGAATTTTCATCGTAATGATATCTCTCAGGATCTCTCGCTCGATCAGAGGAGACTGCGTTTTCATTAACAAACGCACACGTAATTTGTAAACTGTTTGGTAGAAACTGATCGCTGAACAAAAGATTTCTAAAAAAAAACGGTATAACTCGGTGTATAACTCGAGCGGATAAAACGAGTGTAATTCAAAAAGGAGCGTATGTACGCGCACATATGATACAATATATGCATTACGATATAAACGTATATAATACAGCACACATAAATTTTCTCATGTAGTGCGCTGCGCTGTGCAAAATATGATATGCTTTGCGTTCGATAGTTCCTCTTTTCCACCAAAATGTAATAAAATTTCCCCCCTCCTTCTTCTCTCTCTCTCTCTCTCTCTCTCTCTCTCTCTCTCTCTCTCTCTCTCTCTCTATGTTTGTTTGAAAAATTGTCATTGACAAAACATTAGACAACCAACAGCCGACAACGAGGTCGACATCGGTAATATTTTCTCGCGATAACGATGATACGCTCGTAATCGATCGGACGCTCACGATATCCGCGCTAACACAACTAATTATTCGGCCCCCAGCCAATTATTACTCTATGACTAAAAGCACTTGACCGATTAGCGGCGTTAGACACTCCTGATGGGCTGACGCATTTCAGGAGTGCTCTTTACTCTGGCTCCGCACCGGCTAACTTGCTTCCTAATCGGATCGATGGTAAATTACTCTTACGCCACAGTGAAGACAAGCCAATCGGCGTCATTGGAAAACGCGGTTAATTCGTCAGCTACGTCGTTTCGCGTATAATACTTATTAGCAATAAGGAGCGCGAAATTAACGATGCGACGAAGTGACGAGACGTTTTTATCTATCAAGTCGATGTGCAAACACACAAAAATAGATCCGCCGTACACGCGCCTCGCAGCGTTTCCTCGCGCGTTGACATTGTTACGAGCGAATTTCGCGATCAATGAAGCGTGTAATAAGACACTCGATATTCTGGCTTTGCAATCTCGGCAACATTGAGTTTCAATGGCGACAGGAAATGGCGGAAATAGTTTTCGCCGCGGTGCTTCGCGCCCAATCTGCAGATGACCCGCAGATATCCGTGATTCTCGCGTTACGCTGCGCATCGCACGATTATCCTCGCGCGAACAATTGTCCTTTCCACTTTGTTAAACGGCTCGGCCGCGGCTCGGTTTACGCGATCGTATACGTTAAATGTACGTACCGGCCGGCGGCTATCTTCCGCTCCGTAAGATCAATATCTACCTTCGTACAACAAGATATTTCCGCAAAATTTAATTTCGCGAGTGCATCGCGTTGCGGTGCATCGATCTCTGTATGTTTTGTGAAACTCTATCCGACGGTAAGTTAACACGTATCAAAGTTTCCATGGAGGAGGAGGGGACAGGGAGAGGGGGAGAGAGAGAGAGGGAGAGAGAGAGAGAGAGAGAGAGAGAGAGAGGAAAAAAACGCGCAAATGGGTGATTGTTGCCGCGTTACGAAGTACGGTAACACAGTAGCAACAAAGTAGAAATATGAATTTTGTTTTAAATGAAACGGCTCTGTTTCCGGTGTGTGACTTTTCGCGTGCGCTTCGCAAAACCGAAACGTTACAAAGCTAGATATTGCTCGAGGCAACTCGAAAATGCATGATATTGCTGCGCCAAGTGTCTTATTAAAAGCGCAACTGAAAGCGTACATCGCAAAATTTACTGAATATTCGCGCATCTCGATAATTCGATACACCGTTATACGATACACCGTTTTGCTAAACATCAAAACGATGCTTCTGCTCCATGTGTGACACCGTAATGAACTGTACGCATAATGAATATATGAAACTTTATGTATATTCCATTAGTTCATTAACGCAGTAATAAAACACCGTAACGCTGCAAAATATTTTTGAAACGCAATAAATCAACGATCTGTATACATAGCTTGCAAAGGCAACACGATTGGTCTCGTCCTGCTCTTTCCCTAAATCTCCAAAAAAAGTCGAGGTGAACCCGTTATTTCGTAGAAGTAGACCAGTAAAAAAAACCATACATCCTTCCCTAGCTCTTAGCGAGAAAGAGAGAGAGAGAGAGAGAGAGAGAGAGAGAGAGAGAGAGAGAGAGAGAGGAAGCGAAGGAACAGCCAATCTCCCTGCCAGAGTCAGACGCAAAACATCTCTCGTCGCTTTACGAGCGAACGGTACCGCAGCGTCGCGGTTAATATTATCGGCAAAAGAGCGATGTTCGACGGTGAATCCGCAACTCGGTAATACACAGCGGTGCAGCGATTAGGGTTAATTAAATGAGACTTACCGCAGACGAGGACGAGGACGAGGACGAGGACGAGTGTGAACGGTGCCAGCGACGAGAACACGAGACCACGATCCACGTGGGCCGACTGGTTCGCGTATGGCCGATCGCTGGCGAACTCTCTCTTCCGCGACTTTGCGTTCATCCTCGGCGGTGCCGTCGTCGTCGGGTTCCTCGGGGAAGAATACGTGAGAGCGAGCAGGAGGGTAGAGGTATACGGCGAGGATGAGAAGGATCTACCACTCCCGCTTCATCGCGAGGGTGAGTTGATTCACCTGTCCGGCTTCCGGCTGTGTATCAATATAAACATAGGTGAGTGCAAAGTCGGACTAGTCGGACGTGGCAGAAGTATGTGCGCGTGTGCAGGTATGTGTGCAGGTACATATGCAGGTGTGTGTGTGTGTGGGTGGGTGGGCGGGGAAGACGGGGGATGGAGCGAGACGACGTACAACCACGCACGCAACCCTGCCTCGAGCGCAACCCCTCAGCACCCACCGCGTCGAGCGCTTGCAGATAGACTAAACCGGGTCCTTCGAGCTGCGCGTTAAGTTCCCGCGGTAGACCTCCGACACTCGCGACTCGACCGTCCTCGGACGCGCTCGACGATATTCGGTGCCGACCGGCCACCCTCGGCGCGCACCGGCATCCCCTTCGCTACGCCCGCGAGTACTCGTCCGAGTACGATACGACGACGCATACTGACGAAGACACGGATACGGGAGAAATTGTACGTACCCTAATGCCCGTATCACACTGCAATTTCGCCGGTTATTCGATAGAAATGAAATATGAAGTCGGAGATCGTCGTCGCAGAGGTATCGACGGGGAGGCGGCTGGGGCGTAGGGGCGAGTTTCGAGGCGAGACATTGCGCGCGTGCGTCTGTCTAGCCGCGATAAATTACACGCGAATCCTTTCCTCCGTCGCTCCGTGCGCGTTTTGTTCCCTCGATATATAAGTTTCAACTGAGAAAGATTTATTTGCTTCATGTGACTTTTGCGCTAGACTTTATGAGAAATCTGTTGCTCCGAGAGGACTCTACGGCGTGCGCCTGCTGCTGGCTGACCGAGCGACCTTGTGTTTACCCACAAATCACGCGTCTCTTGCAAATGTTACGATATTTTAATACAAGGTAATAACAAAACCCACAGGGAGGAACAAGTTTTTCCTTCAAGTAACCGAATAACTAGAATAACATGATACACCGGAAGGAAGGAAACTCGTTTTTCGATTTACCATATTATATTAAAAAATCAAATCCTTGTTCCCTAAAAGAAAAGGTATAAATAACAAACTTATAATCACCCGATATTTAACCGAGTAACGTCAATGTCTATAACAAATTCCACTCTTCATTGTATCGACAGGATTTAAGCGTTCAGTGAGAGCGTAGCTAGGCGTTTTCGCTCAGTATTTTAAAATCGTCTTTACTGCGACTTTATTTCTCACGTCACATTAAAAAATTGAGCATAAAGGCCTCGGTGAAACGCGAATGTCTCCAAAATAACCGTTCCTTCTTAAAATAATAATCGTGGCCTCTCGTCCAGAGAAAAAATTATCTCCTGCATAACTCATCGTACTTCACCGCGAGAGAGAAAAAGATGGAGAAAGAGAGAGAGAGAGAGAGAGAGAGAGAGAGAGAGAGAGAGAGAGGGAGAGAGAGAGAGAGAGAGAGAGAGAGAGAGAGAGGGAGAAAGACAGGGAGATTACTTACTACTCCCGGAAAGAAAAATTACGAATAAGATTAGGTCTCGCGAGTGCCCGAGCGGCATTACCGAGTAACGTCACGTGAACATGCGCGAAGCACGCACGAAAGACGTGTATCTCCGGCTGAAAGAATAGCCAAAGAGAGACGCGATGTAATGTAGAGCCGGCGCGTTCGGTTTAAGCCGTCCCGCACGCGAGACTACCATCACCGCGGAACATGGACCTTACCTTACTGTCCCTTTCCACTGATCTCACCCTCCGTACTTCCTCCATGCTCCCCCCTCTCAGCTCCGCCAACCCCCTCGCCCCACGCTATATACCGCCCGGTTCGGGGGCTACGTTCCACGGTAGCCTTCAGTGCGTAACACCAGCCCACATCACCAGCCGGCGCGGAGCGAGGCAACCAACCGCCATCAACCACCGACCTCAAAGAGCGAGAGACCCGCGTAACCTTACGCCACCACCCCTCCCCCTAGCCGTTGCCTCAACCACCGCCGCCCCGCTGCCCCCGCCGCGCCGCGCAGCCACCGCCGCCGGCACAAATTAAATAGCCGTGCAGCGCACGTAGCCGTTTACCCTTACTATACCCCTTCGCGCCGTGCTGGTCGCGCTGTTCTGTTTTTTATGCGTCGTTGGGCCGAATTTCTTTTGAAGACTCCGACGGTTACTAATTTAAATCGTTCGCTCCGAGCCTCGCGGTTTGCGCTCGTTTTTTTGCCGTCGTGTCACACGATCGACGACTGTGTTATCAGCTCCGCCGGCCTCCGAGAGGGAACGAGTCGCGTATCGAGACTGGTCCGAATAAGGAGAATGCAATTGTCTTTTGCCAGGGCGGTCGCGCAAGAAATCTGCACGCGCGCGAACGAACGAATGAGCACTCGTGACTCGAAGCCGGCGCAATTGAAATCGGCGTAATTGCGAGGAGTTCGATTCTCGATGCCGCGTGTCGACGGGGATGTGAATATTGCGGCTATCAGCGCGTTTTTATGATCGCGAATGAACGTATGAATTATCGTCGCGTACAGCACCGAGATATCAAAATTTACGGACATTGTAACAGTATCAAAGAAAAAAAAAACGAGTAGTATCGATCGAGAGGACTAAATCGAAAATAAGCAACGCTCCGAAGTGATCGTTTTCAATTGTTGTTACGAAAGTTCCAAATAGGATCAGACGTATAAATATTCTCGTGTCTGCATTCTATATTCGTTCAACCACATTAAACCGAACTCAATCGTGTTAATAAAATCAATGGAGAAGTATGTTGTTTGCATTGCAGACAACGGGCATATTTGTGACTTCCGAGAGGAGAAATGTAAGAGGAACGTTGAAAAGTACGATTATTATTCCGATCTAACTTACGATTAAGATGGCGACTAGGGAAGGAACTCATAACCAAATGGAAAAGCGCGCTTGAAACTCCATTAGTTTTATCTCTTATCTCGCAGATTTTTATCTCATAGAACATTCTGAGACAGAGAGAGGTACTTACATACACACACATACACAGTTCCATTAACTGTCCTAACAAATTTAAGTGTCCAAGTGGTCTTTGAAATTACACAATTTCTCTCGAATGTGGCCTCTCTCTCTCTCTCTCTCTCTCTCTCTCTCTCTCTCTCTCTCTTTTTCTCTTTCTCTCCCTATCTTTCTCTCTCTTTCTCTTCCTCCGAACACCACCTCGATCCAACGTAAAGTGCTACATTGTACGAGTAATATATTTAAATTGATACATAAATATGTAGTGAAAGTAGTTTACTTGATTGTCTTGCGTTTCCGAAGCATAATTTATCGTTCTTCCTCTCGCTGGATGCTAATTGATCTTCACTAACTGCAACATGTAAAAGCCCTTGCCGCCATTACAGCCCATTTGGCGCGTAAGGAAAGACGGGGTACAAGGGTGCTGCTAACGGTCAATTTTATAACTGTATACCGGACCTGACGGTAATACAGAGCACTATCATAACCGACAAAACCGCTTACCTATGTACTCTCTTCGTTACCGTCCACACCCCTTCCCGGTTCCTGTCTTTTGTCGCGCATATTTTTTCAGAGGGCGTCAGTGCACGGTGATTTTATTTAAATTGCCCAAATTTTCGTAAGATCGCCGACCTTGATGGTATCTCGTATCGGTATCTTCCGAAGACTGATTAATTTTCACTTATCTTCCAAATTGACATCCATTCGAGGAACTCTCACGATAACGCGCTCAATTCACTGATAACGATACGTAAAAATAATCCACGGTCTTATATTCTTTCCGCAATACCGTTCAAAATTACACACAGCCATATCGCTAAATAAATTCCTCAAATCTCCAAAATTTTTTGATAATTTTAGAAAAAATTTGATAAAAACAAACGCATGATAAGTAGCACTCGGCTCTCGGAGTGACTTTTATCAAGAAATGTTATCGGCACATATTTATACTGAGAGTTGAGATTTCAAGTTCTCGATACAAGATTCTCGTCACGCAAGACATACTCCTCTCTCTCTCTCTCTCTTTCTCTCTCTCTCTCTCTTCTCTCTGAGCGTGCCGCGAGAGAATGAGTCACGACATCTTATCACGCTCGTAGTGCTGGCACTGTAATTCTAGATCTCGCATAATTCTCAAACCTTGTCGCCAGCTACTTTTTAATCGTCGAGGAAATCCCGCGCTCCTCATTCAATTTCGTCGAAGCGAGGCACCGCGGTCCGTATACGCACGAACGCATATCGATCGACGACGCGTGAAAGTTTCGCCGGGGATTCAAACACACCACGGCAAATACCTCAAGGTCGGCTGTCTTACTCGCGCAGATCGCGAGCGTGATTCAAAGTATATCGCCTAAGACGGGACGACAGATGATCGCAGTCGGTCCGTAGATGCCATAAGCGCACAACACGCGCATTCTTCGTGTTCGACCCGCTAAATCCGTTTGTCGGAATCGTCCGCCACAATATGGGCGCGAGTAATTGCAAGGGCATGTTACCTACCGGCTCCAGGAGGAACGTCAACATTATTCAAGTCGAATCCGCCGCAACAGGTGCGTATCCCGTGGGACGGGGACGAATCGTGGATGGAGCTGGGGAAACTGTCGCGACAATCGGTGAAACTCTGTTCTCTCCGATCTTCTACTTAGAGGAGATGGACAAATTTGTATCGCAAACGTTGTAGCGAAAAGTTTCGTCCGCTTTTGGTTAGTGAGCGCTATTAATTGTAACGACACGTGTGTGCGCTTCGAAAGTGCACACGTTTCTGTGAAAGAAAAACACCGCGGCTTTTGTCTCAACGAACTTCAGGTCGTATCCGGTATCCAACAGAGAGATGCGTCCCTTGGGAATTACTGAAAAAAAGCAATCTTTTGTACAGCAGGATGCGTCGCGAAACTCGGTGAGAAACGACGTATTGCGATTTTTGCTTCCTCAACTATAGCAACGACGTACTGCTCCTCCGAAAATATCTGTTAAAATTCATGCACGTCACCAATTTGACGTTTTCTTTTCCCGTTGACATTAAATTTCCCGTATCCTTGAAAAACTGGTCAGACAGCATAATTTATACGCTCAAACGTCATTTGATTGGCGATAGAAAAACGCAGGATCTAACAACGATAGTCCGTGAGAAATAAGTCCGTCGAGGCATTCAGCTCGAGGACACGCGACGGCATCGATTGGCGATGATAACTTTGAGCTGCCTTGTCTCGCGACAGTCGATGCTGCGTGTCAGGACACTTCGCAGGAGCTGGGTCACCTTGATGGACACTCCGTTGTCTTGCGTTTTCCATGGTAGGCCTTTGCAACATTTACGAGCGTGTGTGAGAAAAGTGAGAAGCACACAGGACGCACGCTTTCTACAATCGGGACGAATAATCATTAGGAAAGTGTCGTAACGTTGTTTTGAGCATTCGCTGGTGCTTGTCAGTGTCTGAAATAGAGGAAGGTTATAGTAAATTCCGTGGGAAGGCTTAAACAAAAACTTACGCATCAATTGTGTGTTACAACCCTAGGGATGCAATTTTTTTTTTGGTTAATCTACAGATATCCTGAAATATGAAATACAGATACTTCGTATTGACAATAAATGCTAAATATAGATTGTGCCTTTGCTCTTTCATCGTTTATTCATAAGATCTACTTTTTTATTTATATAACCCACTTTTATTCGTTTATTGTCGATATTGAACATGTATACCAAAAATCACGACACACGTGTCACCAACCATCACATGGAAACGATCTAAACACAAAGAAATGCAAAAGAGACATTTAATTATTTGGTCATTGTTTCTGGTACATTGTTGCACGTGCCATCCTCGTGGAGACCATTTTGAGGATACCTCAAAATGAGTGAGGAATTCTCTGTGCAGGATACAATGTGTACTGTGTTGTGGTATGTGTGTGGATATTGATGTCCCATCATGAAGTTCCACGTGCGCACGAGTTGCGCAGATGTGTCATACAACTTCAGCAGCAAATTGCGTAAAGCGTTGCTTATGAGACAGATAATATATACGGAATATCTTGAGGAAGTTTACGGCGAAATGATCGGGAAATCGTTCATCCATTAAATTGCTGATAACTCCGAAAAATGCAACAAGTTTCAGTTTGCAAATAAGATATATGACAACTCGGAATTTCCATTTCTCCGCGAACTTCCTTGTATGAAATATATTTTATAATATGTTACGTTATATAATTAATGCGGGTCGTGCGCTGTATACATTGTTCACGAGAATTTTAGCTTTAATATGGAGATATTCTGTGACACGCTTAATCAAAGGTAATATTTTTCTCACGCTCGCCGCATACTTGTTTCTTCTCATTGTTTGCAAGTTGCTGCAAAGAACAGAAAATAATTTGATATTAGATATTAAGTCATTTTATAGAAAGTAACAAAGTTTCATACATATTTGTGTATTTTTATGTTTCGTATACTTAAGAATATACTTAAGAATATATATATATATATACTATCATATATATAAATTGTAATTGAAAATTACAGAATTTAATGTTTAACAATTGGTAAAAAAGATTTTTTCAGTCATGTCAAGTAAAGTCAGTAAAGTAGAAGAGTATCTTTCAAAAATATAATAAATTACCATGTTGTTGCACTTGTATGTCACTTACTGCAGCATCTGTAATATGATGTATGTATAAACTAATATGATGTATTATTAACTTTTTCTTATTTATATTAGGTGCCTCTGAGAAACATGATTATGTGGAAGGTGTGGTGTGCAAGCAGGAGGATATCAACGAAAATGAAATGAAATTACTACCGCTTGGAGATGAAGGTGGAAAGATTTTGTTGGTAAAACAAAAAGGAGAATTACATGCCATTGGTACCAAATGTACACATTATGGAGCGTTATTAAATACTGGTGCATTAGGGAATGGACGAATAAGATGTCCATGGCATGGTGCGTGTTTCAATATCAAAACAGGTGATATCGAAGACTATCCAGGATTGGACTCCTTACCATGCTACAAGGTATCTGAATTCAATTTATAAATTGTGATTCTCTTTCCTCACTATCTTATTTCATTATCAATTCCTTCAGTTTATTTTTATCTCATTATTCTTATGCATTTCAACAGGTTTGTGTAGATGAAGCTGGTCAGGTCCGTGTGAGAGCCAAACGTACAGATTTAGAAATTAACAAACGTATGAAAGAAATGGTCGCACGCGATCCTCAAAATAAGAAAACAGCCGTGATAGTCGGCGGAGGACCGGCAGGTGCAGTCTGTGCAGAGACTCTACGACAGGAAGGTTTTACGGGACGAATCATTATGGTGTGCAAAGAGAAAGTCGTACCATATGATCGAATTAAAGTATCGAAAGTATTCGATTTCGATGTCCAAAAAGCAGCATTACGGCCATCTGCATTCTACAACGACCAGAGAATCGAGACAAAACTTGGCGTAGAAGCTATAGGTAAAAAAGATGACACAGATTATTTAGATTACATTAATCCTCTCTCTAAATTTATTGTCGTTGTAATTATGTTAATCATTATATTATCATTATTATTGTTTTTATGTTATTGCAGGCCTAGATACATCCCAAAATCTTATTAAACTAAGTAACAATGAGGACTTGAAGTATGATTACTTATTTACCTGTACAGGCGGTAAGCCGAGAATGACAGATCAGTCTGGCAGCGACTTGAAAAATATTTTTGTCATGCGAGATTACACTGATTCGCACGCCATACATTTGTTACTTTCCGCGGATAAACATGTAATTATATTAGGGATGGGTTTCATTGGAATGGAAGCAGCAGCTTCTTGTGTCGGGAAATGCGCATCCGTCACAGTGATAGGGTCCAGTACCGCGCCTCTGAGAACAATATTTGGTGCGGACATTGGTAATAGAATCAAAAAGGAGCACGAAGCAAAAGGTATTAACGGTTACAAAATGTATTTCATATGACATTATGAAAATTGATTTGGTAATAATAATGAATTTTTTTAGGCGTGAAATTTATCAAAAATACAATTAAGCAGTTTATTCCGAAGGAGGGAGGAGATGTTTTGGCTAAGGTAGAATTGACAGATGGTCAGATTTTACCAGCAGACATAGCTATCATTGGAATAGGAACCACCTTTTACACAGACTGGTTGAAGGAATCATGTATTCAGATGAATGACGATGGCACTGTATTGGTAAACAAGGTATAACTTCTGTTTCCCCTTTTTTTGTATTTTTTAACTGCAAACTTCTTAAATTCTTTTTTATTTTGTATTGTTTAAATTGGACATTTATTTAATGTAGTATCTGAGAACGAACATAGAAAACGTATATGCTGGAGGTGATATAGCTTATGCACCAATATATGGATGTGACAACATATTAGCTGCAATAGGTCATTATTCTTTGGCCCATTATCATGGTAAAATCGCAGCTCTCAATATATGTGGCAAAGAAACTCCACTAAAAAGTATACCATATTTCTGGACAAATTTGTTAGGCAAAAATTATCGATACACAGGTAAAACTTTCATGTTTCTTTATATATGTCTTATAAAAGAAATATTTCCAGATGCATTATAATCGTGAATTGCATAAAACATCAACAGCTTAATTTTACTTGCTTTATTTTTAGGCTATGGGAAGCCAACTACCATAAAGATTCATGGCTCATTAGATAATTTAGAATTCTTTGCTTATCATCTTAAAGATTGTAAAGTGATAGCAATGAGCAGTGTTAATGCTGATCCTGTCGTGTCAGATTTTGCAAATTTGCTTTACGAAGGGAAGCTATTAACAGAAGAAGAAATTAATGCAGATCCATTTGGCTGGATGAGAAATAAACCAAAGGATGCATTAACACGATTCAAGGATAGCATTTTAGTAGAGCCCTGAATTGCTTTACAAAAATAACAATTTGCATTTTTGAGCAATATTGCACCAGTATTAAACCTATTTTTAATTTGTACATATACAATATGCATCTCTTTGGATAAACTTACATAATCTATTCCTTGTCGATATATTATTTTTTTGTCTTTTAGGATCAAATACAACAAGTTATAATTAGAAAAAAAATGTTTATAAGATGGTAAAAAGCTTTTTTCACCATTTGAAGTCTTTAATGTTTGTAGTTAAGAAAAATAACTTTTTAATTTTTGTGCGTGATGTATATAATAAAATATATAATAAATCACTTTTTATTTATAACACAAAAATTATGATGCATTAATACTTTATTCTCATATACTTATATTCATAAAAATTTGTATTATTTTTTATGTTCGACCTCAATTTTAGAGTATTAATGCTGCAAAAAAACAAGATTCCTGTATCTTTATTTTCTATGAAGATTCAAGATACTTATATAATATATTTAATGGTTCTTTTATATCAACTTATATGGTATTTTGTCACAAAAAATAGACATTTTTTAATTGAATATCAATTTAATTCAGATATTAATTTAAAGACAGCTAAAATCATACATGAGATAGATTTTTATTTACATATTTAAAAAACATTTGTATTAATCCCATTTTTCTCCATATCCTAAATGGGAAAGACGCTCAGTATAAGTAATCTGCTTAGAAAATTTCTGTTTTTTTAATTCCCATATGTTATCCCAAAATGATGATGTATTACATACTGCAGATCTGTGATTATACGACTGTTCAATTGTAAGGTAGGGATGTCGCAGAATCAACATGTTTAACTCTTCTCTTTCAAAATCTTGTTTCATCTTAAGCAAATCATGCATAGTTGGTTTTTTGACAATACGGTATTTCCTGTGAATGTGTATAATGCAAAAATTTATATATACATACATAATATAGTTTACATAATGCAAGGAAAAATATAATATATAATAATGATGAAAGTAACTCATGAAAATGATTTCTGTTGAATGATATATATAAGAGTATTCGTTTGTTAAATAAAATTAGGTACTCACCCTCTGAATCTATAAGGAATTTTATTATGGTACAAAGCGGCTAATAGAGCTGATCCAAGACGCATTATGTATCAAATGCTGTATTGTTTATATGTGAATAATTAACTACTAAATATATACTGCTTTTTGTATTATCGTATAATTATATAGATTGCACTATTTCCAAATGACACAATTTTTAGGTTAACGTTATTATATGAGTATAAGAAAACCGCTCAGTGAGCGATTAGTGACTATTGGTCTTTACTGTTAGATCCTTACATTCAGACCAATAACGTTGACGAATTATTCAACAGTTGCTCAACCTTTGAGTGTCGTGATGCACCCAATGGTAAAAAAGTGGACAAGGTAAACACGCATGCGCGACGATTCCAATATTAAGATAGCATCAGAGAAAAACTTGAGAACGGCTATTCGGCTGGATTCCAGGGGATATATTTTTCGACGCGACCCCTGAAAAAGTATATCCGTCCTGATAGACGGCAAAAGGCGCACGTTTCTCGTTCATTTTGTTTTTACACAAAGATAGCAAACAAGAAAAGGATGAATGACTAATCGCCCTGTCTTTGTCTTATTAACTATTCTTTTCTGAAGAATTTTTTAACTACTGCATATTATTGCAATAAATTAGAATGAGAGAAAATATACCTATTTCATGCCAACTTATTGCATTAGTTCAGAAGTTCTTCGAAAAAGAACAGATCAAAGATAAAAAGCAGATGAGGTACTACGAATAGCAAATCATGCGGAAACTAAAAAATTTATAGTCGGTAAATTGCCCTTTTAACTTAAATATTAAGTATATAATAAATGGTTGTGTTCAGAAAACAAAGCGCTCACTGAGCGCTTAGTAACTATTGGTCCTTACTGTTAGATCCTTACATTCAGACCAATAATGTTGACGAATTACTCAACCGTTGTGTTTTCTGAACGCAGCCAATTTTACATACATTCACTCGATCTCTCTTCCACACTTCCATAATAAAGAATATAAATATTAAATAGAAATTGTGTGTGTGTGTGTGTTTAACACTCACATACTTAGCTATTTATTCCCTCTATATAATTATATTGCATATTTACATAAGATTTTTATATATTTATTAGAAACTAGAAATATAGTGAACAATACAGTACAAAATGATGAAATTTCGGAGGAGGCAATATATACAACAGAAAAATATCAAATGATAAAATGACACACCATAAATATATAATAAAACTGACAGTACAATGAGAACATTATAATACATCCAATATATCTTATACATTTTATAGTAAGCAAAAGAAAATTTATCTTCTGTTGGTTTTGCCAAGTTTTCTTTTGCCTGAAAATAGATGTTTCGGCATCTTCGTGCCGATGAATCGGTCGCCTTCACCCTTAAGACCTTTTTTAGCGATCTTCTTCTTCTGTGCTTTTTGCCCAATCTTTGTTAATTTCGATTTCATCTGCAAGGAACGTCAATAAAAATATCGTTACGTTGCCAATTATTTCTTAAAAAATATGGGAATGCTTCAAAGGATCCAGTATAGCATTTGTTCAACTTAATTTAGCTTATTTATATAAACAATTTTTTTTTAATTTGAATATTAATTTCCTCTCGATCTCAGACACCTATGTTTTATATTCCTAATACACTGAGTTTTTAAAATATACATTCTGCAACTTACCGCCTGATCTTTAACACCCATCTCATCTCGTGCTGGTTTCGAGCTACTACGGGCGCGCGATTGTGATGCTGATTCGAAACGCATGCGTTTCCTAGCAGTTGTCGAGACCGACCTAGACCGTACTCTCGTTCGTTTGAAATGTGCCTAGCAACAATTAATACAATTAGTACAATTAAGATGATATTTAGTACAATATCGGTGATAAATACCATATAAAGACGATGTATGCAAATGAAATTTAAATAAAATAATATATTTCATTTTTAACATATCATAATCAAGAGAATCATGAAATACAGTATTATTAAAAGCTCTTTTCTTAATAGTACTCTTTCTTGATTTTATATCTTTACTTTAAAAAAGGTACCTGACTTGTTTATACTTACGTTTTCAGTGTCTTCTATGTCCACGCCCAACTCCTCCATCTGATCTTTGAGCTTGGAAACTGACCGGTCGCGAACCTTGGATGCGGCTGTACGTGGCATCACAGGCTTCGTGGAGGCTTTCAATATGCGTGCCTCATCTTTCATAATTGCCTTTTTCTCCCGAATTTGTCTCGCAAGCTGTTGGATCTCGCGCATTGTCTCCGTCAGTTCAGGTATCTTATAATCATACATCCCGGCCTCTTCTCTCAACTGCTCTTCTTTTTCTAGTTGATTCAATTTCTGAAAACGATAGCATAGCAATAGGAAAACATATTGTACAGTATTGTACATAATACAGTATCATGCAATTCCAAAAGATAGAATGGATATTAACCTCGAAAATTTCTGGATCAATGTAATCCGCGATATTATGACCTTCCCATATTTCTGGAATAATGTCATACTTTTGATCGCCTTCGATGTCATAATTTTTCTTTAGGTCCAGAATATAATCATCTCCCATCTCTTCTTCAATTTCTCTTTCCAGCTTGCGTTTTCTTTGGGCTTTTTCTGCAATAGCTCGCCTCTTCTCCAGTACACTTTCTGGTATACATGGAGCGCGAACTTTGTCGTCTCTCTTCATTGGTTGAGCGACATGTAATCTATTTAAGAGTCCATCTACCTGTGATCATTATATGTCACATGTAACAAATACATATCAATATCTTATCTTTATTTAGGTTATTGAGGTTATTTTATATGAATTAAAACAAGTGATCTTTGGATAAACTACCTTTTTAGTCTTGATCTTTTGATCGACTCTATAGGCTAAAAGCTGTTCACAAGCCTCTGTCTTTACTTCCATCACACCAAAATCTGTGATGGTGCTCATTTCCAATACTGGAATATTCTTGTCATTTTCAAGTGGTTTCAAAATATTCCTCTTTTCTAGAGATAATTCTTCCAAACGTATGATATCCATTTTATTCATGACAATTATTAGAGGTTTATTTGTGAACAAAGGCTTTATGGACTCAAATAACTTGACCTATATAATCAAAAAAATTAGTAGAATACTATGTACATGTAACTTGCATGTTGTAACATATTGCACCATTACCTGTTCTTCTAGAGAATAACCACATTGTTCTGACAAATCATAGAAATACAACACAGCAGCTCGTAAGTGAGCAAGAGCTGTTACCGCTTGCATTTCTATAACATTTCTCTCTTCTAATGGATGGTCTAATATTCCAGGTGTATCTATCACCTGCCACCTCAAATATTTGTAATCAGTATGCCCTACATACAAAGATTTTGTTGTGAAGGCATACGGTTGTACTTCCACATCAGCCCGAGTAATCTAAAATATCATATAAATATAATATAAAATACCATTTATATAAATATGATCATAGCTATTGTATATACATATAATATTTACTTTATTAATAAAACTGCTTTTGCCAACATTTGGGAATCCGCATATAATTATTGTACGTGTATAGGGGTCTATACTTGGCAATCTAGATAAATGCTGACGAACTTGTTCCAAGTATGTCAAGTTGGCTGCTTGTCTCTTCATAATAGTGGCCATACGACCCAATGCAGCTTTTTTTAATTGTTTGCATCGATATAGAGAGTCTCCATACTTCAGCAGTCGAACATAATCTTTAGCTACACTATAATTAGAAAATAAATATTGTAGAACAAAATTATATATTATATGTTAGTTATAAACTATAATTTTCTTACTTATCAATTAAATGTCTGGCAGTATTTATTTGTCCAAGAGCCAACTTATAATGATCTTTATCATACAATACATTCATCAAGTCAGCATAAAATGGATGAACATCATCCAACTTGGGAAATTCTTGTATTATATGAGACAATTTATCATGAAAGTTTTGTTGAGTAAACTTTACTTTCCGTGTGTAAAATGCACGTATTCTTGTGATCTTATAATGTCTGTGAATAACTGTTGGTGTTTTACGTTGTGTCTTTGATAAGATTATATCAATAAAATCCTGCAAGAATAAAACACTATTAAGATTCAGGCTTGTAAAGAAAGGGATTAAGTTGTTTCCTAATCCTGTATAAAGTTGTCATATAAAAAATTAGTTTAAAATTTTAATCAGGAAGAAGAATAAACATTAATGTATATAAAATTATTTGCTGATTATATTCCGAAAAAATTTCAAAAAATTATCCATTATACTCTTGTAACCATGTGGTAGACGATGCTCAAGGCCGATCACTACTCATTTCTTGTATTAATATATTTTGGACTTATTAATAATAGATTATTTCTATCTTGCGCACCAATTTCAATAACGGCTCCTATTAATCCTTTCTTTACACTTATAATTAGTCCTTCTTTCTGATTAAATTCTAAGTAGAAGTATTGCAACTAACCTTTGCGGTTGGAACAACCGTAATTTTCTTAAAATTATATAGTGCCATTGTGAATCATTCAGAGTTTTTATAGCTTGTCGATGCGAAATTACTATAACATATAATTATTATTCCATATGTAATATTTATATGTAAATTAAATTATTACTTACCACACTCTGAAAATATAAATTTCAGAACACGTGCTCTAAACGCAAAGAATAAAGCAGAGAGTTAGCGACTGCCTGCGAAGGTGAACTCACTATGTTGGAATCAGAGAGAAACCTGAGAACGGCCAACACGGCATCATTTTCTGCGACACCGACTTTCCGCACTGGGAAAAGACGCCATCTGCATCAATTTTGAGAGGGGAACTACGATGCTACATCTACTTTCAGGTCTCGGTGATAAAATTTGCATGTAGTGGAAGTCCATGCTACATCCACTTTCAGCCACAGGCGGTTTATATCCGTGCTACAACCACAGTTGCCAGACTTTGCCATTAGGTTTAAAAACAGCGGGGCGTGGGGGAGGAAGCAGGAAAAATAAAAGTACGTATTAAATATTAAATCTTCGAATACATTAACATATTAAGTTCAAATTAAACATCGTGCGGTACTAATAATCATTATAAAATTAAACATTATTTATATTTTAACGAACGTATGCATACACCAGTATTACATAGATATAAAAAATGTTAAGAAAAAATACGCAACCACCCAATAAAATATTTTAATTATTAACATAATATTACATTTAAATTAAATGTACAGGGTGCCCCGTAATTAGCTGCCAAGCCGAAGTGTGAAGGTAGATTGATTTAAAACAAACATAAAAGTCCCAGCCCATTTTGCAAGTTACGCAATAATTATCGAGTTATTAATAACAGAAATCTGATGAACGAGCGCGCGCTCAGATGGATGATTGAAGAAGCGTCGCAGCCTCTCGGGTTACAACGCGTTCCAGTCGAAAAGGTTTAGATACTTAACATGGTAATACATTTCACTTTTATAATCGACATCGTCGCTGTCGTCGGCCGCGAGGGCCGCGTCCTCGTAGCCGTCGCTTTGTCACTTCGCCCCGTCGACTTGGCCCAGCGGGCTCATGCACCAGCCTCGTCACCAGTATAATTCAAAAATTAATTTAAAAAAGAATCAGTAAATGAATGTAAAACATAGAAACAAGACTAGAAATATAATTTATCAAATTTTTTTTAAATTTACATACACATATCTGGAATTATACAAAATATGCTTATTTTACTATATTTTTAATAAAAAAAATATATATATATATATATACATGAGAAGAGGGGGAAGGTTGTATACATGGAATAATATTGAGGTATTGAATACAAAGTACTTGTACGCAATATCTTGTTTAATATACAAAAATACATATATTATTATGAGAAAAGGAAGGACTTTTGATTAAAATATTAATTTATTTTGTTAACCAGATATTTTGCCCTTGTATCTGATAGTATTGATCAGATTATTAAAAATGAATTACGACGTATACAAAATAAATATAAAATCACTGAAACATTCTTCATATAATAAGTTATGACAGTTTGTCATAATATGCGTACAAAAAGTCATGACAATCTTTTTACATACTTCTATATCTACCATATTATACATTATATATTTTAACAGTCTCAATTAAGAAAAAAATATCAACAGTGTTCTTCATCGGTTAAAATCCCATGAATTTCTGTCAGAAGAATCCATGTACTGCTAATCGGAATATCCATTTAATGCTTTCTGTGCTATGCCAATATCACATAACTTTCCATTTAAGCTGGCAATTATCATATATACGTCCTATATAATATATAAAATTGTAAAATTTGTTAAAGAATATTAAATATTCTGTACGCTAATTACACTTTCCAAAATTATACATGCAAGTTTTCACTGTATTTTAACCGAGCATTAAACATAATTAATTAATATCTGTTATTAACTAATATTAGGAAATTTCATATTTTTTTATAGTCAAAATATTAAGCGGTTTTAGCGAAAAATCTCGCGTAAATCAAATAGCATGAAATATATTAATAAATTTTAACTTACACTTCTACCAACTTTAAGGCGAAGCTTTCGGTTTTAACTCATCATAACATGGTCTTAGGAAAATAGAATTCTTCTTCGTGGGGTTGTAATATTCGTGACCCTAAATGTTTACAAATCTCATTAACAACTGATTTGTATCTATATAAATTATTGTATATTAATTTTTATTTTAAACGATATTGATACCTTAGACCAATCATAAGAAACAGCGTAAGCAAATATCTGTCCATTATGATTGAAGCAACAACGTGTGATAGGTTGTTCCATTGTTTCTGATGACTTCAACTTAGTACGTGCATCTTTGTCCCAGAAACCGAAAGTACCATCGCTTCCTACGGTAGCCACAGTTCCATGTACTGGGTGAAATGCTATGTCGTTGACCTGTTGATAAAATCAATATATTATGAAGTCATAACAGTTAGAATAGAAACCTAATAGTCACATAGTTTTAGTGCATGGAGTATCGACGCAGTTCGCACAGCCGCCACTGCCGCCCCTCAAAGAGGGTACTCCCCAAGTGTTTTAGCCAGTGCGAGTCCGGCATAACCCACAGGTTCCCCCCCGGGCCTCTGGGTACCCATAAGGGGTTTCACCTGGGTTATCAAAAAAAAAGTCACATATTTTATTTACAGCATAGATATCTTGATATCCATTAGGTGTGCCATTTGTTCGATGACATTTAAAGGTGAAATTTTCCTTTGAACTAAGATTCAAATGGTGGATTGCAACACGTCCTTCTGTGCTACCGATCGCAAAACCAGTTGGAGCTTTCTTTTTATCCCTGAAAATTGCTACACAACGGTACTGATATTTTAAACTTAGTTCAACAGTTTTGTATTCTCGCGGACTGCCTTCCAATTGGTAGACAGTCAATCCACGCCCAGCTGTTCCCACAACAGCCATTGGATAATCCTATAAAAGTTTGTCATCAATTTACTGGTTTCAGAATATATCTTAGTGCATGAATACATGTGTACATACGACATCAGCGCAGTAGCATCTTTCAGGCAAGTTAATAACCATTGCTGGTTTAGCACTACGTAAATCCCAAAACTGAAAATTTATATTATTAGAGATAAGTGCTGAATTTTAGAGTGATGAATTAATCACAGGAATAAACAATTAAAGTAATAAATGAAACTATTACTATATACATATGTTAATTCTTGTCATTTTTTTGTTATTTAATTTATACCTCAAAAAGCTTTACAATTATTTGTTTAATAGTAAAATTATTTAATAAATAAGCCAACTTTTAATGTTTTGTCCCAGGAACCAGTCATCAAACAGGAATAATTGCTGGCTTTTATCCAGTGACATGTTTTAATCGGCGCATCATGTGCTGCTACTTGTAGACTTTGATTTGTAGCCAGATCCCAACACTTTGCTGTTTTGTCACATGATACCATGAATACCTTTGTGCCATCCTGATAATTTATCACAAGTTGACATCATAGTATTAATAAAATAAATATATATCTTTCCATGAATATCTATATTCATATTAGTTATCATTGGTTATATACATGATTATATAACGAACAGTAATTAAAATAATACTCAAAAATAGAATTAAATAAATACTCACATCACTCCAGCATACATCTAAAACTGGGGCTGCCATACTTTGCATTGATTTTGGTACGGTCTTGCCAGACTGCTCGACTTCCCAACAACGGACATTGCAGTCCCAAGAACCAGCTACCAAAAAATTCTGCTGAATCGATGGGGGACTAAAGGCCAAACTTGAAATTGAATCATCAGGGGGCGATACAACTTCAAAATCTTGCATAGGATTTGATGTGGATGATGTTCCTGTCCGTAACGTGCTGCTTTGATTAAACATGATTACTAGGTTTGATTCGGCTACTAAGTTGGACTTTATTTACTTCCTCGTGTATTCACAATCTGTAACAAATTAAAGTCGTTAATAAAGAAATGTTTTTTGCAAGATTTTTTTTTATAAAGCACACATTATTGTTTATTTATCTTTTCTCACCTCGTTACGCTTACAGAACGCGGTAAAGCTTGCCAGAAAATAAACGCAGTAAAACTCTAAGATACTAGAAAACTGTGTATCAATCATAGACTTCTATAGTATAATTAGACTGCTAACTCACTTGTATACTGTGTCACAAAATTGATCCCAAAAAGTATATATTACCAGAGAGCGGCCAACACGGCATTTTCTGCGACACCGACTTTCCGCACTGGAAAAGGACGCCATCTGCATCCATTTTGAGAGGGGAACTACGATGCTATATCTACTTTCAGGTCACGGTAGTAAAACTGCATGTGATGGAGTTCGTGCTACATCCACTTTAAAGGCCATTGCACAAAAAAAAGTTTTAAGCTAAGACTCCATGCATGCGGTGAGCTCCGGCAAACGGCTGCGATGACCAATCAGGAGGGAGGCGCAAGTCCAGTTGCGGCAAGCTCCGGCATGCGTCTGTCTCCTGATTGGTCACCGCAGCCGTTTGCCGGAGCTCACCGCATGCATGGAGTCTTAGCTTTAGTCGTAACCGTAAGTCCGTAAGCAAATTGACCAATCACAATTCGTATATTTCGAGATGCTGGATTGTGATTGGTCAATTTGCTTACGGTCTTACGGTTACGACTAAAATTTTTTTACGTGCAATGGACTTAAGGCTCGTCTACAATAGCTGTAAGAGTAAAGCTGTAAGGCTGCAACGTAAGCTGTCAGTGAATGAAAATATTTCATTTCGTGTCTTGCAACCTTACAGCCTTACTCTTACAGCTAATGTAGACGAGCCTTTAAAAGCCATCACACGTAGAAAAATTTTAACCGTAACCGTAAGGTTGTAAGAAAACTGACCAATCACAGTCGATCCTTTCTCTTATGACATTATAATAATCGACTGTGATTGGTCAGTTTTCTTACAACCTTACGGTTACGGTTAAAATTTTTCTACGTGTGATGGCCTTCAAGGCTCGTCTACAATAGCTGTAAGAGTAAGGCTGTAAGGCTGTAACGTAAGCTGTCAGCGAATGAAAATATTTCATTTCGTGCCTTGCAACCTTACAGCCTTACTCTTACAGCTAATGTAGACGAGCCTTCAGACGGTTTATGTTCGTGCTGCAATCACAGTTCTGGGCTATTTCTCTGTCAGAGTATGTCTGAAGGTCTAAAAAGAACGGGGGGGAGGGGGGAGGAGCAGGAAAAATAAAAGTACGTTTAATAACGTATAATAACGATTAAATATTAAATCTTCGAATACATGTTGCCGTATCAAAGTCTCCTGTATAATAAGCGATTTGACACGTCTGGAGACGCATGATGTATCGTTGCCCGTGTCCTGTTCCCTTCGTCCTGTTTCTCAATTCATTATCCCGTCCGCTTCGGATATTCGCTCGTGGCACTAACAGTGGCCGTCGGTGAGCATTCGATCCGCTCGGAGGAACACTGTTAATTAACGCGACGAGACTCCGATTATAAATATCCCGCGAGTCGACGAAATATTTGAACTTTTAAAAGAAGCATCAAAGAAAATCACGTTGATGTTGTCATGGGTGAAATCTCACCCTGGTATATATATATATTTTTATTTCCGAAATAAAAAAAAAAGCCAAACGAATATAATTAAATGTTATTTATCATCATTGAATATTAGATGAAAAATAGAAGAGTTATTGTCCGCAGCGGAAAATCTTCCTGTATAAAATGTCGAACTGAAACATATTAAAAAGTATTGACATTTTGAATATTGACATCTGAATTCTGCTTTCTGATCCGAAGAAAGGGACTAAAAAGTATTCTCATTAAATTTCACCGCGCTAAATGCGAGATGGCAGTGGTGAATGCTTCGCATTAAAAAGGATTCAATTCATTTCACATATGCTTTGTATTCAATCGCAATCGTTTCATTTTCAAATGTGGACTTTCGTACGAGTTTCGTACGTATTGAAAAGTATTCACTTCTCCTAATTGTTTTTGGATTCAGAGGCATACAAGATTTTCACGTTTTATTCCCCGTCGCATTGAAAAGTATTGGCCCGCGATCTAATCTGAGATTCCCGCAAAGCAGAATTCACGACCAAATCTCATGAATGCGAAACAATACTTTTAAATACGATATTTTACACAGGACTAACATTTAATAAGAGCGTGACTAAATTCGCATAGGATGAAATTCCATTCTTTAACGCTATTATGACCTTTAATTATTCTCTGAAAACGGCGTCACAACAACTTACACTCTGTACAATTAGTTGCTAACACATTTTCTAATCGTATACATTCCTCTTTAATTAACATAAAGCTAACAAATGTCCGATGCTTCGACAGAGTAATATTCTTTATTTTCAGTAATCAATAAATAGAGTGCATCAATGTCGCATACAGTTGAAAGGCCTCCTCGAATTCCCCTCGTCGTTCCGAAACCTTCGAGAAAACAAGAGACGCTCAAAGGCAAGTCTCTCTTGCTTCAACCGCCGCCGAGGCCCGCAATGTTTGCATCCCGCCGATTGTGTTGATCGGCTAGCGAGCGACGACACTTTTTGCCCTTCGTATTACAATACTCGCGCACCTCATGTATTCGACCTCATTCCAACAGCAGCAGCCGTGAGAGCGCGACGCTCTCGTCACTTCCGTCTCGTGTAATTAAAAGAAATATATCTCGTCGGTCCTCGAGATACTCAATCGGCATCGCGTCGGCATCTCATTCATTAACTGCACGGTCGAATCGCGAGTGTCAGCATTAGAAGCGTGAGCGAGTGAAATCCGGAGGACTTCAGCAGTCGAGAAGCAGAACGCCGACAGCGATACGTCACGTTTCCAGGTATGTGGAATCATTTATTACGCGGGAGGTCTCCAATAACGAGAGCGTACGTTTGACGAATTTCCCGGGAATAAGAAGTCGGAATTCCGCGCTCGGCATTCACAATCCGTCATCATCCGACTAGTAATCATCACTTTATGAATTTGCAATTACTCTCGTCAATCTCTGTCTGTCCATCTATTTATTGCGTTGTTGTATACAAAAGACATTGATCCAGGCAGAGACGAATAACGGTCCATGGACGTGGATCACGAATTCTCGCGCTCTTGCCACAATGTGGTCCTATACCAACCATAATCTAACCATAAATTTCCACTCTCAATTCCAAGTAGAAGCGGAGATATCAAAGGTACAAGATGGAAAACTTTAACCTTCGATATCTCCTAAACGGCTAGAGACACAGGCCTGTTTCCTGCACAAAAATATAGTCCTCTCAAAACCCTACATGTTCCCGTAAATGACGATTCTCAACACCCAGTAGAAGAGGAGATATCAACGGTGAAAAGTTGGAAAATTTTAACTTTCCATTTCTCCTAAACGGCTAGAGATACAGGCCTGTATCTTGCATCAAAATATAGTCCTGTCAAAACGCTACATTTTCCCGTAAATTACGACTCTCAACTCGCAGCAGAAGCGGAGATATCAACGGAGAAAGATTGAAAAATTTTACCCTTCGATATCTCCTAAACGGCTAGAGATACAGGCCTGTTTCTTGCACCAAAATATAGTCCTCTCAAAACCCTACATTTTCCCGTAAATTACGACTCTCAACTCCCAGAAGAAGCGGAGATATCAACGGAGAAAGGTTGAAAAACTTTAACCTTCAATATCTCTTACACGGTTAGAGATACAGGCCTGTTTCTGGCACCAAGATAAAGTCCTCTCAAAACCCTACATTTTCCTGTAAATGGCGACTCTCTACTCCCAGTAGAAGCGGAGATATCAACGGAGAAAGGTTGGAAAACTTTAATCTTCGATATCTCCTAAACAGTTAGAGATACAGGCCTGGCTCTGGTACCAAATTAAAGTCCTTTCAAAACCCTACATTTTGGACTACATGGACGACTCTATACTCCCAGTAGAAGCGGAGATATCGACGGAGGAAGGCTGGATATCGACGGAGAAATGCTGGAAAACTTTAAACTTCGATATCTCCTAAACGGTTAGAGATACAGGCCTGGTTCTGGAACCAAATTAAAGTCCTCTCAAAACCCTACATTTTGGCGTAAGTGACGACTCTCTACTCCCAGTAGAAGCGGAGATATCGACGGAGAAAGCTTGGAAAACTTTAACCTTCGATATCTCCTAAACGGTTAGAGATACAGGCCTGGTTCTGGCACCAAATTAAAGTCCTCTCAAAACCCTACATTTTGCCGTAAGTGACGACTCTCTACTCCAAGTAGAAGCGGAGATATCGACGGAGAAAGCTTGGAAAACTTTAACTTCGATATCTCCTAAACGGTTAGAGATACAGGCCTGGTTCTGGCACCAAATTAAAGTCCTTTCAAAACCCTACATTTTGCCGTAAGTGACGACTCTCTACTCCCAGTAGAAGCGGAGATATCGACGGAGAAAGCTTGGAAAACTTTAAACTTCGATATCTCCTAAACGGTTAGAGATACAGGCTTCGGACAGGTACCAAATTAAAGCCCTTTCAAAACCCTACATTTTGGACTACAATGACGACCCTCTACTCCCAATAGAAGCGGAGATATCGACGAATGAAGGCTGGATATCGACGGAGAAAGGTTAGAAAACTTTAACCTTCGATATCTCCTAAACGGTTAGAGATACAGGCTTCGGACAGGTACCAAATTAAAGCCCTTTCAAAACCCTACATTTTGGACTACAATGACGACCCTCTACTCCCAATAGAAGCGGAGATATCGACGGATGAAGGCTGGATATCGACGGAGAAAGGTTAGAAAACTTTAACCTTCGATATCTCCTAAACGGTTAGAGATACAGGCTTCGGACAGGTACCAAATTAAAGCCCTTTCAAAACCCTACATTTTGGACTACATGACGACTCTCTACTCCCAGTAGAAGCGGAGATATCGACGGAGAAAGGTTGGAAAACTTTAACCTTCGATATCTCCTAAACGGTTAGAGATACAGGCTTCGGACAGGTACCAAATTAAAGCCCTTTCAAAACCCTACATTTTGGACTACATGGACGACTCTCTACTCCCAGTAGAAGCGGAGATATCGACGGATGAAGGCTGGATATCGACGGAGAAAGGTTGGAAAACTTTAACCTTCGATATCTCCTAAACGGTTAGAGATACAGGCTTCGGACAGGTACCAAATTAAAGCCCTTTCAAAACCCTACATTTTGGACTACATGGACGACTCTCTACTCCCAGTAGAAGCGGAGATATCGACGGATGAAGGCTGGATATCGACGGAGAAAGGTTGGAAAACTTTAACCTTCGATATCTCCTAAACGGTTAGAGATACAGGCTTCGGACAGGTACCAAATTAAAGCCCTTTCAAAACCCTACATTTTGGACTACATGGACGACTCTCTACTCCCAGTAGAAGCGGAGATATCGACGGATGAAGGGATATGACGGAGAAAGGTTGGAAAACTTTAACCTTCGATATCTCCTAAACGGTTAGAGATACAGGCTTCGGACAGGTACCAAATTAAAGCCCTTTCAAAACCCTACATTTTGGACTACATGGACGACTCTCTACTCCCAGTAGAAGCGGAGATATCGTACGGAGAAAGGTTGGAAAACTTTAACCTTCGATATCTCCTAAACGGTTAGAGATACAGGCTTCGGACAGGTACCAAATTAAAGCCCTTTCAAAACCCTACATTTTGGACTACATGGACGACTCTCTACTCCCAGTAGAAGCGGAGATATCGACGGATGAAGGCTGGATATCGACGGAGAAAGGTTGGAAAACTTTAACCTTCGATATCTCCTAAACGGTTAGAGATACAGGCTTCGGACAGGTACCAAATTAAAGCCCTTTCAAAACCCTACATTTTGGACTACATGGACGACTCTCTACTCCCAGTAGAAGCGGAGATATCGACGGATGAAGCTGGATATCGACGGAGAAAGGTTGGAAAACTTTAACCTTCGATATCTCCTAAACGGTTAGAGATACAGGCTTCGGACAGGTACCAAATTAAAGCCCTTTCAAAACCCTACATTTTGGACTACATGGACGACTCTCTACTCCCAGTAGAAGCGGAGATATCGACGGATGAAGGCTGGATATCGACGGAGAAAGGTTGGAAAACTTTAACCTTCGATATCTCCTAAACGGTTAGAGATACAGGCTTCGGACAGGTACCAAATTAAAGCCCTTTCAAAACCCTACATTTTGGACTACATGGACGACTCTCTACTCCCAGTAGAAGCGGAGATATCGACGGAGAAAGGTTGGAAAACTTTAACCTTCGATATCTCCTAAACGGTTAGAGATACAGGCTTCGGACAGGTACCAAATTAAAGCCCTTTCAAAACCCTACATTTTGGACTACATGGACGACTCTCTACTCCCAGTAGAAGCGGAGATATCGACGGATGAAGGTGGATATCGACGGAGAAAGGTTGGAAAACTTTAACCTTCGATATCTCCTAAACGGTTAGAGATACAGGCTTCGGACAGGTACCAAATTAAAGCCCTTTCAAAACCCTACATTTTGGACTACATGGACGACTCTCTACTCCCAGTAGAAGCGGAGATATCGACGGATGAAGCTGGATATCGAGGAGAAAGGTTGGAAAACTTTAACCTTCGATATCTCCTAAACGGTTAGAGATACAGGCTTCGGACAGGTACCAAATTAAAGCCCTTTCAAAACCCTACATTTTGGACTACATGGACGACTCTCTACTCCCAGTAGAAGCGGAGATATCGACGGAGAAAAGGTTGGAAAACTTTAACCTTCGATATCTCCTAAACGGTTAGAGATACAGGCTTCGGACAGGTACCAAATTAAAGCCCTTTCAAAACCCTACATTTTGGACTACATGGACGACTCTCTACTCCCAGTAGAAGCGGAGATATCGACGGATGAAGGCTGGATATCGACGGAGAAAGGTTGGAAAACTTTAACCTTCGATATCTCCTAAACGGTTAGAGATACAGGCTTCGGACAGGTACCAAATTAAAGCCCTTTCAAAACCCTACATTTTGGACTACATGGACGACTCTCTACTCCCAGTAGAAGCGGAGATATCGGAGGGGATATCGACGGAGAAAGGTTGGAAAACTTTAACCTTCGATATCTCCTAAACGGTTAGAGATACAGGCTTCGGACAGGTACCAAATTAAAGCCCTTTCAAAACCCTACATTTTGGACTACATGGACGACTCTCTACTCCCAGTAGAAGCGGAGATATCGACGGATGAAGGCTGGATATCGACGGAGAAAGGTTGGAAAACTTTAACCTTCGATATCTCCTAAACGGTTAGAGATACAGGCTTCGGACAGGTACCAAATTAAAGCCCTTTCAAAACCCTACATTTTGGACTACATGGACGACTCTCTACTCCCAGTAGAAGCGGAGATATCGACGGAGAAAGGTTGGAAAACTTTAACCTTCGATATCTCCTAAACGGTTAGAGATACAGGCTTCGGACAGGTACCAAATTAAAGCCCTTTCAAAACCCTACATTTTGGACTACATGGACGACCTCTACTCCCAGTAGAAGCGGAGATATCGACGGATGAAGGCTGGATATCGACGGAGAAAGGTTGGAAAACTTTAACCTTCGATATCTCCTAAACGGTTAGAGATACAGGCTTCGGACAGGTACCAAATTAAAGCCCTTTCAAAACCCTACATTTTGGACTACATGGACGACTCTCTACTCCCAGTAGAAGCGGAGATATCGACGGATGAAGCTGGATATCGACGGAGAAAGGTTGGAAAACTTTAACCTTCGATATCTCCTAAACGGTTAGAGATACAGGCTTCGGACAGGTACCAAATTAAAGCCCTTTCAAAACCCTACATTTTGGACTACATGGACGACCTCTACTCCCAGTAGAAGCGGAGATATCGACGGATGGATATCGACGGAGAAAGGTTGGAAAACTTTAACCTTCGATATCTCCTAAACGGTTAGAGATACAGGCTTCGGACAGGTACCAAATTAAAGCCCTTTCAAAACCCTACATTTTGGACTACATGGACGACTCTCTACTCCCAGTAGAAGCGGAGATATCGACGGATGAAGGCTGGATATCGACGGAGAAAGGTTGGAAAACTTTAACCTTCGATATCTCCTAAACGGTTAGAGATACAGGCTTCGGACAGGTACCAAATTAAAGCCCTTTCAAAACCCTACATTTTGGACTACATGGACGACTCTCTACTCCCAGTAGAAGCGGAGATATCGACGGAGAAAGGTTGGAAAACTTTAACCTTCGATATCTCCTAAACGGTTAGAGATACAGGCTTCGGACAGGTACCAAATTAAAGCCCTTTCAAAACCCTACATTTTGGACTACATGGACGACTCTCTACTCCCAGTAGAAGCGGAGATATCGACGGATGAAGGCTGGATATCGACGGAGAAAGGTTGGAAAACTTTAACCTTCGATATCTCCTAAACGGTTAGAGATACAGGCTTCGGACAGGTACCAAATTAAAGCCCTTTCAAAACCCTACATTTTGGACTACATGGACGACTCTCTACTCCCAGTAGAAGCGGAGATATCGACGGGGGAAAGGTTGGAAAACTTTAAACCTTCGATATCTCCTAAACGGTTAGAGATACAGGCTTCGGACAGGTACCAAATTAAAGCCCTTTCAAAACCCTACATTTTGGACTACATGGACGACTCTCTACTCCCAGTAGAAGCGGAGATATCGACGGATGAAGGCTGGATATCGACGGAGAAAGGTTGGAAAACTTTAACCTTCGATATCTCCTAAACGGTTAGAGATACAGGCTTCGGACAGGTACCAAATTAAAGCCCTTTCAAAACCCTACATTTTGGACTACATGGACGACTCTCTACTCCCAGTAGAAGCGGAGATATCGACGGAGAAAGGTTGGAAAACTTTAACCTTCGATATCTCCTAAACGGTTAGAGATACAGGCTTCGGACAGGTACCAAATTAAAGCCCTTTCAAAACCCTACATTTTGGACTACATGGACGACTCTCTACTCCCAGTAGAAGCGGAGATATCGACGGAGAAGGATATCGACGGAGAAAGGTTGGAAACTTTAACCTTCGATATCTCCTAAACGGTTAGAGATACAGGCTTCGGACAGGTACCAAATTAAAGCCCTTTCAAAACCCTACATTTTGGACTACATGGACGACTCTCTACTCCCAGTAGAAGCGGAGATATCGACGGATGAAGGCTGGATATCGACGGAGAAAGGTTGGAAAACTTTAACCTTCGATATCTCCTAAACGGTTAGAGATACAGGCTTCGGACAGGTACCAAATTAAAGCCCTTTCAAAACCCTACATTTTGGACTACATGGACGACTCTCTACTCCCAGTAGAAGCGGAGATATCGACGGAGAAAGGTTGGAAAACTTTAACCTTCGATATCTCCTAAACGGTTAGAGATACAGGCTTCGGACAGGTACCAAATTAAAGCCCTTTCAAAACCCTACATTTTGGACTACATGGACGACTCTCTACTCCCAGTAGAAGCGGAGATATCGACGGATGAAGACTGGATATCGACGGAGAAAGGTTGGAAAACTTTAACCTTCGATATCTCCTAAACGGTTAGAGATACAGGCTTCGGACAGGTACCAAATTAAAGCCCTTTCAAAACCCTACATTTTGCACTACATGGACGACTCTCTACTCCCAGTAGAAGCGGAGATATCGACGGAGAAAGGTTGGAAAACTTTAACCTTCGATATCTCCTAAACGGTTAGAGATACAGGCTTCGGACAGGTACCAAATTAAAGCCCTTTCAAAACCCTACATTTTGGACTACATGGACGACTCTCTACTCCCAGTAGAAGCGGAGATATCGACGGATGAAGGCTGGATATCGACGGAGAAAGGTTGGAAAACTTTAACCTTCGATATCTCCTAAACGGTTAGAGATACAGGCTTCGGACAGGTACCAAATTAAAGCCCTTTCAAAACCCTACATTTTGGACTACATGGACGACTCTCTACTCCCAGTAGAAGCGGAGATATCGACGGAGAAAGGTTGGAAAACTTTAACCTTCGATATCTCCTAAACGGTTAGAGATACAGGCTTCGGACAGGTACCAAATTAAAGCCCTTTCAAAACCCTACATTTTGGACTACATGGACGACCTCTACTCCCAGTAGAAGCGGAGATATCGACGGATGAAGCTGGATATCGACGGAGAAAGGTTGGAAAACTTTAACCTTCGATATCTCCTAAACGGTTAGAGATACAGGCTTCGGACAGGTACCAAATTAAAGCCCTTTCAAAACCCTACATTTTGGACTACATGGACGACTCTCTACTCCCAGTAGAAGCGGAGATATCGACGGAGAAAGGTTGGAAAACTTTAACCTTCGATATCTCCTAAACGGTTAGAGATACAGGCTTCGGACAGGTACCAAATTAAAGCCCTTTCAAAACCCTACATTTTGGACTACATGGACGACTCTCTACTCCCAGTAGAAGCGGAGATATCGACGGATGAAGACTGGATATCGACGGAGAAAGGTTGGAAAACTTTAACCTTCGATATCTCCTAAACGGTTAGAGATACAGGCTTCGGACAGGTACCAAATTAAAGCCCTTTCAAAACCCTACATTTTGGACTACATGGACGACTCTCTACTCCCAGTAGAAGCGGAGATATCGACGGAGAAAAAGGTTGGAAAACTTTAACCTTCGATATCTCCTAAACGGTTAGAGATACAGGCTTCGGACAGGTACCAAATTAAAGCCCTTTCAAAACCCTACATTTTGGACTACATGGACGACCTCTACTCCAGTAGAAGCGGAGATATCGACGGATGAAGGCTGGATATCGACGGAGAAAGGTTGGAAAACTTTAACCTTCGATATCTCCTAAACGGTTAGAGATACAGGCTTCGGAGGTACCAAATTAAAGCCCTTTCAAAACCCTACATTTTGGACTACATGGACGACTCTCTACTCCCAGTAGAAGCGGAGATATCGACGGAGAAAGGTTGGAAAACTTTAAACTTCGATATCTCCTAAACGGTTAGAGATACAGGCTTCGGACAGGTACCAAATTAAAGCCCTTTCAAAACCCTACATTTTGGACTACTGGACGACTCTCTATCGTAGAAGCGGAGATATCGACGGATGAAGGCTGGATATCGAACGGAGAAAGGTTGGAAAACTTTAACTTCGATATCTCCTAAACGGTTAGAGATAAGGCTTCGGACAGGTACCAAATTAAGCCTTTCAAAACACTACATTTTGGACTACATGACGAACCTCTACTCCAATAGAAGCGGAGATATCGACGATGAAAGCTGGATATCGACCGAGAAAGGTTGGAAAACTTTAACCTTCGATATCTCCTAAACGGTTAGAGATACAGGCTTCGGACAGGTACCAAATTAAAGCCCTTTCAAAACCCTACATTTTGGACTACATGGACGACTCTGTACTCCCATTAGAAGCGGAGATATCGTCGGAGAAAGGTGGAAAACTTTAAACTACGATATCTCCTAAACGGTTAGAGATACAGGCTTCGGACAGGTACCAAATTAAAGCCCTTTCAAAACCCTACATTTTGGACTATGGACGACTCTCTATCCAGTAGAAGCCGGAGATTCGACGGATGAAGGCTGGATATCGAGGAAGAAAAGGTTGGAAACTTTCCTTCGATATTCTAACGGTTAGAGATACAGGCTTCGGACGGTACCAATTAAAGCCTTTAAAACCCTACATTTTGGCTACATGGACGACTCTCTACT